>NC_079189.1:181486683-181827308 GCF_029499605.1 Hyla sarda
CTAGTGATGTTGCCTTGACGCCGCCGCACAGGGACGTTCATGCGCAGCCTCCCTGTGCATGAAGGTCCCTGTGTGTCCTCATTAAGGCAACGTCACTAGTCCGGGGCCGGCCCGGAGTGGAGAAGAGGGCCTCCCGGTGAAAATGGACAGCCCAGAACGACTAACCCTCCCCACCGGACGGTCCCTGCAGCATAGATGGCCAGGACCAGCTCACCCTTCCTTCCCACCGAGGGGAGGTGAGTAGAAAACTAAAGGGGGGGTCTGGATGATGACGAAGGCCGCAGTGGTCTTCAACCTGCGAACCTCCAGAGGTTTCAAAACTACAACTCCCAGCATGGCCGGACAGCCATCGGCTGTCCTGCCATGCTGGGAGTTGTAGTTTTGAAACCTCTGGAGGTCCGCAGGTTGAAGACCACTGCGAAGGGATTGACAGGCGGAGAGTTCACTCGAGTATAAGCCGAGGGGGGGCGTTTTCAGCACCAAAAATCGTGCTGATACTCGGCTTATACTCGTATATACGGTAGCTCAGTTATTTAGTTGTTAGATTATTCTATATTAAAATTATTCTATTCACTTTTGTTTCTCTCCCTGCTATAGGCTTTCATATGGCTCTGTCTTTAAAAAGACAAGCTAAAAAGCTAAAGCTAAACAGACTAGTGGTTTGGCAAAAAAGAGGAAATAAAAGCAAAGGGTAAATTAACATTTTAGGAGGTATTCCCTGCACGAAAATGTAAAGCCTCCCAATGACTTATTTACCAAAGAGCCCTTTTTTTCCAAGCAAACCCCAAGTTTTCCTGCTGTATACATCATGCACATCTTTGATTAATGGTTCAATCAAATATATAATGTAATCCTGCTCTCCCAGGGCCACAAGATGGAAGCCTCTTTATTTAAGCCTTGTTAAATAGACATAAGAAATGTATTCATATCGGGTTCACTGCATGGCAATTTCACCATTTTTTTAATGTCATCATCAGCTTATGTATGTGCATTGTATAAATCTTTGCAGGTCTTTTTTTGTCCTTTTTTTATATTTGTCATTCCATTTTATTCTTGCACTGTGCTTTTCCCCCTGGGATTTGCTCACAATGCAGGGACCACTAATCTCAACCGAATGCCAGATGGAACTGTATGTCAGTGTTCCTTTTCTTATCCTCCCACCGAGAGCATGCCCAGTCATATGCTTCCACCATGACCAAATAGTAAAAGAAATTAGATATTGCCTAACTCTTTGTTTTTATGAATTTAGTAAAAGTGTCTGGTCATGTATGTTTTTTAACATGCTTCTATGTTTAACAGGTACTGTCATGTCAGCAGATCCTATGACTGCTACAGTTTGCTCTGCTCCCCTCATTTAACAAAAAACAATCTGAACTGAAGCTGTTTATATCATAATATGAATTGTGCCTTACTGCTAGATGTTCTGGTTTTGAGAAACATTGTGCAGCTACTTTGTGCTGCCAAGCCGGATAATGCCACAGTTGATACCAAGTATAACATCAGTCATAGAGGAGGAAGCTAATGGGGCTCTGAAAACATGCAGAATAGAATCTTAAAGTGAATGTGACCTATTGTTCCTCATATTATTTAAGAATTTTTGGTGATGTTTTTTTAATTTTCTATTTTACAGTCTATTGTATATAATAATTTTCAAATTTTGCAGTTTCCATTCTGGCCACTAGGGGTAAAACTAAGTTGAGCTCTGTACAGACCACTTCCCAGTAATACCTTTCTCCTCAGCACAGTCAGAATTGCACTGAAAAAGGACACCAGTAGATAGATAACACTAAATCCACCACCATTCACAACAGAGAAAAGCAACCCCCCTTCCTGTAGAATGACCTCTCAAAAGGTCACAAAGAATGTTCAATAGTGTGTCCAATTTATGTGAATGGGACAGGTCCTCTTAATTTTGTTGCCTATGTCCATGGGTCCTGCAGTAAAGCAAGATGGTAGTCCCCATAATAAGGTACAACAAAAATGAAATAGAAGAAATTACAATCAGAAAATAGACATAAATTTGAACAAAGAACATGTTTCAGTATCTGCCTCTAATTGGGAAAATAAAATCCAGGCGATAGATGCCCTTTAATCCTTATTCTTCTCCCTCCTCTGTACATTGTTTAGGTAATGGAGTGAGCACTGACTTACAGTTGGACCTATATCCAGTATGTATTGTTGAGGAACAGTGACCATTGTCTTAGAATTATTTTTTCTTCTACTCCTGATACCTGGTATTAAATGACCACTCATCCTCTGTGTGTATAAAACTTGTGCTAGATACTACTAGACCCAGCAGAGGAATCATTTACCCAAGAGAAGGCCCAACATGATGAAGGTGTTATGACACAGTTTTGAAAGCCATAGCCAGGAACATCTCATAAATCAAGAATATGTGTAAAGGAAAGAAGGAGACTTCCTTTCTTATGTCAATTCCTGGCCTTGGATTAAAAAACTCCATAAAGAAATGAACCTGGGAATACTCCCTAAAGAATGATGGCACTGATTGATAAATCTATATTTTATGTAAAACAGAGTATAATTATTACTATCATGAATTGTTCATATTGGGTAACCATTAACAACGTGTGGAGATTCTTTACACGGGAGCGTTTTAGACCAAAGTGATTTGCATACAGTTGGCAGTGAACATATGGATGCCTGTACATTAGCACACAGAAGATTGGCGGCAGAAAAAACACTGGGTCCTTCTAGACTGTCCTTATAATATTTCTGTTTTTTTTTCTTCTTAAAATAGCTATATGTTTATTCCAGACATGCTTACATTTACTTATTGTGGATTTACCAACTGCATCTCCTTGAAGTTTGTTCTAATCATCTACTACTCTTCAATAAAGCCATATTTTCTCCCATTGCTTCTGATCTAACTTTAAATTGTGCCCCCTTCTCCTTGGGTTTAGTTTCTGTCAATAAAGACAGATGACAATAGACAGTAGATGACAATAGACAGTAGAATTTGCCCTTTAGGCTGGCAGAAGTATATGTATATGCTTAAAATTTCTCATTCCCTTTGAGTCAACTACTGACTTTTGCTAAAGATCGTGCAGATTCTGGTGCAGATTTGACATCTACCAAGACTCTTAGTCGTAGTGTTGTGTTTATTTATTTTAAGTTTTTATTAGATTATCCACAGTAAAGTTTGCAACAGCAGTACTTTAATCTAATAGTGAAAATCTTCAACAAACCCGCTAGAGCTGGGCGGTATGACCAAAAATGTGTATCACTGTATTTTTGTAAATTATGGCGGTTCCACTGTATTTAACGGTATTTCCCCCCCCCCATCATGATGTGATGGGCGCAGCATCCCCCCCCCGGTTTATCAGCCCAGTGCCCCACATCGGGGGACTAATCATATGTCACCCGCGAGCACTGCTTCTCTCCCCCCCGCCAAATAATTATCAGCCACTGCGCTGTACTGTACTCTGTAATCCTGTGCCCGGGCTGCAAATATTAAAAAACAAACTTTAACTCACCTTCTTCCTACGTTCCCCCATTGCTACGGAACCAGCCTCACGGTTCCTCCGCTGCTCTTGCTTTTTCCTGGGGATGGGAACGTCACAGAGCCGTCAGCCTATCACCGGCCGCAACGATGTGCCGCCTCGACCGATGATAGGCCAGTCGGCTTCTTACATGACAGTGCGCTCAGCCTATCACTGGCTGAGGTGGGACATCGCTGCGGCCGGTGATAGGCTGATGGCTCTGTGATGTTCCGATCCCCAGGAACATTTGTTTATTTCTGAAGCCCGGGCTTAGAATAGTACAGTACAGCGCAGCGGCTGATAATTATTTGGAGGGGGGGTAGAAGCGCTCGCGGGTGACATATGATTAGTCCCCCGATGTGGGGGACAGCGCAGCACTGGGCTGATAAACCAGGGTGGGGAGAGAAGCAGAACAGCACCTGCGGGTGACACATGATTAGTTGCCCGGTGTGGGGACAGCGCGCTGCGGCTGATAATTCATCAATTAGAGGGGGGAGGGTCCCAACCGGTATTGCAGTATGGGAAATATTTATATCGTGCAGAAAAAAAATTTCGGTATTCGGTATGATCCGGTATACCGCCCAGCACTAAAACCTGCACACTTTCCACAGCAGAAGTCTAAATGTAAACAAAATCTGCACCGCAGGTCAATTTATGTGTGACATATTCCACAGCATAAGGATAAGATTTGTACCATCCCCATATAATGTACTGTAGTCTGCAGGGGATTTTCAATGAATTTTTGCAAACAGAAAATCTGTGGCGATTTCAGTACATGTGAACTAGGGCTGCAGCTAACGATTATTTTAATAATCGATTAGTTGTCGATTATTTCATCGATTAATCGGAAAAACTGTCAAAATGCCAAAAAAGGGGTTCAGCTGATTCTACTTGAAAAATGATGTACAGTGGCCATAGTAAAAGTTTCTAGCATGTGATGTGACCAAACAACAGCAATTTAGATTTTTTTTTATTTTATTTATGTTTACGCCGGTTGCTGTACAGGATCATTATTAATCCTGTACAGAAACCAGCGTAAATTTGATATTGCCCCATGGGTAACTATCTGAACTATTAAAATAAAATGTTAATGATTTACTAACATTTAATTTTAATAGTTCAGACAGTTAGCCGTGCGGCAGTATCAGATATGTAATAAAAAAAATGTTTTTAATTTTTTTGTATAGCAATAGGAAAAGGGGGAGCTAATTTTTATTGGTGAAGCGGTCTATTTACATTTTTATTTTAACTTTTTTTTATTTTAACTTTTTTTTATATAGCACTCCTATACACATGGGGGTATGTGCAGACCTCAGAGCATTGCACCTGACCCATGTCTGTCGTACAGACTCTGTAGTACTACAAACACTAGGATGCAATGCACATACTACCATGTGTATAGCAGTGTATATGTACTACATACACACTGCTTTACCCATGGGGGGGTATGTGCAGAGCATTGCACCCTTGTACTACAGACACAAGGGTGCAATGCTCTGCACATACCCCCATGGGTGAAACGGTGTGCACTGAACACACTTTATTATGTAGGGCCATTGTATTACCCCCATATAATGCCCCATGTACCATTATACCCCTCCCCCTCTAATGACTCCTGTGTCATTATATTCACCCCCTCTGATGCCCCGTGTCAATATATTCACCCCCCTCTGATGCCCCCTCTTTCATTTTATTCCCCCCCTGATGCCCCATGTCATTATATTCACCCCCTCTGATGCCCCCTGTGTCATTATACCCCCCTCTGATGCCCCCTGTGTCATTATATTCACCCCTCTCTGATGCCCCCTTTCATTATATTCTCCTCCCCCTCTGATGCCCCATGTCATTATACCCCCCTCTGATGCCCCCTGTGTCATTATATTCCCCCACTGATGCCCCCTTTCATTATATTCCCCCTCTGATGCCCTGTGTCATTATACCCCTGCTCTGATGCCCCCCGTGTCATGATATTTTAGCCCAACCCCCTCCTCTATCCTGTACCACATTATTACCAAATCTCCCCTCCTCCCCTCTCTGATCCCCTGCTACCTCTACTCTGCCCCCATGTGCGCTCCGGCAGGCTCAGGGGCTTGGCGGTCATTGTTGGTACTGGACCACATCCTCGGTCCGGACAGAGTTGCGCACGATGAGTAACGTCATCGCACGTACCTATCCCGGGACGCTGTCGTCCTGCGCGGCTCGCTATAGGCTGCAGCGCACAGCTGCAGCCTATAGGAGTTTGGATACAGGGCAAAACCAATTACCCTGTTATTTATGTGAATTCCTCAGGCTTTTGGCTGAAGAAATCACCTGCCTGGCACCCGGAACTGCATGTCCCGGGCATCGGGCAATACAATTTCCACAGTGTCTCACTGTCACTGAGGCTGCTGTGGGATTTTCGGGACTTGTGCCATACCGCAGCAGCCTCCTGGCTGTGGACAACGAATCAGGTGATTATATGATAACGGGATTCGTCGACAACGAATGCGGTTATCGAATTTAATCGATTTGATCTATTAATCGTTGCAGCTCTAATGTGAACATACCCTTAGATTGCATTACAAAATACATTTTTTGATCTGAGGCATTCCATGTATGTATTGTCTTCAACCCAGTTTAACAAATAAGATTCAGACCTCCTATATTAGAGTAGGGTCACACGTTGCAGTGGGTTTCCCGAAGCTGAAATTTAGCTGCAAGCAGAATTTCCACAGTGGAGAATCCACAAGACGATTATGTTGCTACCCATTGAAGTCAATGGGTTCTGCTTCTTAAAGAGGAATTTCAGCTGTGGGAAAACCCGCTGCGGATGTGCTACATGTGACCCTACCTTTAAGGGTGTTAGGCTGGGTTCACATATATCAAGCGTCCGGCGTGCACCGGAGGGAAATTGATGCTAGAACTGATCCCATTCATTCGAATGGGACAGTTCACAATCATCCAGCATCTCAATTTTGACACTGGATGATTGGACACGCCAGATGGCACCATACAGGGGAATGCAAAAGGTGGGTTCCCCTGTCCACTACCCAATAACAATGGATGTCGGATGCCATACAACTGATGACAACTTGTCATCAGTTGTGGCATCAGTTGCCTTCAGATCTAGGCTGAATTCAGCTATGCCGGATGCCAGACATATGTGAACCCAGCCTTACTATACATGCTGGAAAACAAAACAAGGGTGACTGGGTGAATACACAAATTATGTATCAAGTTAATGTATTAGTATATTTGTCAAAAATATTTAAAAGAAGAATTGTGCTGTTTTTTTTATAAGTATATTCTGTTGCCCTTCACAGTCAGAACATGAAGAGAGATGTAAGTGGGAAGGGTATGAGGCATATATACTATACATATCGGTTACCTGTTGTTATATAATGGTTCTAGATGAGCATGGGAATCTTTAGTTGCTAGGATACGGTGTGTGCGCGCTGGGTGGGGTGTCACTGTGTATTGAATCAGTTAATTATGTTCGGAAAATCATATTAGAAAACCTCTATACTGCATAAAGGATGCATACTGTTATATTGTTGACATGTAAAATTTTATCTATTCAGATCAAATCTGGATGACAACTAAATTTGCACCCATGTGTTGACTTCAAGTTGTCATCAGGAGAGCTTATCAGTTTTTTGAAAAGCTGTCACATATGCCAATAGAAGAACAAATGCATTGTGAGTCAGAACCAAAACCCTTCTTTACATACCTCATCCCATCCCAAGCTCTCGTCTCTTCTTAGTCTGAGAATGGGGATTAAAAGCATGAAAAAACTAGGTCATTGAACGGCCGATATCAGAATTATAGGATACTGCTAGGCTGCTTTCATATGAGAACATTTTCCATCCATAGTTCAGACATTTTTTTTTGTGGACCATAAAACGGAACTAATGTTAATCTATAGGGTTATTCCAATGGGCATATAATATGTATATGTTTTTCAAAAACTCAGCATTGATACTTTCATTTGTTTTCTGTATGGAAAACACCCATTGAAGTCTAATAAGAGAGATAAAAGGGCAGATTCATCTGTGTATGTTCCATATTTTCTCTCAATATCAGTCTATCGGAATCAGTTCTGTAGCTATAAACATCCCATGATGAGTGAGTTACAGCTACATTTATGCTTGTACCTAGATATTTACAGAAAAGTGTGGGGCTGGTGCCATATGTAAGGCTGTGACCAAATTTTATACCTCTTTTCTATTTTTTCCCTGTCAAATATTTTCGACACCTAATTACCGTATATACTCGAGTATAAGCCGAGTTTTTCAGTACAATTTTTCGTGCTGAAAACACCCCCCTCGGCTTATACTCGAGTGAACTCTCCGCCCTCAGTGGTCTTCAACCTGCGGACCTCCAGATGTTTCAAAACTACAACTCCCAGCAAGTCCGGACAGCCATCGGCTCTCCGGGCATGCTGGGAGTTGTAGTTTTGAAACATCTGGAGGTCCGTAGGTTGAAGACCACTGCCCGGGCCTTTGTCATCATCCAGACCCCTTCCCCCCCTGATGATGATGATGAAGGCCCGGGCAGTGGTCTTCAACCTGCGGACCTCCAGATGTTTCAAAACTACAACTCCCAGCATGCCCGGACAGCCGGTGTCTGTCCGGGCATGCTGGGAGTTGTAGTTTTGGAACATCTGGAGGTCCACAGGTTGAAGACCACTGTTAAATCAGACATTGACAAGCGGTAATGATGAAGGGGGTGGTGTGGGATGATGACAGGGAGATGATGATGAAGGGGGGATGATGACAGGGTAATGATGAAGGGGGGATGATGACAGGCGGTGATGATGAAGGGGGAATGATGACAGGCGGTGATGATGAAGGGGGGATGATGACAGGCGGTGATGATGAAGGGGGAATGATGACAGGCGGTGATGATGAAGGGGGGATGATGACAGGCGGTGATGATGAAGGGGGAATGATGACAGGCGGTGATGATGAAGGGGGGTTGATGACAGGGTGATGATGATGAGGGTGAATGGGGTCTGGATGATGACAGGGGGGGATCATGTATTTCCCACCCTAGGCTTATAGTCGAGTCAATAACTTTTCCTGTTTTTTTTGGGTGAAATTAGGGGCCTCGGCTTATATTCGGGTCGGCTTATACTCGAGTATATACGGTAAACAGTGACCAAATAAGTGTCTGCTCCTACCCAGAAAATCTCCAACATGTTTCACGTTAATCAGCTCATCCGGCAGATGAAGTTGTTGTCAGCACTTCAGCTGCATTCGTGGCAGTCGCCATTATATATATGCCACAGATTTGTTCCTCTAAAAATGAATAGCTTGAACTTGTTTTTTATAGTAGCTATAATATTGGTGTCGCTCACACAGTTTTGTTTTGCCACTGTCATGGCAGTTTTTGAGCCAAATCCAGAAGTAAATCCAGCAGGAAGGAGAAGTAAGTCCTCCTTTTTTATTCCCCATTCCTTTTAAATCTACTTCAGGCCTATATATAATATAAAAGAAAAATTGCAGTGTCTTCCAAAAAATGCTGTATTTTAGAGCCCCCCTGGTAAAAGTTAGGTGAAGAGGTCCTGTAACCATATCCAGCCCTGGATCCGTCCCTGTCTTACTTGAGTTCAGAAGACCTGAACAGCACAGTGTCGGAGTGGGGCGAATGTCAATCACTGTTTCATTATATTCAGCTGGTCTAATCTGGAGTGCAGAAGCATGAAGGAAAATGCAGAGGTCATTCATTATTCCAAAAATAACCTCAGTAATCACAATCATGTCAGACTTGCATTTGGAGAATATGTCAATTGTTTCCAATACTCAGGCTGAAATGAACTCCTACAGTGGAAGCTATAAACCCACTGGCCTCCTAACTGCTGCTCATTTACACAAATTGCCACCACTAAGTGGCTTCTTGTATAACGTTTATATCATTAGAATTAGGTGCCTACATTGCTCAATATTCCTTTCCTGAAGTGTAACTCTTACTGCTAGAGATATGGAGGAAAAATTTGGTCATGGGTAAAAATCTCAGGATAAATTCACTTAGGCCGGTCTTAGAGTGTGTATATGCATTTTGCGTACACTGTTGCCACAACTGTGTTTATGCGATAGCCCGGTGGCCTCCAAACTGTGGAGTTTTAGTTTTGCAATATCTGGAGGGCTTAAGTTTGGAGCCCACTGTACTGCCTGTAGTTCCAGTAAGGCTATGTTCACTCACAGTTTACTGCCTGGGATTATTTCAATCAAACTTTGAGAACAATTGAGTGAGGTGCCAGTGTCCACTTCTTTTCCACATTGCTTAGTGATGGTATATTATCTATTGTGCCATCCATATGTTGCAAGCATATATCAAGGTGTTTTTAGAGGTGTGATTACCACTTCTCATTTCAGTTCTTTATGTAAGAACAGGTTCTACTTGGATTTTTATTGTTTCATTTAGTACCATTATATCCTGCTGGTCCATACAATGTGTTATAATACATAAAGAATGTGTACGCATATAAATGTCCAAAGAGAACAATCCCTTAAATGGGCATTCTCATTAAAACTAATTTTTGCTGTTGCACTCCTTATGGTAAATGAAAAAATCTTTCTAATGTACTTTGTTTAAAAAAAAAAAAAAAAAAAATGAAGTTTTCTATGTTTTATTTGTGTTTAAAAAAGCTGCCACTAGGTGTCTCCCTACTTGTCCAGAGCACATTCCCCCCTATCTCTTGCACAGACTTTGCAGCCTTAGCCAATCATAGCTCATCTCACACACTGAACTGCTCTGAGCTGTGTGTAGCAGAGTGAGGGAGAAAGTTCTCCCCTATATGGCTCCAGATTATGTCATGCCTGCTGGGTAACGCCCCTTCCAAGTCTGTGAATCTGACTGAGACTGAACAGAAAATACAGAGCAATATCAAGGTAGAAAACTAAAAAAATATTAAAAATAAAGGCAGGGGGTGGTTTATCATGATGGGGGCAGTGAACTGGGAGGATTATAACATTTAACAAGGGCAGGTACTCTTTAAATTGACTTTTTCTGTGAGCCCTCATAATACAAATCAGTTTCAAGAATAGGAGGTTTGCACTAGTCATAGCATTAAAACCCCCTGCTTAATATTTTTTAGGTCCTATTTGTGCTATCAACACAGCTCTTACCCATCAAGGGCAAGGCATGAACAACACAAGACTTATGACGGTGTTCTGTGGTATCTGGATCATGAAGTTAGTGGCAGGGCCTTTAAATCATTTAGTAAGCTGTGGTCTCCATGGATGAGGCTTGTTTTTCTAGCACATCCTACAGATGTCTGATAAGGTTAAAATCTGGGGAGTTTAGAGGCCAGACCAATACCTTGAATTTTGTCACAATTTTTTCACCGTAGCTGAGCTCATTAACCTACTGAAAGAGGCCACTGCCATAAAAAAAAATACCATTGTCATGAAGGGGTGCACTTGTTCAGCAAAAATGTTTAGGTTAGTTGTACATAACATTCACGGGAATGGTAGTTTAGAGGTTTTCCATAAAAAAAAAAAAAACAGCACATTACACTTCCTCTGCCAGCTTGTAATCACCCCATAATACATTCTGGGACCATCTCTACCTAATGTGCCAAACACAGTCACACCTTACTGTCCACGTGATGTAAATAAAAACGTAATTCATTACACCAGGCCACCTTCTTCCATTGCTCTATGGTTTAGCTTGGATGCTCACAAGTCCATTGTTGGCTTGTTTGGTTGTTATGGACAAAACCCAACAGTTTAATAAATCTGGGCCAGTAAAATCTGAGTGTTCTGTTGCTGCCCAATGTATCCCACCCCATGACCGGTGATAATGTCACAAGATAACTAATGTTCTTCAGTTCACCTGTCAGTGGTTTTACTGTTATGGATAAGCCGTGTATACTATAGTTTATGTTAAGGAATTTGTTTATACTTTTCTGCGTACATTGTATAAAGCTGCACAGTTCAGATTATACAGACTGCTTTATAGTTTCCTATATAGTGTAATGATATTGATTTGTGGCTGTGTGATATAGGAGATAGCAATTTATCAGTGGCATTTGTTACATAATCAGAAAGACAGCGAGGAGAAAAAAAAATCAAAACAGGGCCCACAGTGGGTAATTCAATAGGGCTCACATGCACAGAGAGGCATTTCACACTGGCAGACTTTACTCCATGTGCTGGGAAGGCTGGCTGTGTATTGGGAGGCAGCCCCCTCCTAACTCCATTAACATGCATAACTGGCCTAGTAGGTGTAAAAATAGACAGAGAGTGCCCGAATTGGAAATGGTCACTCTGTGATGACCGCAGTTGTTGGAGATGAATTCCCAGAGAGACTCCAGAGAGCAGAGGGATAAACTGAGAGGAGTAGTGAACACTGGCGCGGTGAACTGCACGTGGATGTCTGACACTGCTGACAAGTCCATAGCTTAGTTATGGGCAATGCACCACTCTGCCAGGCATGTCATACCGGGAAATCAATTGGTCATGTTGGAAATATCAGTGACTTGGAGAAAATTTTGGATTACTATGGGTACAATATTGAAGAAATCTCAGAGCAGGAATCTATGGTGAGTAAAGGTCAAGGAGAGGAAACCTTATTCAGTATGATGAAGACAGAATACGTTATGTATGGTGAGTGCTTTAGATACAGATAAAGACAGATTGATAGATAACCAGAGAGATACATATGTAAATAGACACAGATACCGTAGATAGACAAAAAATACAGATATATATGATACATAAATATGATAGAAGAAAGTATTATATAGATACAATAAATAAATGCACATATACAATAGATAGAATAACTATATGCACAGATACGATAGATAGATTGATAGATAACCAGATAGATACATATGTAAATAGACACAGATACAATATATAGAAAACATTTAGATAAATATACATAAATGTAATAGAAGGAAACAATATATAGGTACAATAAACATATGCACATGTACAATAGATAGAATAAATATATGCACAGATACAATAGATTGATAGATATATAGATATGTAAATGGACACAGAGACCAAATATAGACAAAAATAAAGAGAAATATGATACATTAAGGTGATAGACGGAAATAATATATAGGTAGAATAAATATATGCACAGATACAATAAATAGATAGATAGATAGATTTATAGATAACTAGATGTAAATAGACACAGATACCACATATAGACAAAAACTTAGATAGGTACGATAAATGCATATGGTAGACGGAAATAGGTAGAATAAATATATGCACAGATCTGATAGATACATAATTTTTAAGAAATCTAGAGTCTGTGGTAACTGTATAAAATATTCATAATCTGCCTATGGTTTTATGTATAAAATTTTAAAAACTGTATAATTTACACAGCAACTAGGGATGAGTGAATCGAATCTGATGAATTTGAATTCATTACGAATTTCAGGAAAAATTCGATTTGTAACGCATGGGAATATCACCACGATTCGATTGCGCGAATTGCTTCATTAACCCCTTAAGGACACATGACGTACTGGAACGTCATGTGTCCACTCCCGATCTATAACGCGGGGCCACGGCGTGGCCCCGCGTCATAGCGGTTCGGGCCCGGCCTCTAACAACGGCCGGGACCCGTGGCTAATAGCGCGCGGCATTGATCGCTGTGCCGCGCGCTATTAACCCTTTAGACGCGGCGTTCAAAGTTGAACGCCGCGTCTAAAGTGAAACCGAAAGCATGCCGGCTAGCTCAGTGGGCTGTTCGGGATAGCCGCGGTGAAATCGCGGCATCCCGAACAGCTGACAGGACAGCGGGAGGGCCCCTACCTGCCTCCTCGCTGTCCGATCGCCGAATGACTGCTCAGTGCCTGAGATCCAGGCATGAGCAGTCATGCGGCAGAATCATCGATCACTGGTTTCTTATGAGAAACCAGTGATCAATGTAAAAGATCAGTGTGTGCAGTGTTATAGGTCCCTATGGGACCTATAACACTGCAAAAAAAAAGTGCAAAAAAAAGTGAATAAACATCATTTAACCCCTTCCCTATTAAAAGTTTGAATCACCCCCCTTTTCCCATAAAAGAAAAAACACAGTGTAAATAAAAATAAAAATAAACATAAATGGTATCGCCGCGTGCGGAAATGTCCGAATTATAAAAATATATCGTTAATTAAACCGCACGGTCAATGGCGTGCGCGCAAAAAAATTCCAAAGTCCAAAATAGTGCATTTTTGGTCACTTTTTATATCATGAAAAAATGAATAAAAAGCGATCAATAAGTCCTATCAATGCAAATATGGTACCGTTAAAAACTTCAAATCATGGCGCAAAAAATGAGCCCTCATACCGCCCCATACACGGAAAAATAAAAAAGTTATAGGGGTCAGAAGATGACAATTTTAAACGTATAAATTTTTCTGCATGAAGTTATGATTTTTTCCAGAAGTGCGGCAAATTCAAACCTGTATAAGTAGGGTATCATTTTAATCGTATGGACCTACAGAATAAAGATAAGGGGTCATTTTTACCGAAAAATGTACTACGTAGAAACGGAAGCCCCCAAAAGTTACAAAATGGCGTTTTTTTTTTCAATTTTGTCTCACAATGATTTTTTTTCCAGTTTCACCGTAGATTTTTGGGCACAATGACTGACGTCATTACAAAGTAGAATTGGTGGTGCAAAAAATAAGCCATCATATGGATTTTTAGGTGCAAAATTGAAAGAGTTATGATTTTTTAAAGGCAAGGAGCAAAAAACGAAAATGCAAAAACGGAAAAAACCCCGGTCCTTAAGGGGTTAAACTTCATTTAGTGCAGTCCAGGGGCCGGGCATCTAAAATGGCAGATCCACATATGAGGACATGGGGCAAGGAATACTGGGAAGGCTGAAACAAGGGGGCGGCGGGATAACCCAGAATCACATGCAGCATGCAGCCTATCAGCAGCCAGCCACCCATGTGATGTCACAGCCCTATATAATCGTCAGCCATCTTGCGGCCAGTCACATCAGCATTCTTTTGCAGATAGAGGGACAGAGAGCAGTGTGTTGCACAGAAAAGTTTTTTTACAGCAGCGATTCACCTCAAGCTCAAATACAGTCTAGAATCACTGATAGGGAAGGGAGAGAGATTGAGAGAGAAAGTGCAATTGTGGGTGTTGTACAGCAGTGATTCACCTCAAGCCCAAATCCAGCCTAGAAGCACAGATAGGGAAGCAAGAGAGATTGAGAGAGAGAGTGCAATTGTGGGTGTATTACAGCAGTGATTCACCTCAAGTCCAAATCCAGCCTAGAAGCACTGATTGGGAAGCGAGAGAGATTGAGAGAGAAAGTACAATTGCAGGTGTATTACAGCAGTGATTCACCTCAAGCCCAAATCCAGCCTAGAAGCACAGATAGGGAAGGGTATGGGATTGAGAGAGAAAGTGCAATTGTGGCTGTATTACAGCAGTGATTCACCTGAAGCCCAAATCCATCCAGGGAGCACTGACAGGGAAGGGAATGAGATTGAGAGAGAAAGAGCAATTTTGGGTGTAGTACACAGCGACTTTGCTGCAGCACTGGTATGTACAACAACTGAAAAGCTAATAGTCGCCAGCTAGTTAGGGTGAGCAGAGCACTAAAAGCGTATTGTACTCTATTAAGTGTAACCTCTGCGTACATCTAAGTGGTGTACCATTTTGTTCCTGTTAAAGTCTTAAGGGCCTAGATACTGTGAAAGGCCAGACAAAAGTACACACCTGCTGGTGTTGAAGACAAATACTGTTTTAAGTGTAGTGGAGCACATTGTACTCCCTTCATATACTCACTAAGTATGTCATGCAGATAAGTGCCAGGATGTGCATAGAGGAGTGGCAGAGGCCTAAATTCATCAGGCGCAGGCAGAGGTCGCAGCAGACTAGGGTCGAGTGGCAGAAGGAGTCGCAGCGAGAGACCCAAGCTCATTCTGCCACTATATGGTAGAGGTCGCAGCAGACTAGGGGCGAGTTGCAGCAAGAGGCCTGAGCTCCTGGTATCAGCTAGCGGTCGTGTATCGCCCAGCAACCCATCTGCCGTCATTGATTTGTTAACACGGTCATCCACTTCATCACAAGTGACAACGGTCACCCCCAGTAAACAGTCAGTGGGTTACTCAGACACAATCCTCAGTTGGCATGGCCCGGGAGCAGTCCCTGTCCCCCCTATGCTGTTCCCTCCCCCACAGAAGTATCTTATGCTGTGGGTTCAGCTCCACTATTTAGTGAGGATGAGCTACTAGAGGACAGTCAGTAGCTACTGCCCAGCCAAGAAGGGGAGGAGACATCTGTCGCTTCCTGCGCTAGGCGGGCAAGTAGTGTTGAGGAGAGTGGCGTGGGAGATGGTGTTGCCAGCATTCAGGCTCCTGAAGCAGACACTGTAGAGGGCATCAGTGACGTGCAGACACAACTCGATGATGATGAAGCCGATTGCACTTGGGAGCCGGGTGCAGAAGGGGCTTCATCATCATCAGGAGAAGTGAGTTGCAGGTTGCCCGTAAGGCAGCAGCTGAGCCAGCAAGGTGGTAGCATGGTTTGCAGTCAGCATGGAGGAAGAAGTGGAAAGTCTGGAGCCAAACTTGCCCGGGGTAGACCACCTGCTTCGCGGCAGCCTACCTTCCCGGGAGGTAGTGGAATTCCTGGAGTCGGCGGCAGTAGCAGTCAATCAGTGCGGACTGTTGGTGGGAAAGCCAATTACTCGGCGGTGTGGCAGTTCATCAAGCATCCGGAGGAGTTTAACATGGCCACATGCAAGATGTGTCTGCAGAAGGTGATGCGTTGCCAGGGTCCCAACGTTAGCACCAGGGCCCTGCATCAACATATGCAGCGTCACCATGAAGCAGCCTGGGAGAACCGTGGCTCCGATGTGGTGGTCCAGCCTGTTGCATCACCCAGTGGCACGCCGCTTCCTGTTACAGCCAGCCAAGGCTCCACCACCTCAGGTGAAGGGAGCTGGCACGGCAGCGCCGACGTGTTGAGCTGTAACTATGGTCAGGGACAATACATGTCCTTTATGGCCCACTGGGTGAATGTGGTTCCTGCATAGCCACAACAGCAACTTGGACAGGTCACACTGCTTCCACCTCCACGCTCTCAGGGCATTGGTCCTGTGACAGTGTGCAACTCTGCCTCCTCATCCCCCACCGTGTCCTCAGCCTCCTCTGCACGGACAAGTCTTAGTGCCCCTTCAGCATACCATGTGTGCAGGGCACGGTGGTGTCACGCTGTTCTTCACATGGTTTGCCTTGGCAAATGGAGTCACACAGGAGGAACTGCTAAAATTCATTCATCAAGAAATCGAATCATGGCTTACTCCACGAAAACTGGAAATGGGAACCATGGTGACAGACAACGGGAAGAACAAGCCTGAGAAATGCGCACTGTATGGCACACGTGTTCAATCTGGTTGTCAAGCGGTTCCTGAAGTGTTCCCCCCATCTGAAAGACATCCTAAAAATGGGAAGGAAACTTTGCATGCACTTCAGCCACTCGTACACCGCAAAGCACACCCTCCTTGAGCTGTAGTGTCAGAACGGTATCCCCAAACATAGTCTGATTTGCAACGTTTCCATACATTGGAACTCCACCCTCCATATTGGACGGACTATACGAACAGAGAAAAGCCATCACCGATTTCTTGATGATCCAAGCGGATAGGGGGACTCCCCTGTGTTACTTCAATGTCACCCATTGGCAGCTCATACGTGCCATTTGCTCAGGAAGCCACATTATCAGTGAGTCGCCAGGATTATGGGATGAACAACTTCATTCCACTGCTTCATTTACTGCAACATGTGTTGGAAACTATGATTGGTCAGGGCACTGGAGACGTGGCACCTACATCTCACGGCCACATGAGCCCTGTGGGGGCTGAACTGGAGGAGGGGGAGGGGCACAGTGGAGCACAGTTTAGGTTTCTCAAGATGGGCAGTTTTTCTAGTCATCTGACAGAAGAGGAGGAGCAGGAGCAGCTAGAGGTTATGGGGAAGGCAAGACAGAAAAAACAGACACACTGCGGCAGTATGCAGTGGAGATGGAGGCAGGGAGTCCCTCCTAATCAATTGCACAAATGGCACGATGCATGCTCACTTGCTTGCATAGTGGCCGCTGACTTGTCACAATTGCGCAGTGGGATGACTTCTGGCTCTCCACCTTATTGGACCCTCACTACCGGCACAATATGGGGGCCTTTTTTACACCCACTGAGAGGGAGGACAAACTGACCAACTGCCGAGACATCCTGCGTAGTTAGTTGGCTGATGCCTATCTGCTCCATCGTCCATCATCTCACAGGTCTGACTCAGGGGGCCCTCTGCCACTTCCACTGCCATGGCTGCTGGTGAATTGTGGGGTGGCAGGAGCAGTACCAGCTCCAGCAGCAGCAGCCTGAGTCTACAGTTGCTGATGAGTACCTTTCTTCACCCACACTGAAGCAACTCATCAGCAGCAGGTACACCTGGAGCAGGACCTGAACCAGCAGGTGGTGGCATACCTTGACATTACCATGCCAACACACCTTGAAGATCTGCTGGACTTCTGGGCAGCAAAAACTTGATTTGTGGCAGCAACTAGCAGTGTTTGCCCTGGAAAAGCTGTCCTGCCCAGCCAGTAGTGTGCCATCAGAGCGGGTGTTTAGTGCGGCGAGTAACCCCAAGGAGAACTCTTCTGTCCATCAAAATGTGGAGAGACTGACCTTGATGAAGATGAACCAGGCATGGATCAGCCAGGATTTCCACCCACCAATGCCTGATGCATCAGAGTAGATTGACCAAGCCTACTGTTCCAAAGATCTGTCAAAGACAGTGGGGTGTAAATGCTCACTGCACCCCTTATTAAATTCTGTGAGGGGTTTAGTTTCCAAAAGAGGGTCACATGTGGGGGGGGGGGGTCCACTGTTCTGGCACCATGGGGGCTTTGTAAACGCACATGGCCCCCGACTTCCATTCCAAACAAATTCTCTCTCCAAAAGCTCAATAGCGCTCCTTCTCTTCTGAGCCCTGTAGTTCACCCGCAGAGCACTTTACATCCACATATGGGGTATTTCCATACTCAGGAGAAATGGTGTTACAAATTTAGAGGGACATTTTCTCCTATTACCCCTTGTAAAAATGTAAAATTTGGGGGGAAAAATGCATTTTAGTGAAAAAAAAATTTCCACTACACATCCGACTGTAACCAAAAGTCATGAAACATCTGTGGGGTATTAAGGCTCACTGTACCCCTTGTTAAGTTCCTTGAGGTGTGCAGTTTCCAAAATAGTGTGCCATGTGTTTTTTTTTTTTTTTTTTTTTTTTTTACTGTTCTGGCACCATAGGGGCTCACTAAATGCAACATGTACCCAAAAACCATTTCAGCAAAATTTGCTTTCCAAAAGCCAAATGTGACTCCTTCTATTCTGAACATTGTAGTGCACCAGCAGAGCACTTGACGTCCACACATGGGGTATTTCCATACTCAGAAGAAATGGGGTTATACATTTTGTGGGGCATTTTCTCCTATTACCGCTTATAAAAATGTAAAATTTGGGGGAAAAACAGCATTTTAGTGGGAAAAAAATTTCATTTACACATCCGAATTTAATGAAAAGTCATCAAACACCTGTGGGGTGTTAAGGCTCACTGTACCCCTTGTTACGTTCCTTGAGGGGTGTAGTTTCCAAAATAGTATGCCATGTGGGTATTTTTTCTTTTTTTTTTGTTGCTGTTCTGGCACCATAGGGGCTTCCTAAATGCGACATGCCCCCCAAAAACCATTTCAGAAAAATTCTCTCTCCAAAATCCCATTGTTGCTCCTTCCCTTCTGAGCCCTCTAGTGCACCCTCAGAGCACTTTACATCCACATATGAGGTATTTCCTTACTCGAGAGATATTGGGTTACAAATTTGGGGGGGATTTCTCTCCTTTTACCCTTTGTAAAAATAAAAATAAATGGCTTTACAAGAACATGCGATTGTAAAAAATGAAGACTTTGAATTTTCTCCTTCACTTTGCTGCTATTCCTGTAAAACACCTGAAGGGTTAACAAACTTTCTGAATGTCATTTTGAATACTTTGAGTGTGCAGTTTCTATAGTTGGGTCACTTATGGGGTATTTCTCACAGAAAGGCCCCTCAAATCCACTTCAAACTGAACTGGTCCCTGAAAAATTAAGATTTTGAATTTTTCATGAACATTTAGAAAATTGCTGCTATACTTTGAAGCCCTCTAATGTCTTCAAAAAGTAAAAACATGTCAACTTTATGATGTCACAGCTCCGCCCCTCGTGACATCACGGCCCGCCCCCCTTAATACAAGTCTATGGCAGGGGCGTGATGACCGCCACACCCCCTCCCATAGACTTGTATTGAGGGGGTGGGCCGTGACGTCACGAGGGGCGGAGCCGTGACGTAACGATGCTCCAGTCCCTGTACTGCCCGTCATTACGTGCAGAGCGAACTCGCTCTGTGCAGTAATGACAGCGGGGTACCGCAGCGGCAATCTCGGGGGTCCCCAGCAGTGGGACCGCGCCGATCTGACATCTTATCCCCTCTCCTTTGGATAGGGGATAAGATGTCTAGGGGCGGAGTACCCCTTTAATGTGAAAATGGGCTGAGTCCCTAAGGGGTTAAGAGCACCTTAACCCCTTAGGGACTCAGCCCATTTTCACTCCTCAGTTACAGACATTCCTCAAGTCAGACCACAAGTAAGTATTGAGGATATGCGTTATCTAAATCTTAACTTTTCTTAGAATAAAATATTTGTACTCACATTTTAAATCAAATAAAAGCAACGGATCACATCACATCAATACTTGGTGGTGTAGGTGGCACATGGTGCTTTTTGCGCACCTTTCCTTTTGTTTGATTAAAAAAAAAAATTGGGTCCATATATTTTATCCTAAGAATATTATTAAAAGTTAAGTTTTACGTAATGCATATCCTCAATACTTACTTGTGCACATTAACACTTTTACAAAAGAGACTGTTTTCTTCTGCCTACCTGCCACAGCTACTATTCTGATCCTGACACCTGCCTGATGCAACACATCTGATGCCAAGTTCTCCTTTTTTCACCCACCTTCGTCACCGGGCACTGGTATTGCCACCCACTGCCCCACTGTGTCACTGGTTCACTTTCAGGACTCCTGATGCTACTGATGACACCTCCAGGCTGTCTCATTCTGCCACCATATGTTCTCCTCACGCTGCTGCCAGCTCCAGACTGTCTCATACTTCCACCATATGTTCTGGTTATGCTGATGCCACCTCCAGGCTGTCACATACTGCCACCATATGTTCTCCTCATGCCTATGCCAGCTCCAGGCTGTCTGATACTGCCACCATATGTTCTCCTCATGCTGATGCGAGCTCCAGGCTGTCTCATACTGACACCATATGTTCTCCTCATGCTGATGCCAGCTCCAGCCTGTCTCATACTGCCACCTTTTGTTCTCATGCTGCTGCCACCTCCAGGCTGTCTCTTTCTGCATCTATATAGTTTCCTCATGCTTCCGCCACCTCCAGGCTGTGTCATTCAGCCACTATATGGTCTCCTCATGCTGCCGCCATCTCCAGGCTGTGTCATTCAGTCACTATATGGTCTGCTATTGCTGCTGCCAACTCCAGGCTGTGTCATTCAGCCACTAGATGGTCTCCTCATGTTGCCGTCAACTCCAGGCTGTGTCATTTAGCCACTATATGGTCTCCTCATGCTGCCGCCAACTCCAGGCTGTCTCATTCAGCCTCTATATAGTCTCCTCATGTTGCCACCAACTCCAGGCTGTGTCATTCAGCCACTATATTGTCTGCTCTTGCTGCCGCCACCTCCACGCTGTGTCATTCAGGCAATATATGTTCTCCTCATGTTACCATCACCTCAATGCTATGTCATACAGCCACTTAATGGTCTCCTCATACTGATGCCACCTCCAGGCTCTGTCATTGGGCCGCTCTGTGACAGTGATTCTATTAGCGACGCCTCTAATCTGCATGTCATACTGAATAACAGTATTATTTCACTAACCCAGCACACACCACCCTATGCGTGTTACAGCAAGGCAAAGTGTTCTATACCCCTATTTAAGCTCTCTGTAGGCCAGAATTAGCCATTTTAATGCAGATTCGCTGCAGATAAATTCTGACCAAACAAATTTTTCTCAGAAAATTTGGTGTATCGGCCGAATAGAATTTTTCAAAAATTCGCTCATCTCTAACAGACACATAAAAAATATTTTTGGTTAAAAAATTTTTTTATTGAAAATTACAAATTTTACAAAGGAAAAGAAAAGCTAAGCAAAAGTATATAGTACTAGTCACAAAAAAAGAAGCACATTTAACTATAGTACTAAATAAATCAAACAGCAAGTCCATAAAAATAGTGAAATATACTCTGCCTTTGTTGATCAAGACCTATTGGCGCCTGCTTTTCAAACGTGTATTGCATCTTCACACTATTACATGCATGAAAACCATTAGAGTAGTGTAGGAGAAGGGCATTGTTAGCCTCAGTGGCAGTTTTTTTTATTAACAATAATGTGTACATATTTGCCCACCCCTGCTGAATACAGCTATTGCTGTGTTCTATTCCCCACACTGTAATCTGTGCCATTAACCCCTCCTCCTTCCTGGACCATCAAAAAAGTTTTAAATAGTATGCAATATTTATTATTTTCTATTGTCTGAAGCTTTGTTTGCATGTTGCATTTTATTTGCCGTATTGTTGCCGTACCTTTACAGTACCAGTGTGTTTTTACAGCGCTTTTCCTTTATTATGCATATTGCGGTAAAACGTGTGATTTTTACTATGATTTTTGTTATTTGCTATAAAAAACATGGCAAAAAGATGTGCCGTATGGTGACTGTACTGGGAATAAAATGCAAAGTGGAAACACAATCTAAAAGCTAGGTGCATCCTACAGTCAGGTGTATCTTATATGCTAAATTTTTCATAGTTAAAGGGGTTATCCAGGAAAAAAACTTTTTTATATATATCAACTGGCTCCAGAAAGTTAAACAGATTTGTAAATTACTTCTATTAAAAAATCTTAATCCTTTCAGTACTTATGAGCTTCTGAAGTTAAGGTTGTTCTTTTCTGTCTAAGTGCTCTCTGATGACACGTGTCTCGGGAACCGCCCAGTTTAGAAGCAAATCCCCATAGCAAACCTCTTCTAGACTGGGCGGTTCCCGAGACACGTGTCAACAGAGAGCACTTAGACAGAAAAGAACAACCTTAACTTCAGAAGCTAATAAGTACTGAAAGGATTAAGATTTTTTAATAGAAGTAATTTACAAATCTGTTTAACTTTCTGGAGCCAGTTGATATATTAAGAAAAGTTTTTTCCTGGAATACCCCTTTAAACCATGAAATGCAATAAAGATTTATTTAGTGATTTATTTTACCAAAGAAAGGTCACATTCCTCACTTAAGGCAACAGGAAAGAAATTCCTAATATAGAGGGAATGATCCCATCATAACAGGGCTGTTTATTCCGACTGCTAGTTATGTACAGATTTGTAATTCTAGGCCTGTAGTCTGCTGCAGATGTACAGTATTGGTCTGATTTTAGGGGAGAATACAGTGCTCTATGAAGATTCTATATGGCAGCACACAAAGTAATGGACACCCGCAGTATAACTGTACAGGGCTTTGCAGTGTACATTCACCCTTACATCTATAAAACCCTTGTCATTGGAAAAATGAAAAACTCGACAGAAGAAAAACGACAATGCGAGTGGTAAATAAAGACATTCCCATTCGTTTTCCATGGCTTCTCCCTGTTATTATCAGCAATGATCGGTGTGATCATGTGATTTCCTGCCTGTAAACTTATGTAATGGCAGTAACATTATGCATACCTACTTTAATTGAAAACATTTACCATGCCATTCCAGGTGACCCTCAGGTGACTTTCACTGTATTAGACTCCAGTCTAATGTCACCTTTATGACTTAGATATCTGTAATACAAGTTTAACCATTTGTGTCATGTTCCAAGAATTAACATTGTTTAGTCTAAGAAGGTAACGTACATTACCCATGTCATATACACATATGCAAGAAAAGGCTCTGCACCCCCACCCCTTCTATTATAACAAGGTCCCTATAATTTATAAATATGAATATTGAAATCTTTTTTATATACAGTGATCCCCGACTTATGATGGCCCCGACATATGATCATTTCAACATATGATGGCCTCTCAGAGCCCATCGTATGTTGAAGGCAGCCTCGACATATGATGCTGCTGTGTGTTGGGGCCATCGTACAAACAGCTATCTGACAGCGCTGACAACTTCACCAACTGACAGATAGTTGTTTAATGTGCCCCGTGTGCCCCGTTCTGCCTCCTGTTACTCACATGCTGTCCTGCTAACTCATACAGGCTTCCACTGTGAGCTCCGTGTAAGCCCCGCCCCCCCCAGTGCAGCCATAGCCAATAGCCTGCAGCATCTTGCTACAGGCATCCAATGAGCTGCTCCCCTTCCTTTCCTATAGAGCTGTAGTCGTCAGGATCGTAATGGAGGACATTCTGTCTCCCCTGAAGGTATATAAAGAACTGTACAGTACTGTATGCGATGTCACACATCACATACAATACATATACACACTATACACCCCATACATCAATGTTTCCCTATCAGTGTGCCTCCAGCTGTTGCAAAACTATAACTCCCAGCATGCCCAGACAGTCAATGGCTGTACATGCATGCTGGGAGTTGTAGTTGTGCAACAGCTGGAGGCACCCTGGTTTGTTAAACACTCCACATACAATGGTCATCCCAGAACCAATTAGCAGTTTCCCATAGAGATATGTATTCAACATACAATGGTTCCGAGGCCCCAGAACCAATTACCATTTTTACATAGACATATGTACTCGACATATGATGGTTTCAACATATGATGGTTCTCCTGGAACCAATTAATATCATATGTTGAGGGACCACTGTAGTTTATGATATACTAATGATTTTATTGTTTATCCCACCACCCAATGTTGATCTATTGTTTTTTTTTTTGTATGTTATAATTGAATGCAAATACAATTGAATAATACTGCCCCAGCCACAGAATGGAAGATCTTAGGAGACAGAAGCCACAGTGGAGCATTAGCCTTACACAGGGGTATACTGAAAGCAAAAGGAGTGGCATTGTAATAGAAGACCCTCCGACTAGTGGTTTTCTGGCTGGTAGAGGTTTTTTTTTTTAAAGACATGTCCATGCACAGTGTATTCTGAAGTCTTTTATGACCCCCAGATCAGTTGAGTTGATTAGACTGAGGCTGATTAGATTTTTTGCATTGTGAAAAATCAAGTCTCCTCTGACATCTAGCAGCTTCTCTCTACCACTAGCCAAGTACTGTCCAGTCTACTGCCAAGTACTGTCCAGTCTACTGTCCAGCTGACCAGGAGATATTGCATAGAAGTCTTGTAATGCTATAGGACAGTGGTCTTCAACCTGCGGAACTCCAGATGTTTCAAAACTACAACTCCCAGCATGCTGGGAGTTGTAGTTTTGCAACATCTGGAGGTCCGCAGGTTTAAGACCACTGCTGTAGGACTTTACTCACAGATTGCAAGTTCATCACATTTTTTTGAAGAGAGTGCCTCAAAATTGCAGAAAAGATGCTGCAGTTTTGCAAAAACAATTATGGCAAGAAGTGGCACGTGAGCTTTAAAAATGAGCATGAATGGAGTCTTTTAATTCACTCCCAGTGTGCTGTGCATTAGATTGTACGTAAAGAGACTGAGAACACAAATAATGCATGAGACAGGCTTGAGGATGAAGTCACACATTGCAGATTTTACCTTAAAGGGGTACTCCGGTGAAAAACTTTTTTTTTTTTATCAACTGGTGCCATAAAGTTAAACAGATTTGTAAATGACTTCTATTTAAAAAATCTTAATCCTTCCTGTACTTATTAGCTGCTGAATACTACAGTGGAAATTATTTCCGTTTGAAACACAGAGCTGTCTGCTGACATCATGAGCACAGTGCTCTCTGCTGACATCTCTGTCCATTTTAGGAACTGTCCAGAGTAAAAGGAAATCCCCGTGGCAAACATATGCTGTTCTGGACAGTTCCTAAAATGGACAGAGATGTCAGCAGAGAGCACTGTGCTCATGAGGTCAGCAGACAGCTCTGTGTTTTAAAAAGAAAGGAATTTCCGCTGTAGTATTCAGCAGCTAATAAGTACAGGAAGGATTAAGATTTTTTAATAGAAGTAATTTACAAATCTTTGTGTAGTAGAGACAGAGTCCGGCACTGCTGTGGTGGAAGCTGGCTAATTGTGAGCGCAAGTGTGGAAGTGAGCTGAACGATACCGGGGGTGCTCAGTCTAAGTAGCAGAAGACCATACAGAAACCAAAAGGTGTAGAAATGAAGACGGCACTCACCCAGGTACGTTTGTGCTGACGGTTACTTTATTTCATTTCATCCGTGAATTCGTGCTGGGAGGTGCAGTGTCGAGCAGGTATTAGCGGCAGGAACGCTGGAGCTCACAGCGTGATGGCAATGTGAGCTCCAGCGTTCCTGCCGCTAATACCTGCTCGACACTGCACCTCCCAGCACAAATTCACGGATGAAACGAAATAAAGTAACCGTCAGCACAAACGTACCTGAGTGAGTGCCGTCTTCATTTCTACACCTTTTAATTTACAAATCTGTTTAACTTTCTGGCACCAGTTGATTTAAAAAAAAAAAAAAAGTTTTTCACCGGAGTACCCCTTTAAAATCTGCAATGGTTTCAGTACGGCACCTTTCTAACAGGATGGTGTCGCCTCAGCAATATGTGTAAAATAATATTTTCAGAAGGTGCCATACATGAATCATGGCAGATATAATGCTCTCTATGGCTTTGAAATGATTGTGACAACTTTTCATACATATGATAGAGATTTTCTGTTGCTTAAGGTAACAATTTAATGTAATTGGTAAATACTTTGTTACAAGAGTTAGACTTTGCCAGAAAATGGAGACCCAGCTGGCATGAATGGCTTGTGCTTGTTGGTGCTAGTTTAGAATCCAGTGGGAGTAGCAATGCAGTGACTCATATCTTTTCCAACTCTCAGTTGTTTTTGTCTAGTTTTCGGCAGTATATCATGCCCCCTACACATATATTCCTATTACAAGCCATTTAGGCTTCTGCATAATGAGAAAGTAAATATGTATGTGATGTAACAGTTGTGTATATTAGTGGGTGGGTAATTTACTGACATAGAAACAGCATTTCCCATATATGTATCAGCTGTACCCTGCTCCTACCTCCCCTATGACTTTCCACCGGTACGAAACCGTCTACATAAAATGCTGAGTGACTTTAAAAAACATTTTATTACTTGTATTATACTGTATGAGGCAGAGACAGGAATGGTCATCAGGGGGTCGCTATATTTTCGCAAGGTACCTGTGTGGATACCAGGTTTCCAGAAGGGCTTACCTCATCCATGGTAAGCTGGTTAAGATATGGAAAATACAGAAATAGTTAAATCACAAGACTTAGCTTGCTAGGGACTTTTGGGAAGTCCTGTTATTGGGCCTGGATTTTTATGGGATAAAAGGAAGGTTTGGTGGTGGAGCCTTTCATCCCCTTCTTGGGCCACTCCAGGTTATTAGACAAGCGCAGATGAGCGCAGGTGCTGAAGGCTGAAGACAACTTATCACTGTGCTCATACTCAGTACTCTGCTTACTTAGTAAGGCCCATGTGTCAGCCCCTTGATGGTGCAGTTAGTTTTATTTTTATAATGTAAAGCTTAAAGGAGTTGTCCAGGAATCGAAAAACAGATCTATTTTCTTTCAAATACCATTCCCTGTCTGTCTCCACTTTGGGTGTGGTATTACAACTTGGCTCCATTCACTTTAATGGAACTAAGCTGCAGAACCACACCCAACCTGGAGACAGACAGGGAGCTGTCTTTGAAAGACATTAGCTCTGTTTTTCAATTCCTGGATAACCCCTTTAATTTTGTGTTGTTTGTCTTTTGTTACTTTTTGTTTTTGTGTAAACCTCTCATATTTATTTTATGTCCGTTTTCTTGCAAACTAAATAGAAAATATAATTTTTGCAAAGGAAGTTGTATTTTTTTTATTGGAGTATTCCATGAGTCCATGGGAGAAATCAGGGGTCTTTGTGATATATGGTGTAAGAGGGAGTGCAGCCTCATAGTACATCACTAATCAGGGACTCCCCCTTGCTAACGATGTAGTATTATGGCACTGGGTTACGAGGATTCACAGCTTTAGCAGAGCTGAGCTTGTCTTTTGACACAGCTCATCGCAGTATCAGACTGATCAGTGTTTCATTGAACTGCAGGTAAAAAGTGATCAAGGTTCATGAATAAAGAGCCCAGTAATAGATTCTTCTCTGTGGCATGTACTGTGTGGCTTCATATAACACAGAGGCCGTATAGATACAGTACAATACCGGATTCCGACATGGCAGGAAATCCAGCCGTGCAGTGGTTAAGCTGCAGTCTGTTATGTGCAGAAAACGGCTGTAGGCGTGATGCAGCATTTGTCCTCACTGCAGTTACTGCTCAGCTGAGCTGTGCTTTATCTGCTTACACGATTGGCTAAGCATCAGGGGGACTGGTGACACATCAATGCGGATTACTGGTTTGCTGCTCACAGAACGTGCTACTTCCCGTGACCTTTAGTTAATGTGCCAAAGAGATAACATTTGCCTATAGCACCACTCAGACCAGCCTCACATCCATAGGTACTATATAGATAGAACATGGCGTGATTACGAGAAGACTACCACCCTCATTTATACTGACAATGGAAACCGTGTTCTGTAATCTATGTGTATTCCATTATTAATCTCTGCCCGTCATCTTTTACATTGCCTATGTTAAGCCGGTCACTGATAAAATCCATTAGCACAATGATTAATATTTTATTTCTAAATATTATTACATGTTAATGCAGCCGCATAAAAGTCTGGGATGCTGTCACTTCCTCTATTATTAGTTTTATTATAGTGAATTTGGATATGGATTTGCTATGGACTTGCTGTGATGTTCACATTTGCAATGCATAGGGTCAAATCTGGCATAACACAAGTAGATTTCACTTCAGAGTCACGGCACCTAGGTCTGCGGTGGGAAAATTTGCCATATGTAAATCGCTGGCTGATGTTGCTTTTGATGGATACAGCAGCTATTTAAGCAAAGAGTTAAATGGGTATTCCAGGAAAGGAAAAAAAATATATATCAACTGGCTCCAGAAAGTAAATCTTAATCTTTCCAGTAGTTATCAGCTGCTGAAGTTGAGTTGTTCTTTTCTGTCTGACAACAGTGCTCTCTGCTAACACCTCTGCTTGTCTCAGGAACTGTCTGAAGCATTAAAGGTTTGCTATGGGGATTTGCTCCAGCTATGGACAGTTCCTGAGACAAGCAGAGGTATCAGTAGAGAGCACTGTTGTCAGACAGAAAAGAACAACTCAGCTTCAGCAGCTGATATCTACTGGAAGGATTAAGATTTTTTAATAGAAGTAATTTACAAATCTGGTTAACTTTCTGGAGCCAGTTGATGTAAAAAAAAGTTTTTTCCTGGAATACCCCTTTAACATTGGTGTATGTGTTGATAATGTTTACCTTAAAGGGTACCTCTCATCAAATAAACTTTTGATATATTTTTGATGATTTAATGTTGAATAACTTTCCAATAGCATGTTAATGAAAAATATGCTTCTTTCTATTGTATTTTTCCCGATCAGTCCTGTCAGTAAGCATTTCTGACTCATGCTGGAGTCCTAAACACTCAGAGCTGCCAGCCTGCTTTGTTCACAGCCAAACAGGCTGTGAACAAAGCAGGCTGGCAGCTCTGAGTGTTCTCCTTTGTGAACAAAGCAGACTGGCAGCTCGTAGTGTTTAGGACTTCAGCATGAGTCTGAAATGCTTGCTGCCAGGACTGGTAGGGAGACCCCTAGTGGTCATTTCTTCAAAGTGGAAAATTAAATAGAAAGAAGCATATTTTTTAATAACATGCTATTGTGAAGTTATTTTGCATACATTAATCTATAATATATCAAAAGTTTTTTTGATGAGAGGTACCCTTTAATGTGATCAATATATTTTAACATGGAACAATGGAACAGTTACCTGTCCAAGTTTCCATTTGATTTCTTTTGTTTAAAAAAAAAAAAAAAAAAATGCTGCAGCCAGATGTTAGCTGCAAGTCAATAGGGATTCATAAAAAATGCCATACTTACTACGTACTTGGCGTTTTTGTCTTTTGCGTTTTTTTTTTTTTACTCCTCTTTGGCGTTTTTCTGCTTTTGTAGACTCAGTTACAGTTTTTTAAAAATCACATCATGTTAATAAATCTTGGCTTTTCTCGCTTATAAAAGTCTATGAAAGAGAAAAATGCTATTAAAAATGTCAATTTGAAGGTGTGGAAAAAAAACTAGTTCATTTTCTTTTTTTCTATTAAAAAAGGTAACATTTTCAAAATATTCTAAGCTATGCTGATTGGAGTAGTTTTACAGATTGAAAATCATTTTGTTACGCTAGGGGCATAAAATGCAGTGTATATAAAAGTATTCTGCTTAATCAGTAAATAGTCAACGAAATTTGCTTTTTAAACTTAAATTTTGCTACAAATGGAACAAGCTTCTCACCACAGTGAGGTTTAGGAGTGGTCCTTTAAAAATTATAGAACATTGAGAAAAGAAAAAGACTCAAAATATTCATGAAAGTTAATCTGCCGCTTTTTCTGAACTGCTATCAAAATTTAGCAAAGATTCTCCGATGTCTTCATGAAGACCTAAAAGTTATATAGTTTTATTACCAGTTTATAAACATATAGGGGGAGATTTATCAAAACCTGTGCAGAGGAAGAGTGGTGCAGTTGCCCATAGCAACCAATCAAATCGCTTCTTTCATTTTTAAAGAGGCCTGTGAAAAATGAAAGAATTGATCTGATTGGTTGCTATGGGCAACTGCACCACTCTTCCTCTGCACCGGTTTTGATAAATCACCCCCATTATTTATTATTAGACAATAACATATACCATACTCCATTTTGGTTTTCAATTTTTCCCAAAAAAACAAAAAGCACCATGGGGGAAAAAAACTGTCCCCCGAATCTTTTAGTTTTTTTTTTTTTCATCTGTTTTAGACACTGTTGTTTAACTCTAAACCACATATACCAAGACCAAGTTGATTTAGTTTACACAGATTACGTGACACAAGTTTTGGTGCATGGTGTTACATCTTAACCCAAATCTGGCTGTGCAGGGACATTGGCAGAATTTGCTGAGGATGTATTGTTTTGGGCTCGGTTGCTCCATCTTGCTCTGTATCCTAAGTACTGCTTCGACCACGACGATGTTGGCATAGAGTTCGTATATTCTCCACATCATGCTTTTATGGGCATCCTTTATTTTGGGATATCCTTATTATGGACTTTTGCTCAGTCTATTGTGCGATACATTGATCTTTAGATAAGTATAGTTGATTAAAAATGCTGCAAGTATGACACAAATTACTTTTTGTTTTAACAGTCGGACAGCAATACCAGCTTCCTCAAAGCTGCACGATCAGGCAATTTGGACAAGGTACTGGAATACCTTAAAGGAGGAGTAGACATCAATACATGTAACCAGGTAAGTAAATTAATACCACTATTTAATGAATACTAAAGTTAAGAATAGAGACATTGATAGAAGCCCTTACTATGTTTAAACATATTAGTTGTGGCTCAGTGGTTAGCATTGTTGCTTGCAGCTCTGGCGTTCTGTATTCAAATCTGACAAAGAGCATCATCTGCATGAAGTTTGAATGTTTTCCATGTGTATTTGTGTAAGTGATCACATTCTATGTATAGCCCGGTGGAATAAGTTGGTGCTGCAATGGGATAGATTTGGACTCATGGGGGGAGATTTATCAAAACGGTATAGAGGAAGAGTGGTGCAGTTGCCCATGACAATCTTTCCTTTTTCACAGGTCTCTTTTTAAGTGAAAGAAGCAATCTGATTGGTTGCCATGGGCAACTGCTCCACTCTTTCTCTACACAGGTTTTGTTAAAGCTCCCCCATAGTAGAAGTCATTACCTCTCCCTTTTGTTCTCTGTCTGGTTCAGACCATCATGACCACTATCAATAGTGCCAGACAGATAGTGACCCAAACAGTAATAGTTGCTCAGACAGTAATAGTGCTTTACATAGTAAGGCTCTGTTTCCACTTGGCAGTTTTTTGGTGGAAATGCCGCTTAAAGGGGTACTCCGGCCCTAGACATCTTATCCCCTCCGGGCCTGCACCGCAGTGTTCTGAACACAGAACTTTAGGCCTTATGTGTTTTTTGACATCCACCATGCCCCCTTCATTTATGTCTAAGGAAGGGGACGTGATGACTGTGTACTAGCCACCACGCCCCCTGCCATAGACATGAATGGAGAGGGTGTGGTGTCCCGTCACAAACAAGGAAACTTCTCTGTTCAGAACGTTGTGATGCCAGTTCGGAGATCGCAGGGGGTCCCAATGGTCGGGACCCCCCACGATCAGATATCTTATCTCCTATCCTTTGGATATGGAATAAGATGTCTAGGATCAGAGTACCCCCTTTATTAGTGGCCTATATTTGCTGCACTCACAGTAGTCCCCCTTTTAGGCCACACACATTAACATTGCCCCCTTAGTTCTCCCCCATACACTGAATGAATTCCTTCTTATGTGTTCTTCCACTGTAATTTCACTCCTAGGCGCCATATGCTGTACATGAAATGTGAATGAGCACGTCAGGCAGAGATAGAGTGCAGCTACCCACTCTGTCTGTCCCTGCCTACTTGTGTACCCGCCCTAGGCAGTGGGTCCACCACCACGGTGCCGGTCCCTTCCAAAATAAGTGATGGGCATCACTAGTGAAAACAATAAACTACAAAAACTGACAAAATGTTGGGAACAGCTGGAGGCACACAAACTAACAGGGAAAAACTAAACACACACACAGAACTCTAAGTCAGGAAGCTGGGTCAAACACTGGAGTGAGCAAAGTACCAAATCAAGAGAGGAACAGAGGTCATGAGCCGAGCCTAATCAGTATACAGAATACAGACACAATAGACGCTAGTTTCTAGAAACAAGTTCTTTCACAGGTAGGGCATGAATGAGAAAAACGTCCTTAAATATCCCTGAGCAGCTAGCAGGAGGATTATAATTGGCTGAAAACTGAACCACACCCAGAAAGGCGTAGTCCCAGCAACCAAGATAAACAAAACTGGGAGTACATAGCTACCGGCTTGGATACAGATGGACCATCAGTATCCTCATCTCTATCCTCATCCTCTATATCTCACCACGCATTGGTGTCCTCACAATCATCCTCCAACTCTTCACTAGTTCTGTCCGCATGAGCACTCTCCAAGCACTTATTGCCCATGCCGTTGCAACACACTGATTCAGCCAGAGGCTGCTGCCAAACTGGTTTTAAGACACTCTTAGACATTAAATCAGTTTGTACAGTAGATGGAACAATGCCCCCCAGAAGAACTTTGCCAGGCTTAGTTCTCTGAGAGCACAAATCTACATAAGTAAGACCACCAATATATCAAATAAAGAGCCTCAAAAAAGAAAACAGCAAAAAAATGTAATTACAAAAACCTACACAAAATTCTAACCTTATATCAAGAAAGAGAAAATGACAACATAATGACAATAGATAATCTTTATTAGAAAGCCATGATAATTAACAACATTGACCCCCCCATAAAAAACATGAAACACTCAGACATAATTAACCCCTTAAGGACCACGGACGTATGAGTACGTCCCTGCGCCCTGGGTCTTAAGGACCAGGGACGTACTCATACGTCCCAGCGGATTTCGCATCCCGCCGCGTGCCGGGCGGGCTGTGAAACCGGACGCCTTCTGAAATCATTCAGCAGGCGTCCCAGGCAAACGCCGATGGGGGTCCCGGGACCCCCACATGTCGACGATCGCCACAAATCGGCCGCGAAATCGCACGGGCGATCTGCGGTGATTCCGGTAATTCGGGTCAGTGATGACCCGATGACCTGGAAATAAATGGTGATCGGCGGTGTACAATACACCGCCAATCACCTACCGTTGCTGGGGAGCGGTCACAATACTGTCACCGCCCCAGCAACGCTGCTATTGGCCCGCGATCGTCCAGCCAATAGCAGAGCGGCAGAGGAGGGGTTAACGGCTCCTTCCCGCTGCTGTACCCGCTCTCTGAGTTCAGTCAGCGGGTGCAGCAGTGAGGAGAAGACCCTGGATCCCCCCTCGGAGCCGGAGTCGGAGCCCCCTCAGGAGCCGTTACAATAGGGAGAGCAGTGTATAGGGACAGGTAGGAGTAAAAAAGTGAAAAAAAGTTAAAAAAAAGAAGAAAAATAAATTACCCCCCAACCCCCTAATAGATCCCAAGGGTCCTATTAGGTTATCATCCCTGACCCCGGGTCCTATTAGGGATTCAGGGAGCTGCGTGTGCCACCCTTTTTTTTTTTTGGCCACAGCGTTCTTCCCCCCCCCCCCCCCAATTATAACACACCGTTATATAAAGTAGTACACCAAGCACCACATACACACTTCCTCGCCCCCCCCGCACACACACCCTCCCCCCCCCCCCCCCCCCACCTCACCATAGAAAAAAGGTGATGGCACGCCGGGCATTTTCGGCAGCGGAGGCTTACGCTTTTTTAGCCTCCGACTCCGAATCTGCCCGTGAGGACGATGAAGATCCTAAATTTTTGTGTTCTTCATCGTCCTCCTCATCATCTAGCAGTGATGATGAGTCCCCTGTACGGCGGCGGAGACGCCGCCAGGCGAGGCCACGCACCCCCCATGAGAGTGACCCAGTGGCCGACACTAGTACGAGTGGCAATGCCGCACGTAATAGGAGTCCGGCCCCCCAGACAAGTGCACCGGAGCCCCCTTCCGATTACCCTGTCTGGAGCCCCCCAGAGGATTATCAGCCACGGATTCCTGAGTTTGTTGGCGACTCAGGAATCCGGATTGACATGGCTGGCTTCAATGATCTGGACTTTTTAAAGTTTTTTTCAGTGACAACCTGGTCAATCTAATGGTGGAGCAAACGAACTTGTATGCCCATCAGTTCATTGCCCACCACCCAGATTCCTTTTTGGCCAGGTCCAATGAATGGTGCGCCATTGATGCAGCGGAAATGAGGACATTTTGGGGCCTCTTGCTGCATATGGGCCTGGACAAAAAACCAAGTGCTCGTCATTACGGGAGCGGGGACGTCCTCTACCAGACCCCGCTTTACAGTATGGCGATGACACGGAGGCGGTTCGAGGCTATTCGGAAATGCCTGCATTATGCCCCAAGGTGATCCCGCCCATGACCGGCTTTACAAAGAGGGATGTCCTTATGCTCACCACTATTCATGGGAATGGCAGCACCCCTGTCCCTGTGCGAGGTACCGTGGGACCGGTCCCCAAACCCGATTGTATTCTGGACTACAATCGGTATATGGGGGGAGTTGATCTCTCAGATCAAGTCCTCAAGCCATACAACGCCATGCGGAAAACACGGGCATGGTACAAAAAAGTTGCGGTCTACTTGGTACAGGGTGCCATGTACAACGCTTTTGTACTATCCCAGTACGCTGGCAACACAGGGACATTCCTCCAGTACCAAGAAGAAGTCCTAAGGTTCCTGATCTTTGCTGACCGGGAAAGATCAGGCCGGACTTCCCAAGGGTCTGGAGTTATAGGCACCAGGATCGCCCCTGACCAGCACTTTCCAGGTGTGATCCACTGGAAAGAAGGGACGAACCCGGAAAAAATGCAGAGTGCGTTTCAGGAAGGGGATGCGCAAGGACACCACATATCAATGCGACACTTGCCCAGATCATCCGGGCCTCTGCATAGGCTGCTTCAGGGAGTATCACACTTCCATGGAGCTCTACATTTTCCCTTTTCATTAGAATTTTCCATAATTTGACCAATGTACCAGGTCCAGAGCACATTCCAAAATTTAACCCCCATAAATCACTAAATTGCTCAAAAAACCTGAAAAAAAAACCAAAACCTGACAATACCTCTGGGGGTGCTTTTTCAAAAATGGGTCATAGGTCACTGAGTCACTATCATCGGGGACTTTTTATGTTGCCTCACATGCGCAGCGCTCTCTCTCCACCTGAGCGGGTGCACATTTGAGGCAACAGGTTAGGGATGGCCACACACATCACATTCCCAGAATGATGACTCAGAGCATAGGGTTTGGGGCGGGCATATTTTTTTTAGTTTTGGCTATGCTCTGGGTCATCATTCTGGGAACATATCCTGTTTTATTATGTTTTATAATTTTCTGGCCCACTGTACCCCATATTACGGGCCTCTCTACCCCACCTGTCTACCCCAGGTACGGCCTGTTTTCCCCCATAGTGTTCCCCTATTTTAGGGCTCAGTGCTCCCCCCATTAGCGCTCCTTGAGGGGGGGGGTCCCATATCCTGGCTCCATATCATGCTCAAGGTCCCTGACTGCGCTCCCACTCAAGCAAGACCTGCTGTGCACCCGCCAAGCCTAAATCATCAAAAAATAAGGTATGTCCTTACTCCAAAGAAATGTATTTACAAATTGTGGGGTGTCTTTTCTGCTATTAACCCTTGTAAAAATGTAAAATTTGGGGGGAAACACACACTTAAGTGAAAAAAATTATTTTTTTTTACATATGCAAAAGTGGTGAAACCCCTTTGGGGTATTAAGGCTTACTTTACCCATTGTTACATTCCTCAAGGGGTCTAGTTTCCAAAATGGTATGGCATGTGGGGGGTATTTTGCTGTCCTGGCACCATAGAGGCTTCCTAAATGCGACATGTCCCCCCCATTTCAGCAAAGTTTGCAAATGTGACTCCTTCTCTTCTGAGCATTGTGGTGCTCCTGCAGTGCACTTGACGTCCACTTATGGGGTACCTCCATACTCAGAAGAGATGGGGTTACAAATTTTGGGGGGGCTTTTCTACTATTAACCGTTGCAAAAATTTGAAATTTGTGGGGAAACAATTTTAGTGAAATTTTAGTGAAATTTTTTTTTTTTTTTTTTTACATATGCAAAAGTCGTGAAATCCCTGTGGGGTATTAAGGTTCACTTTACCCCTTGTTACGTTCCCCAAGGGGTCTAGTTTCCAAAATGTGATGCCATGTGTTTTTTTTTTTGCTGTCCTGGCACCATAGGGGCTTCCTAAATGCGGCATGCCCCCAGAGAAAAATTTGCTTTCAAAAATCCAAATGTGACTACTCTTCTTCTGAGACCTGTAGTGCACCAGCACAGCACTTTTTACCCCCATATGGGGTGTTATCTGAATCGGGAGAAATTGGGCTTCAAATTTTGGGGGGTATTTTCTGCTTTAACCCTTTTTAAAAATGTAAAATTTTTGGGAAACCAAGCATTTTCGCTAAATTTTTTTATTTTTTTTTACATATGCAAAAGTCGTGAAACCCCTGTGGGGTATTAAGGTTCACTTTACCCCTTGTTACGTTCCCCAAGGGGTCTAGTTTCCAAAATGGTATGCCATGTGTTTTTTTTTTGTTGCTGTCCTGGCACCATAGGGGCTTCCTAAATGCGGCATGCCCCCAGAGCAAAATTTGCTTCCAAAAAGCCAAATGTGACTACTCCTCTTCTGAGACCTGTAGTGTGCCAGCAGAGCACTTTTCACCCCCACATGGGGTGTTTTCTGAATCGAGAGAAATTGGGCTTAAAATTTTGGGGGGTATTTTTTGCTTTAACCCTTTGTAAAAATGTAAAATTTTTGGGAAAACAAGCATTTTATGTAAAAATTTTCTTTTTTTTTACATTTGCAAAAGTCATGAAACACCTGTGGGGTATTGAGGCTCACTTAATTCCTTGTTACGTTCCCCGAGGGGTCTAGTTTCCAAAATGGTATGCCATGTTTTTTGCTGTTTTGGCACCCTAGGGGCTTCCTAAAGGTGACATGCCCCCCAAAGACCATTTCAGAAAAATTTTCTCTCCAAAATCCCCTTGTCACTCCTTCCCTTCTGAGCCCTCTACTGCGCCCGCTGAACAATTTACATAGACATATGAGGTATGTGCTTACTCGAGAGAAATTGGGCTACAAATACCAGTAAAAATGTTCTCTTGCAAAAATTCAAAAATTGGGTGTACAAGAACATGCGAGTGTAAAAAATGATGATTTTTACTTTTCTCCTTCACTTTGCTGCTATTCCTGTGAAACACCTAAAGGGTTAAAACACTTACTGAATGTCATTTTGAATACTTTGGGGTGTAGTTTTTATAATAAGGTCATTTATTGGGTATTTCTAATATGAAGACCCTTCAAATCCACTTCAAAACTGAACTGGTCACTGAAAAATAGTGAGTTTGAAAATTTTTTGAAAAATTTCAAAATTGCTGCTGAACTTTGAAGCCCTCTGGTGTGTTCCAAAAGTAAAAACTCATCAATTTTATGATGCCAACATAAAGTAGACATATTGTATATGTGATCCTCAAAAAAATTATTTTGAATATCCATTTTCCTTACAAGCAAAGAGCTTCAAAGTTAGAAAAATGCAAAATTTAATTTTTTTCCATAAAATTTTGGGATTTTTCACCATGAAAGGATGCAAGTTGCCACAAAATGTTACCACTGTGTTAAAGTAGAATATGTCACGAAAAAACTATCTCGGAATCAGAATGATAACTAAAAGCATTCCACAGTGGTCAGATGTGCAAAAAACACTCTGGTCCTAAGGTGTAAAATGGCCGGGTCCTTAAGGGGTTAAAAACACAGCAGCAGTGGAGGAACACGGAGTAACATATCTATCACATGTATAAACCCCCAAAAATAATATATATATATATATATATAAATATATATATATACATTTTTTTTTTTTAATACATTGGGAGCGTCAGGGTCAAGGGAGAATACCTGCTCTTTTGGTACCCCCTTGCAAGAGGGACATAATAATGTCCCTCCTGCAGTGCTAGTAGAGTTAGGTCTCAAACAAAAGTACAATTTACAACTTTCACAGAATGTTTTGAACATTTTCCGGTTGCCAGAAAAACAATACGGGAGACTAACTTTCTCTTCCAAAGGAGCTGAAACAGGTACAAATGGCACCTGAGTACAGGCAGACTCCAGCTCCTGGATTCTGGCTAGCAAGCCCTGAATTAGCTGCTCCTGATTTTGCAGCCCCTGAGTCAAGGTCTGGATTAAACTAGATTGGGACTGAGAAGACGCATGCTGCTGAAGTCTCTCAGCTAAATCCTGGACCAGCTGAGTGAGACCATGCATTTGCTCCACCAGAGCAGACATAGCTTTCACAAAAAACTAAACACACACACAGAACTCAATTCAGGAAGCTGAGTCATTCACTGGAGTGAGTGAAGTACCGAATCACAAGAGAGGAAGAGAGGTCAAGAGCCGAACCAAATCAGAAACCAGAATACAGACACAATAAAAAGCTTTTTGAGGTTTTTTTTATGTTTTTTTTTTTTTATTAATCACCATTAAAGTAAAACAGATAATACTTGAGTGACAAAAAATGAGCAGAATTTTTTTTTTCAATAAACAAACATAATGGGAATAAATCTCAACACTAAACCAATTCCCCCTCCCCTTACCTTTACCCCTGGCATCTATAAAAACAGAAATCAAAAGGACCCCTCTTCAAGATAAAGGATTAAAAGGAATTCCTATAAGCAACTCCTTTATGTACCATAATTGGCAGCAATTATGAAGTCCCTATCACGTTGACAAAGTGAGACGGTTAATATAAACTATTTGGTGAAGAATCTCTTAGCTTGTTTCTTCTTATCTGTGAAGGTTTCAATCCAGTCTATTTAAAACAAAAAAATCCACTTTACTAGTGATCAAAGAAAGTGAAGAGACAGAATGCTCTGCCCATAATTGCAGAATTCTCTTCTGTGTGCCTGTCGTCCATACATGGAAAAGCCATTTAGTAGAAAGAGACAGTCGGTCAGTACCTGAATCCCCAAATGTATGAAATAAGGACCCAGGAGTCTGGGATAAATGCACTCCATGTGTTGATAAGAGGTTTGATGCAAGCGTTGCCCACATGTCACGAATACAGTGGCAATCCCAAAAACAATAATCTGAGCAACAACAATAGGTGTCCTATGCAACTTCATTGCTTGGCCACCTAATGAAAAATATCCACTTCTGGAGAGCATCTAGGACAACAGGGGTTACAAGAAGAAGAAATGTTGTCCATAAATTAAGAAAAAAAAACACCCTATAAAAAACATAAGAGCCTTTGATTTGTAGCTATCATAAGACAGCAGGGTATTTAGTTTAGCAGTGGCTGTCAGCAGGTCTTGTACTGAGTATAATTAATATTAGCCCAAAATAGAAATAACCAAATATAGGCAAATCAAACAAATCTTTATTGAAGAAATAGTAACATACATAAAAACATATATTAAAAGAAGATGGCACAAGAAGACAACACCATGGAAGGCATATAGATGGGAAGGAAATAGTGTTCTAAATCATAGACAAAGCAGATCACTCAAGCTGGAGTAAACAATCTAAACAAACAGTAATAAATAACCAGACAAGGGGAGCAATATTGTAGGCCAGTATCAAATAGTATGATGAACCTTACCCAAATATATGCCGAACTCCTACATATGTTTCGCTCCGTTGAGCTTCCTTAGGGGGCGTGCAGGGTAGGGTAGGTGAGATATCCACCTTCCTGGACCAGGAGAAGAGTTGTCCCATTTTAGCAAAGGTTTAAGTAATTTATAGAGGAAACTTATGGAGAATGGAGTGCGTTTCAGGAGTGATCCCTAACTTCTAGCGAGAGTTGAGCAGAATATTTAGAATAGTGAATATAATAAAAGTGCTGACCATCCAATGGAAGAAATTTACAAGAGGCCTCAGAGAAAGAGAGTAAACACTGAGTTTTAAGGACCGATAGAAAGGGAATGACATACCATTGAGAAATAATGGATTATTGGAACAGCTGTCTGACAATGGGGTTTTCAAATCATTTGGGAATCTCCAGGGTGAGTTTGAGTTGCTGCATGTCACCTTTTTCAGATACTTACAACTCCATCATATTTACAAGGTGCAGGGCAGGTCAAAATCGCTGGAGATTTATTCTAGTGCGGTGCTGGAGTCAGTGGTAACTTAGAGGGAATCTGCTGGCATTATTTCTTGACTCTATCAAGAACTTCGACACTCATATTATGAGATGTTCCTCTTGCTGGTCCGTAGTAAATGGAAGGAGTATCTAGGGCCTATATCAGATAAGGAGTGGTCCACTGTCCTGGCTCTCACACCCAATCTGTCTCTCTCCGAGGACAGTCGTTTGTCGCAGTTGTTCCTGGTAAATGGTGTATACAGTCCTCCTGCATAAGATTGGTCTTCCACCTGATTCCACCTGTCTGAGGTGTGGTCAGTTGGGGACTCATCTATTCCACATGATGTGGGACTGTCTTCTCCTGATACCGTTCTGGAGGGAGGTGCTCCAACTTATCCACACTACTTAAAGGATCACTCTGTCGTCGGAACCCAAGTTGTGTTTGCTGGGTCTTACGGGGTGTGGGTCTGAGCCATCTGGGATTGAAATCAGGGTGTTTCATGTATTATATCAGGCTAGGAAGTACTGGATTAGAGCTAGTCCTCCAACGGTGACAGCTCTGATTACTCAAATTTCTCTCATATTCCACTTAGAGAAAGGTATTTATGAAAAGCGCAAAGCTACAATCAAGTTTCCAGCAATATGGGGCCCATGCGTGCGTAAGTTCGGGTTAGGCCCGGCGCGTCCCTGATTGTTGCCTTGCTGATGTTCCCTTCTGTCAGGTAGAGGGGGTGGGGGTTTGTTCTGGTCCATGGACACCCGGCTCAGACTCTTCTATGTTATGCTCACATCTTGGATGTGTGGTGTTGTGTGATGTTCTGTTGACACTTGTTTGTCTCTCTTATTGCACTGCCCACTGAGATGTCACATGATGTCTTTGCATATGTGTAGGATGATACATATCTAACATTAGGAATATGATGGACGTAGGACTGTTTTGTTGGTGGGGGTTGGAGGTTTTAAATCAACTTCTGACTTCATTCCATCAAGGACATGACAATGGAGATATAAAAGAAGAGACTCATCATTGTTACACTCTTAGCAGCACTTTATCATGTCAGTGGTCAGTGACACAGGATCTTATCTTCTATTGGACAATATTAGTATATTCTATATTGCTTGGCACCTAACGGGTTAAACTGAGGAAGGTGGCTTAGGGAGAAATGCCGGTGCTCTCTGTTTCTTTAGTAAAGTACAATTAGTCCCCATGAATTAAGTGGTACACCACTAAAACACATTACAGTTTACACTTGCAAACATTTCCCATACACCTCAATACTCTCCACACACACACATCTCTATACTCTCCACACATAGCTCTGCACACCTACATACACTCCACTCACTTGCATACAATTCCCACCTCTTATTATATTTTGCTCCGTAATTTTCCTTCACTTAAATGAGATGTCCGGTGCAGAGTTTTTCTATTCCAACCTGCCCGGGCTACAAAAAAAGACAAAACAAACTTTCACTTACCTTCCTACATTCCCCCGAAGCTCCGCAACAGCTTATCATTTGGCTGTTTCCTTACTACTTCCCTTAGGCCGGTACGTCACACGGCGCTTCAGCCTATCACTGGCCGAGGCTGGACATAGCTGCAGCCCGTGATAGGCTGAAGCGCGTGTGACGTATCGGGCTAAAGGAAGTAGGAAGTAAACAGCCCAGCCGACCGATCAGCTGTTGCGGAGCTCCGGGGGAAGGTAGGAAGGTAAGTGAAAGTCTTTTTGTCTTTTTTTGCAGCCCGAGCAGGATGTAATAGAAAAAGTCTGCATCGACATCTCCTTTAAAGGGGTTTTCTATCCAGGAATAGAAAAACAGAGTTAATTTCTTTCAAAAACCACTCCCTTTCTGTCCCCAGGTTTGGTGTGGTATTACAACTTGGCTCCATTCACTTCAATGGAACTGAGCTGCAGACCCACACCTACCTGGAGACAGACGGGGAGCAGTTTTGGAAATAAATTACCTTTGTTTTTCTATTCCTGGATAACCCCTTTAATGGAGGCATAGAGGGTTTTTATTTTTGTTATTTTACACGTTTGCTATTTTTACTCAGGAAGAATAATCCTGTGAAGTTTACTGGAGCTTCTAAAAATATTCTTTCATTATGTGCTATTTTGAGTCTCTGTGGCAGGAGGAAGATCACTGAGTAATGACACTAATAGTACAGCTATGTTCTTCAAAAACTTCATTGCCTTTACTTGCATTAATTAACTTGTTTCAGGCATTTTCTAATTGCTTGTTTAAGCGCGTTTATGTTGTGTTTTGCAAAGCTGGCAGTATATTTGATGATTTCATCAACTAATTCATAACTATAAGGTTTTGTTTATGCACTGAAGTCTGTATTCATTATAACATTAAAAATGTTGTGTATGTGAGTTATTATTATGCTGATTCTGAATGACATGCTTAGTTGAATGGGTTATTGTCAGAGAGACACATGGGACATTTTGTTATATACCAGCTGAGTACCCGGCGCTGTCCGGTTTTTCCTACCTTATCCTTGTGGGGGAGGAAAAGCAACAAAGGAGGAAGCTTTTGTCCTCCTATCCCGTCCCTAAATCCTGACCCCATATCCCGACCCCAAATCCCCTCCTCATATTCTGTCCTCATATTTTGTTCTCATATCCTGCCCACATATTCCGTCCTCATATCCCGTCCCTATATCCTGGCCTCATATCCCCTCTTCATATCCCTTCCCTATATCCCATTCCTATATCCTGACCTCATATCCCAACCTCATATCCCTACCTCATATCCTGTCCTCATATCCCGTCCCAATATCCCGACCTCATATCCTGTCCTCATATCCCGTCCCTATATCCTGACCTCTATCCTGACCTCATATCCTGACCCCATATCCCAACCCCATATCCCAACCCCATATCCCGTCCTCATATCCCAACCTCATATCCCATCCTCATATTGCGTCCTCATATCCCATCCTCATATCCCGTCCTCGTATCACGTCCTCGTATCCCGACCTCATACCCTGTCTTCATATGCTGTCCTCATATGCTGTCCTCATATCTGGTCCCCATAGCTAATCCTCATTTCTAATCCTCATATCCCATCCTCAGATGGGGCTGCGTTGTGGTAAAGAAATTGTAAGCTGAAAATAAAAGGGGTGTGGCTTAAAAGGTGGGTGTGTTTTTGTGAGATGGGACATGGCATGCAGGGAGGGTGTGGCTTACCAGCTGGACTGACACATTCACCAGGAGATGCAGAGTGGAGCTTGTGGAGTAAGGTACCAGAAGTCCTATATACTTTCAGGGGACTTAACTATCATATATTTTTATTAGACATATAAATAATATGTGTACCAGGTATTATTGAAACATCTCCAGCCGTACAGAAGTAATACAGGAACATACATTTCCCGTAGATTTGCATGAGACTTTAAACAAAAACCCAGACCCTCACAAATGAGGGTAGTTAAGGATTAAATTAACTTTCCTATATTTTTAATGAACATATAAGTAACATGTGACCAAGTATTATCGAAATATCTCCAGCTGTTTGGAAGTTATGCAGTAAAATATATTTCCCATAGACTTGTATGGGACTTTAAACAAAAAACCTGACTCTCGCACATGGGGGTGAGTAAGGGTTAATTTTACCTATGCTGTGTTTGTTGTTGGCATATAAGTAACATGTGTGCCAAGTTTCATGTAAATATCTTTGGACGTGATGCTGGAACATACACACACACATAAGTACACATAAGTTTTATATATATACTAGCTGAGTACCCGGCGTTGCCCGGTTTTTCCTTCCTAATCCTTGCTGGGGAGGAAAATAAACAAAGGAGGAAGCTTTTGACTTCATATCCCGTCCTCAAATATTGTTGTCATATCCCAACCCCATATCCCGTCCTCATATCCCGACTTCCTATCCTGATCTCATATCCCGACCTCCTATCCCGACCTTCTATCCTGTCCTCCCATCCCGTCCTCCCCGTCCTTCTATCCCATCCTCCTATCCTGACCTCTTATCCCGACCTCCTATCCCATCCTCTTATCCCGTCGTCCTATACCATCCTCTTACCTCAACCTCCTATCCCGTCCTCCTATCTCGTCCTCCTATCCCGACCTCCTATCCCGTCCTCCTATCCCGTCCTCCTATCCCATCCTCCTATCCCGTCCTCCTATCCCGACCTCCTATCCCGACCTCCTATCCCGTCCTCCTATCCCGTCCTCCTATCCCATCCTCCTATACCATCCTCTTATCTCAACCTCCTATCCCATCCTCCTATCTTGACCTCCTATCTCGACCTCCTATCCCGACCTCCTATCCCAACCTCCTATCCTGTCCTCCTATCTCGACCTCCTATCCCGACCTGCTATCCCGACCTCCTATACCGTCCTCCGATCCAGACCTCTTCTCCCGACCCTATCTTGCCCTCCTATCCTGACCTCCTATCCCGACCTCCTATCCCGACCTCATATCCCGACCAAATATCCCGACCCATAATATATGTACCAGGTATTGAAATATCTCCAGCCATACGGAAGTTATGTGGGAACATACATTTCTCATTGATTTGATTGAAACTTTAAACAAAAACCCAGACCCTCACAAATGGGGGTAGTTAAGGGTTAAATTAACTATTCTATATTATAAGTAACATGTGACCAAGTATTATTGAAATATCTCCAGCTGTTTGGAAGTTATGCAGTAACATATATTTCCCATAGACTTGTATGGGACTTTAAACAAAATCCCCGACCCTGACAAATGGGGGTTAGTAAGGGTTAAATTAACTATCCTATGTTTGTTGTTGAGATATAAGTAACATGTGTGCCAAGTTTCATGTTAATATCTTTAGCCTTTTGGACGTGATTGTGGAACATACATACACACACAGACACATACATACACACACATACACACGCACCTACACACTTTGGGGGAGATTTATCATTAGGTGTCTATTGTAGACACAGATCTACCCCTTTACACTGCTTGTCTAATTTACACTCTTGCTCAAGATTTACTAAAGTTGTGCATGTCCTTTTGTGCAAATATAGAAACAGCCCCCTCGCTCTACCGTACACTCCTTCTCTAACGCACACTTCACAGAGCTGCAGCATTTTCCCGGGGTACACTGCACACATAGCTAGAAGTGCTGGAGCAACAGTGTGTGCCGAACAAAACTATGCACAATAGTAAAATCATAAATTTTTATAAAGTACTACACAGAGGGGGAAAGTCTCAAAGAATTTAGCGCCAAAAAATAAATTTTGACGCGAAAAGTATTGACCACATTTTCAAAGAGCTTTGTGCCGAGGTTTACACTGTTCATGTCAGTTTTGTAAAAGTGGGCGTGTGCACGTATATTGTCTGCTTTACATAATATTTTCAAAGGGGTGAGAGTCCAGTTTACATAAAAAATTTCACATCAGCTTTTTGATAGTGTAGAAATCACAGAAATGGTTGTAGTTTTTTTTTACATACTCACACACTCAACTCTGCTACATATACACACACACACTCAGCTCTGCTACATATACACACACACTCAACTCTGCTGCAATCACAAGCTCAGTTCTGCTAAATACACAAACTCACACACTCAACTCTGCTACATACACACAGTCACACACTCAGCTCTGCTACATACACACACTCACACACTCAACACTACTACATACACACTCACACACTCAATTCTGCTACATATATACACTCTGTTCTGCTACATATACACACACAGTGCTGCACACACACTCAGCTCTGCTACATATACAAACTCACACACTCAACTCTGCTACATACACACACTCACACACTCAGCTCTACTACATACACACATAACACACTCAACTTTGCTGCATACACACACTCGGCTCTTCTACATACACACACTCACAGTGCTGCATACACACAATCACACATAAACATAGACCTAACAGCTGTACCTCCTTCTCCCTCCCTGCACTTACAGTGGTATGCTCTTAGCTGTACGGTCACCATGGTTACACTACACAGGTGCAATCTCCTGCTCTCATCAAGAACAGAGTTTGAAGTTTACACAGTTGGAAGTTTGAACTGTGTTGGGTAATATTTCACCTGCACTATAACCCGGTGTATTATCCTGGTGTATTATCCTGGTGTATTATCCCGGTGTATTATCCCGGTGTATGGGGTTAGATTGCAGGTGAAGGGGGATCACAAGCGGTCCATAAACATTGCATTATTTTTAAAAGCTATATAGAAAAGATTTTAAGTATTCCAGATATAATCTGACTGGTGGCAGAAGCAGAGTAATCTCCTTGGAATCGATGATTTAGAGTATCTTGCTATGTGCAGTCCAAGATGGCTTATATTTGCATTTAAAATATAGTAATTGCACAAGATTTCTGCGGGTAAATGAAATGTACGCAGTTAATAAATAAGTGCGTACTAAATATGTCACTCCAAGGTACACAGAAGCCTACACATCTGGAGGAAGTGCACAAAAAAAGATGCGGTGGGCAAAAAAGTATTTTGTGCAAGTTTTCCCACTTAAAAAGATGAGAGAGGCCTCTAATTTTGTATACCTCAACTATGAGACATAAAGAGAAAAAAAATCCATAACATCACATTGTCTGATTTTTAAAGAATTTATTTGCAAATTATGGTTGAAAATAAGTATTTGGTCAATAACAAAAGTTAATTTCAATACTTTGTTATATACCCTTTGTTGGCAATGACAGAGGTCAAACGTTTTTGTAAGTCTTCACAAGGTTTTCACACACTGTTGCTGGTATTTTGGCCTATTCCTCCATGCAGATCTCCTCTAGAGCAGTGAGCTACATGGACTATACACACACACACATGCAAGCACACACACTTATCACTCCTCTGCAAGTCAACTAGTTTGCCTTTGATCTTGCATATATGTCAAGCCATTTTGCCCCTATTTAACAAAAAGAAAACCTGTTTGCAGGGGTGTAACTAACAAACACACAAGCAAGGAAAATGGAGTCACTTACAAAAGATTATTCCAACATATATAAATCTTTATTAATAATATCAGACATAAAAATGGAGGGATTCCACCCAGTGTTACTCTACTGCCATTAAAAAAAACTAATCATAATATACATGTACATAATCAGGGGTGTGGAAATTAAAAAAAAAAACTACTTAAAGCGGAGCACAATCTACTTGTCCCTCAAGAAAATCCACTTGTCCTGATAAATAAAATAATGTCAACCAAAATAGTACTTAAATGAGGTCTTTATTAGTTTCTGCACTTCCGTTTTTTCCTCCTCCGCCTATAATAGTCATAACTCTTATTTTTCCATCTACAGACTCATATGATGCTTGTTTTTTGCGGGGCCAAGTGTACTTTATAATGACACCTTTAATTTTTCCATAACTTATGGTCTGAAACAAAAAAAAATTATTTGTGAGGGGAAATTGGAAAAAAAAAGCAAGTTTGGGGTTTTTCTTTTTTTCGCCATTGACCTTTTGGTCAAACTTACATATTATTTTGATACTTTGGGTCGGCCGATTTACACCAATACCAAATTTGTTTAGTTTCTGTCTTATTTTAATAATTCATAAATTTTTTTACTTTTTAATAAAAAAAAAAAAAAAAAAATCCCTGACCCCTATAATATTTTTATTTTAAAGGATTAATAGCGGCCGCATCGATCACCGCATGCCGGGCTATTAGCGGCGGCCCCGCGCTACTGAAATCAGCTGGGGGGCCGCCGAGTATGGAGCGGGCACGAGTCCGGAGCCCGCTCCATACACCCTGAGTGGCGGTGTGAGGTGCAGAATAACATCCCATGAAAGTCTGCGTCCGCTCCTGCACCTCACACCGGCATTAAAAAATAAAAAGGGGGAAGTCGCTACGGCCCTGCTTGCCCGATACAGGGCTAAATCTATGAGAAATTCACCTGCCCGGCGCACGGAACTATATGTCCCGGGCGTAGGGCGATAGGATTTCCACATCCCTGATAATAAAGTGCCATACATATTATCAGAATTGCACAAAGCAGTGTCTCCCACCGTCAAAAGAGTAACCAGTGTATAGCATTATAACAAACCCATTACCAGGAGTAGCAAGGCAGACACCAGAGCAACACCACCCCAATGCTGGCATTTGTTGAGGGGTGGTGTCACAGTGGTGTTCCTGAGGTTATAATAACCTCTTCCCTCTCACCTGAGCACACAGCTGTTCCGGTGCGGTTGCTGTGTACACTTCCTGTGTCCCCAGCAACTTCTGGGAGCAGCGCCATGGAGCCTGTCACCTGACCGGATCACGCGACGCAGCCCACAAGGAGTCACGGGGCCCGGCGGACCAGCGCACACGCACTGCAATGAGCTCAGTGAGCGTATTACTAAAGTGTCAATTGCATTAAAAACAAAAAATAATAATTCATGGTCAGGTACAGATGCAGATAATAGTTAAATAGTTTATAGTACACAGAAAATTGCATGAAAATAATAATAAAGTGCATGAGTGATAAATGTATAGCGTAAATCGCATGGAGTGAACATGGACCAAATGAATGTTGAGTTAAAGTGAATATGAACCTAATAATATATAGTGAACAAATTATATCTATGTATATCATAAATAAAGTGCCTACATTGCCTAGTTGTCAACACTACAATCTCAATACTAATAAAGTGGCTAGTAATGTGCTAGTAAAGTGACATGAAGTAAAGGTGATTTATTCAAAAGTAATAAATATAATAAAAAATATTAAATTAATGTGCACATAAAAGTCGTGCCAATAATTTTAATGCAACAACACACAATAAAGTGCATATAGTGAATATATATGAAAAAATAATAATCACGATAATGACAAAAATAATGATAATGAAAAATAATTAAAAAAAATTATAAAAATATACATATCATTAAAAATAAAAAATGAATAAAAAATAATAAGAATTAAATAAAAAAAGAAAAGAAAAAGGAAAAGAAAAAAAATACAGAATTCAGCAATTCTTCAAAGAGGAGCAGGTTAGATGGATAGCAGCAAACAGGGAGCAGGCTAGATGGTAGCACTTGAGAGGATGATCCTAAGAGAGGGAGGTAGGGGTGTAACTAAGCCTATGGCTAGAAGGGACAGGTCATCATGATTCCTGTTATACCTTTTTATTTCAATACTCTCCACATTGTAATTTTCGGGTGGAATAAAATCACAGTGTTTATATAATCTCATACATAACCTTGCTATTATGGTTGTCTGGGTTTTTACCAGTTTTTCCATCCATATTTTAGGGAGATACAGCAAATGCTAATATGCATTTTTGGCCTATAAATAGTCCAAAGAATGTGCCCAAGTCCACAATACACACATAATACAAATGAGCTCCTCTAACTTATTTCTTACATCAGATTACCATATAATGCCTGGTGCCAAGGCTACAAACTCTGTACTGGTATTAGACCTCCAGTTTTGGGTTGGTAGGAAATTTGAGCTCAGAGGCAACCGGCAGGTGTGGTGACAGTAGCAAGCCTGCAGAATTAAAATACAGATCCCATGGGAAAGCTGCTTACCTGGTCACAGGTGAACACTTCCTCCTTATTTGTTTGGCACGGATAGTACTAGTAATAGTATGAAGTATGGGGCAATTGTACTGCAGGTTATGCTGGGTGTACTATTTCTTAGTGTATGTCAGGTAGTATGGTGTAATTATCCCAGTGTTCTTCAGTGACCTCGCAACTAGCTTTTGTCAATAAAGCTGTTCCCATATGTACAGTGCAGGAAAGAGACCTCTGTACAACTCTTTACTGAACACCTTGTGCAATCTAATATAATACAGTCACTTTGATACACTGTTACAGCTTTGAAGTCAGAAGAATGGATATTTGGTCACTGTCCATTTAATTGGTGTTTTGCAGCAGCTTTACTGCATTTAGCAATCTTAAAGGGGTACTCCGGTGGAAAACATTTTTTTTTCATACCAACTGGCACCAGAAAGCTAAACAGATGCGTAAATTACTTCTTAAAAAAAAATGTTTAATCCTTCCAGTACTTCTCAGCTGCTGCATGCTCAACAGGAAGTTGTATAGTTATTTTCTGTCTGACCACAGTGCTCTCTGCTGACACCTCTGTCTGTGTCAGAAACTGTAGTAATAAAGAAAAAAAAGAGAGGCCCAGGGGGAGGCTACTTGTGCTTTACCCTAATAACGCAGAAAGGAAACCCCACGCAGTGTGGGGATAGAATTAGGGTCTATGAGGTGGCCGCTCACCTAGAGCGTATGGATATACGCATATAACCTCAGCCGAGGTACTGTAGAACTTGGATCCCGTGCAGCCCCGCAGGTCTCAGGGAGAACTGGATAGTTATCCCGTGTAGAGATCAGTGCAAAGGAAGAAAAGGTGACCTTGGAAGCAGGTGCTCAGGTGTCCATGGAAGAAGTCACAACCAGGTGATGGAGGTGAGATGAAGTTTGCAATTTATTAAAGATAAAACATGGAATGACACGTTTCAGGGTGTACAAACCCCTTTATTATAGTGATGCCTTTATTAGAGTGATGTTTTCTGATGTTATTTTAAGTATTTAGATGTTTCTCATTGTACATGTCCCGTTGATCTCTTGACCTGGCCACCATTTTATTTTCCATTTGTGTGTATAAAAAGCTAGGCTGCACATGTTACTGTATGAACTTGCTGAATCTGAAGAAGGGGTTTGTACACCCTGAAACGTGTCATTCCATGTATTATCTGTGACTTCTTCCATGGACACCTGAGCACCTGTTTCCAAGGTCACCTTTTCTTCCTTTGCACTGTGTCAGAAACTGTCCAGTGCGGAAAAAGATCCCCATAGCAAATCTATCCTGCTCTGAGGTGTCTGCAGAGAGCACTGTGGTAAGACAGAAAAGAACTACACAACTTCCTGTGGAGCACACACCAGCTGATAAGTACTGGAAGGATTAAGATTTTTTAATAGAAGTAATTCACAAATCTGTTTAACTTTCTGGCACCAGTTGATTTGAAAAAAAAAATAGTTTTCCCTGGAATACCCCTTTAGGGTCTATTCACACGTACAGTATTCTTTGCAGATTTGATGTGCATGATTTTCTGCTGCAGATTTCAATGTAAACTGAACACAGCTTGAAATCATCCCGCGCATCAAATCTGCGCAGAATACTGTACGTGTGAATAGACCCTTAAGGTGCTTCTGAGCATGCAATAAAATTGGTGCAATGCACACAAAACATTTGCATTTACTTTCCAATGCCTTGTACACATTTATGCATTGTGAAAACCTTTGCCTTTTGGCTACATAACTTTCTTAGGATAGTAGCTGGTACAATTGTACTTCACTACGATAATAGTATCATGAAATCTAAAGGTGCTGTATCTACCAATATTTGTAATATAACTTGTTGTTGGGCATGGTCCTGATGCTGGAGAGCAAAGTGTCACTGGGGAATTATTTCTACATTTGATTCCCAATGTGCCTTATTAAAGCCAAAAATAGGCCCCAAACGTATTGCCGACAATAAGATTTACAGACCGCAACATACTGTAACTGTTTACTTCAGCAACAACTATAGGTTGGATAGTAGTGTCATATACTGTATCGGCTCTTCTGCTCAAGGGAGAATCCTTGTGGTGGTTCTTCCGCAGTCACCATATGGGCCCAGATTTATCAAACTGTGTGAGAGAAAAAGTATAGTGATTTTCTGACAGCAACCAATCACAGTTCAGCTTTCACTTTACCAGAGCTCTTTAGCTGAGCTGTGATTGGTTACTGTGGGAAAATCACTCTCATTTTTATCTCTCTCACAGTTTGATAAATCTGGGCAGCAATATCTTTTTGCCCCATATTAATTGAGCAATCTTTCTGCACGTGAGTGGGCCCCTTAGTCTTTGGGTGCAGAAGTAACTAATATGGTTGCCACAGCTGTAGTTGTTTCTGCATAACTGGTGTTATATTAGAAAAATAAATCCACCATTGACCAACTCTCCAGTACAATCATCTGATGACCAGTTCCATTGGAATGGCAGTAGTGGGGGATGGGGGATTGGTGATGGATAAGCACTTTTTTTTTTTTTTTTTTACCCCAACATAAGCACCATATGGGAAAAATGATCTGGTCTGCGTGTTTAAACTTGGGATATGGTCTGGATTATTGGATTTTGTCAAGTAGGAGGAGTAAAAATGGGGGGTATGTTGAGAGCGCTGCTGTCAGATGGCGAAGGTTGGAGTCAAGAAACGGTATGAGCCAGCACTTATGCAGGACTAACTTTTATTGAAAAAAGAAGTCAGTAAAAACAGGACAACGCGTTTCAGCGCTCGCTGGCGCCTTCCTCAGGTCCACAATTATAAATATGTGCAATCCTAGCCGGAGATCCTGCGGTGGTTGAATTTTGGATCTTATCTAGATAAAAGTAGTTATCAAAGGTTTATAAACATTTTAGCTTTATCTGCAGCATTTTCAGATTCTGATAACTATGGCATCAAAACCGTGTCCAAAAAATAAAAAATTTTTACCAAATTTACATCTGGGGGTCAAAGCCTAATAGGTGGTACTACAGGTGTAAGCGGCATGTGCATATAAGACAAGAAAGGGGCATCAAGTGGACACATATATAACTCCAATGTGCAGTGCTCTAGATCAGTGTTTCCCAAGCGCTGTCCTCATGTACCCACAACAGGTTATATTTTTCTGGTTTTCCTTAGTTGTAGTTTTGCAACATCTGGAGGTCCGCAGGTTGAAGACCGCTGCTCTAGTGGATGTGAAGAGTACATAAAGATGGTTTTTTTTTTTTTTTTTGAGAGCGCTACTGTATGTCGATGGGAATGAAATAAAACGGAGACATGAGCCAGTACTTGCACAGGACTAACTTTTATTGAAAAAAGAAGTCAAAAGGTTAAAAAGGACAACGCGTTTCGACACACACTCGCGACTTCCTCAGGTTCAAAAATATAGTATTGTGTCGTCCTAGCTGGGATTCTTGCGGGCAGGCCATCAAAACAGGCAGGAATCCCAGCCAGGACGACACAATACTATATTTGTGGACCTGAGGAAGGCGCCAGTGTGCGCCGAAATGCGTTGTCCTTTTTTACCTTTTGACTTATTTTTTCAATAAAAGTTAGTCCTGTGCAAGTGCTGGCTCATGTCTCCGTTTTATTTGATTCCCATTGACATACAGTAGCGCTCTCAAAAAAAAAAACGACATCTTTTTGTATTCTCCACATTGCCTCCGTTATCCATCTCCCTCGGGAACACGGAAATAAAAGGGGTGAGAGCAGCAGACTGTCTATTTTCATTCCTTGCATACCCGCCGACCACACGTCACAGGCCATACTGATTTTTTTGTACATCAACTAAAGGTCAGTGCGACACCTTAGGTGTTGATGGTGGGTAATTGCATCATCTATTTCATCTTTTAGAAATACTACACCAGGGAGCACCCCGTTGTTTTTCCCCCCTTTTTTTCCCTCTATGCTCTAGTGGATGTAACCTTTTAGCATGCATTTTACTGTGACATTGAGATTACAGTACTCCCTTATGAATGAATCCCTACCTTGTGCTTCCAGGGAATGTCTTTCATTGTACAGTGCTCCAGTATATGTTGGCATTATATCTATTAAGAGTATTATTTTCTTTTGTATAGTCATTACCTTTTCTTGTTACAGAATGGACTCAATGCTTTACACCTTACTGCCAAAGAGGGTCACCTCTATCTTGTGCAGGAACTGCTGGAAAGAGGCTCTTCAGTGGACTCTGCAACTAAGGTACTGTTTTTATTCTGGGGAAATAGTCCAAAGTGGATCCTAGAAATTAAAAAAACTAGTAGAGAAGATCTTTTTTCTTGCTTATATAATAATCCTAAGGACACCACCCTCTGTGGAAGCATGAAGAATCTTAAAGGGGTATTCCAGGAAAAACATTTTTTTTATATATCAACTGGTTCCAGAAAGTTAAACAGATTTGTAAATGACTTCTATTAAAAAATCTTAATCCTTTCAGTACTTATGAGCTTCTGAAGTTAAGGTTGTTATTTTCTGTCTAAGTAATCTCTGATGACACGTGTCTCGGGAAACGCCCAGTTTAGAAGCAAATTCCCATAGCAAACCTCTTCTAAACTGGGCGGTTCCCGAGACACGTGTCATCAGAGATTACTTAGACAGAAAAGAACAACCTAAACTTCAGAAGCTCATAAGTACTGAAAGAATTAAGATTTTTTAATTGAAGTAATTTACAAATCTGTTTAACTTTCTGGAGCCAGTTGATTTATAAAAAAAAAGTTTTTTCCTGGATAACCCCTTTAATGTTAAATTAAATGTTATGTTATTAATAGGTCAAGCATGCAACTTTTTTTCTAAAGTGAAATTTTTATAATTTTGCAATGTAAAGAAATTATTTCAGTGATAGGTTGAACATGAAGGGTGAAGTGTAGTTTGTTATTTTGGAAGCAAAATAAAAAATAGGATATATTATGATAATGACCTTAATTTTTTATGTTTTCAGAAAGGGAACACAGCGCTGCACATTGCTTCCCTCGCTGGGCAGGTAGAAGTTGTGAAGACTCTTGTCAAGCAAGGAGCCAATATTAATGCCCAGTCTCAGGTATCGTAGACCTCGTGAACCCAGTGCTAAATAACCCGAGTATAAGTCTGAACATGTCTGACAATGGTTTAGAAATATATATATATATATATATATATATATATATATATATATATGGCGTATTTTAATAATGAAAATAAGTCTCTAGAGTATTGTTAGCCAATACATTACCTTACTTGTGCTTACTAAATAGGAAATGGAACATTATTGTCACTTGCTGTTTATAGCTCACCCCATGGGTGTACTGTAGCTACCAGGAATGCCAGCCCATTGCTCACCTGAGAACAATTTGGATTTCTTGCGTGGATAAATGTTTTCTAGGGTTGGCAATCGGAATGCTGTAGTAATACTGAGCATTTGGCTGGCTGGGAGCAGGTATTCCAGTGTGGGCCCAAAATATATATATTGCTGAGGCTGTGGTGAAAAAAAAAAGGTATACTTACCTGCCCAGTCTCATGGTATCCCCTGTTTTGTCTGCTGTTTTGTAAGCTCATCTCTTCTGCTTATTTCCAAGCTTGGAGCAGGACCGACCCATTCCTGCACTTAGCTTTTGTCTCGGAAGCAGGCTGAAGAGATGAGTGGGTTTGGGATCAGAAGCAGACGAATGGGAGCAGCAGGGGTTGGTAAAGATAGCTTTTTATTTCTTTTCATTATAGCCCCCAGCACTATAGACATATTTTACCCCTTTAAATCCATGTATACCCAGGATATACTATTCTATAATTTTTTGCAGCTACAATAATTTTTTAGTCTTAGGCTTGACTGTATACATCCTCCCGCCAGTGTTTTGGAACCTCAATAATAGGTATTCTGAGAAACGTGAAGATGATGTTAGCATTACATGAAAGTTACATTACACAAAAATAATGTATAAATACACCTTTATTAAACTCTAAATATTATAAAACCCATATTAAAATTGGAGGAACAGCATCAAGATGATATTGTGCATTGTGCTTTGGTGGTGAAAATAATAGACCCCTCTAAGGGCCCATTCACACTACGGAATTTCTTAGTGGAGAAATTTCAGCCTGCAGCCTACTATTGTTTCCAATGAGAACCTGCTGCAGAAATTTAGCAAATTGAACAGAAAATTCAAAAGAATTAATGTGTTCATGCGGTCATAGCGCTAAATAATTTAGATGGTTCTGCTGCACAATTGAAGCCCACCCCGATTTTTTTTAGGTGGATATTCCATAGTGTGAATGGGCTCTTAAAGTGTAACAGCATAAAAATCAGTAGTACATTCATCAATGAAGCCGCAGTATTGGTTTGTATGCCTGCGTTTTAGCAAGTTTTGATATGACTCTAAGTGTGTTTGTGTCTGTCTGACACCAAACTTAAAGGGGTACTCTGGTGGAAAACAATTTATTTAAAATCAACTGGTGCCAGAAAGTTAAACAGATTTGTAAATTACTTCTATTAAAAAATCTTAATCCTTCCAGTACTTATCAGCTGCTGTTTACTACAGAGAAAGTTCTTTTATTTTTGAATTTCTTTTCTGTCTGACCACAAGTGCTCTCTGCTGACACCTCTGTCTATGTCAGGAACTGTCCAGAGCAGGAGCAAATCCCCATAGCAAACCTCTCCTACTCTGTACAGTTCCTGACATGAACAGAGGTATCAGCAGAGAGCACTGTGGACAAACAGAAAATAAATTCAAAAAGAAAAGAACTTTCTCTGTAGTATACAGCAGCTGATAAGTACTGGAAGGATTAAGACTTTTTTAATAGAAGTCATTTACAATTCTGTATAAGTTTCTGGCACCAGATGATTAAAAATAAATGGTTTTCCACCGGAGTACCCCTTTAAGGATAAAATACATCTTTATTAGAATTAAAGGGGTTATCCAGGAAAAAACTTTTTTTTTATATATCAACTGGCTCCAGAAAGTTGAACAGATTTTTTAATTACTTCAATTAAAAAATCTTAATCCTTTCAGTATTTATGAGCTGCTGAAGTTGAGTTGTTCTTTTCTGTCTAAGTGCTCTCTGATAACATGTGTCTCGGGAACTGTCCAAAGTAGAAGCAAATCCTCATAGCAAACCTCTTCTACTCTGCAATTCTCGAGAAAAGCAGAGATGTTAGCAGAGAGCACTGTTGCCAGACAGAAAAGAGAAATTCAACTTCAGCAGCTGATAATTATTGGAAGGATTATGATTTTTTAATAGAAGTAATTTACAAATCTGTTTAACTTTCTGGAGCCAGTTAATATATATATATATATATATATATATATATATATATATATATATATATATATATAAAACCCAAAAAGTATTGCAGCACTACTCAGCCCCAATGTGTGGGTGCCAGCGTCCAAAAACTTCTTGACCAAAAGTCCTCAGTTTAAATAGGATCCAACAATAACGCAGCACTCCAAAGAACGGTGAAAAAAGTGTTGATTTATTCCTGTCACATCAGTACAAGCAACGTTTCTGCTCCTATGGAGCCATTTTCAAGCTTGAAAATGGCTCCATAGGAGCAGAAACGTTGCTTGTACTGATGTGACAGGAATAAATCAACACTTTTTTCATCGTTCTTTGGAGTGCTGCGTTATTGTTGGATCCTATATATATATATATATATATATATATATATATATAAGTTTTTTCCTGGAATACCCCTTTAATATATCCCATTTTAGTACTATACATCCATCAGTGAATCAGCACCAAGAAATGCTGGTATACACTATTGGTATGTGATACAAAGACCCTCAGGAAAGTTAACATATATATCTATATGTGTTAATTTCTCTGAGGGTCTTTGTATCATATACCAATATTGTATACCAGCATATCTTGATGTTGATTCATTGATGGATGTATAGTGCTACACTGGGCTATATTGATTCTAATAAAGATGTATTTTATCATGATTTTGGTGTGTGACATATCTAATTGGTTAGGTGTTTGAATTGTAGCTTTACATTAGACTATTTACCTATTATGAGTATTATACACTGCTCAAAAGGGAACACTAAACAACACAATGTAACTCAAGTCAATCACATTCTGTGAAATCACACTGTCCACTCAGGAAGCAACACTGATTGACAATCAATTTCACATGCTGTTGTGCAAATGGAACAGGCAACAGTGGAAATTATAGGCAATTAGCAAGACACCCCCAATAAAGGAGTGGTTCTGCAGGTGGTGGCCACAGACCACTTCTCAGTTCCTATGCTTCCTGACTGATGTTTTGGTCACTTTTGAATGCTGGTGGTGCCTTCACTCTTGTGGTAGCATGAGACAGAGTCAACAACCCACACAAGTGGCTCATGTAGTGCAGCTCATCTAGGATGGCACATCAATGCAATCTGTGGCAAGAAGGTTTGCTGTGTCTGTCAGCGTAGTGTCCAGAGCATGGAGGCGCTACCAGGAGACAGGCCAGTACATCAGGAGATGTGGAGGAGGGCAACAACCCAGCAGCAGGACTGCTACCTCTGCCAGAGCCTTTCAAAATGACCTCCAGCAGGCGACAAATGTACATGTGTCCACTCAAACAGTCAGAAACAGACTCCATGAGGGTGGTAGGAGGCCCCGACGTCCACAAGTGGGGGTTTTGCTTACAGCCCAACACCGTGCAAGATGTTTGGCATTTGCCAGAGAACACCAAGATTGGCAAATTTGCCACTGGCGCCCTGTGCTCTTCACAGATGAAAACAGGTTCACTCTGAGCACATGTGACAGATGTGACAGAGTCTGGAGACGCTGTGGAGAACGTTCTGTTGCCTGCAACATCCTCCAGCATGACCGGTTTGTCGATGGGTCAGTAATGGTGTGGAGTGGCATTTGTTCCAGGGGGCTGCACAGCCCTCCATGTGTTGCCAGAGGTAGCCTGACTGCCATTAGATACTGAGATGAGATCCTCAGACCCCTTGTGAGACCAAATGCTGGTGCAGTTGGCCCTGTGTTCCTCCTAATGGAAGACAATGCTAGGCCTCATATGGTTGGAGTGTGTCAGCAGTTCCTGCAAGAGGAAGGCATTGATGCTATGGACTGGCCCGCCCGTTCCCCAGACCTGAATCCGATTGAGCACATCTGGGACATCATGTCTCACTTCATCCACCAACGTCACACCACACCACAGACTGTCCAGGAGTTGGCGTATGCTTTAGTCCAGGTCTGGGAGGACATCCGTCAGGAGACCATCTCCCACCTCATCAAGAGCATGCCCAGGCATTTTAGGGAGGTCCTACGGGTACATGGAGGCCACACACACTACTGAGCCTCATTTTGACTTGTTTTATGGACGTTACATCAAAGTTGGATCAGCCTGTAGTGTGGTTTTCCACTTTGATTTTAAGTGTGACTCCATATTCAGACCTCCATGGGTTGATAAATTTTATTTCCATTGATAATTTTTGTGTGATTTTGTCAACACATTCAACTATGTAAAGACGAAAGTATTTTATACGATTAGTTCATTCATTCAGATCTAGGATGTGTTATTAGTGTTCTCTTTATTTATTTGAGCAGTGTATATATAGTCAACATTTCTCCGCTTTTATGATGAGTGTGACTGTCCAAAATAATGTCACTGTTGTTGGGATGCTGACATCTTTTTGACTTTTCTAAAATTCTGTGTCCTTCCACTGACCTCAGCTCATTTTGTTATAATAAGCAATGGGTTTATTTCGGACTCCTGGACAAAAAATATTTGATAATAGATAGGCAGCTTTGGTCTTTAGAATATGCTGGAAGATGTCCTATAATAAGCGAAGATGATGACTTGATGCTAAACTATGCATTATTTTAACGTTAAGTCTTCCTAGCTCGTAGAAATGGATACTCCCTTGAAGGGTGTGTTTGGTTTGTAAAACCACTGTCAGATAACCTGTTAGGGAATTTTTGAGATATGGGGGGGATCTCGTATTTAGGACCCTAATCTATTAGTCAAGGTAGGAAGTGGCTACATAAAGTATCACATTGGATTACCTAGAATATATATGCATTACATGGACTGTCCTTTGATTTCAATGGGGACTATGTACAGTAGAATCTCCCAATAGCGGACACTCCCGGAAAAAAAAGTGTCCGCTATTTAGAGATGTCCCCTATTGGGAAAAAGGCTCAAAAATCTTTCTAAATGACCGAATACTGTACTCTACTCACTTCCCATACCATTTGATCCCCCCTGTGCCGTTTTATTTACCCTCTTGATCCCTCCAGTGTAAATCCTTCCCCTCGTACCCCCTGTGCCATATCATTTAACTTTTTTCCCCCCTGTGCCATTTTACTCCCACTTAATCCCCCTGTGCAACTTTATTCCCCCTGTGCCCTGTGCCGAATCATCACCCCTTACCCCTTGGGCCAAATCACTTTTCTCCTTTTTCCTTCTCCTGTTGTTCTTCTTACCTGGCCAGCAGGCTCAGATGCAGGGGCTCTCAGCAGGTTTGATGTTCTCCTGACATCCTCTGCGCTCAGCGGTGGCTGCCAGCAGTGACGATTGATGCTCCTGATGTCACTTTTCAGTTCCTGCAGCTGCTTCTGCACTCAGTGAGTACAGCGCAGAGCACATCAAGAGAATGTCATACCCGCTGAGAGCCCCTGCACCTAAGAAGAACAACAGGGGAGGTAATGTGGCACAAGGGGTAAGGGGGGAATGATTTCACACAGGGGGAAAAAAGTGGCACAGATAAAGGAGGAATTAAATGGCACAGGGGGATGAAATAGCACAGGGGGGGGGGGGTTAAGGGGAAATGATGTGACACAGGGGGTAATAAAGGGGGGATGATTTGGCACTGGGGGAATAAAGTAGCACCAGAGGTCAGAGGGGAGCAAATCATGTTGCCACTGGATGAACAGACCGCTTTTTAAACAGTGGTCTTAGGCTTCTGTGCTGGGGCTGCTGCAGGGGGGTGCAGTGGCGGTTTTGGCTGTGCCCCCCCGCCCCTGATGGCAGCCCTGTGTACAAGGTAGGGCTGGCACATAAAGCCTGGTTGTCCCCTATTGGGAGTGTTTTGTCCCCTGTTGGATGTGTCCACTATTGGGAGTGTCCCCTATTCGGAGGGGGCAAATACATTAAGTCTTATAAGACTGTGCCGGGGAATAAAAACTGTCTGCTATTGGGAGGTGTCCCCTATTGGGTCGTGTCCACTAAGGTAGATTTTACTGTAGTACTTATTTTTCCCTGTGGTGGTGCTGCAGGGAGACTGGACACTTGAGACTGGATCAAAGCTGATCACTAGGGAATCCAGACTCAGGATCAGCTTATGACCATTCTAACAAATAATTGACCAAACCCATTTACGTAGTGAGAGTATCTCTTTTACAATGCAGTCAGGCTTAAAATGGTCACTTTCATACTTACTGCCCTATGGGAGAAACATATTAAAGAGTACCTGTCATGATCTTGTTAAATTGTATAATCCTCCCAGTTCACTGCCCCCATCACGATAAACCACCCTCTGCCTTTATTTTTGTTATCTTTTTTAGTTTTCTACCTTAATATTGCTCTGTATTCTTCTCAGTCTCAATTAGATTCACAAACTGGGAAGGGGCGTTACCCAGCAGGCGTGACGTCATCTGAAGCCATACATGGGAGAACTTCCTCCCTCACTCTGCTACACACAGCCCAGAGCAGTTCAGTGTGAGATGAGCTATGATTGGCTAAGGCTGCCCCCCTCAGCACTACAGACTGCATTTTCTGATTTTGGACTTCTGAGTCCAAAATATGTGCAACAGATGTGGGAAAATGTGCTTTGGACAAGTAGGGCGACACCTAGTAGCAGCTTTTTTAAACACAATTAAAACATAGAAAACTTCGTTTTTTTTAAGCGAAGTACATTACAGTAAGATTTTTTTTATTTACCATAAGGAGTGCAATAGCAAAAATTAGTTTTAATGAGAGTGCCCATTTAAGTTGTTGATCAGGTCGGAGCTAAAAAACATTATACTAAATGACCTTTTGTAAATGGCTCCTCTTGTGGATGTCTGTAAGCAGAGTTTAGCTGCTCTCGCACTGGTGACATGTAACTAAGAGACAGAATGTGCCTTCAGCAGGAGAGTGTACGTATTGCTTCTCAGTAAGCACATAGCAGATGGCATGTTTACTCTTTAGAAAGGTGTATATGTTACATTCCCCCTGCAGTAAGAAAGTAGACATTTAGAAGGTTTTGACACTAGTGGGTTTTCAGTCCATCTTTCTGTCTCTATAAATATGTTAAGTATAATATCATTGCTTGATGTTAATTCATACAGTACACTGGTGACACTTTGCCCATAGCAGAAGATTTTTTTTTTTTTTACACTTAACATTAACACGCTAGTAACTAGTGTATATTTAGGAAATCAGATTATGTGAAAGTATTGGTATGACCTTCTTGTATCTTTCTACCTCTGAAATGGGGCAGTATGTTGAAATGAAACAATTACAAACCAGGTAGGTAAAAAAAAAATGCACTTTATTACATGCTTAGGAAAAGCCAAAAAGCAGTTTTAAAATAATAACACTGGTATAACCCTTTATCCCAGGCTCTTGCTCACTCCACAGGAGCCAGGGCTGTGTAACTTCACACAGCCTCAACTCCCAATTCACCTTTTTGCCGATTACCAGGGAAATTTGGGACTTAGTCCAGACCTTAGTCTTTTGTCCCCTATCCCTCTTGTCTAAGGCCTCAGTCTACTGAGAACAATTCTTCTTATAATACACCCTACTCTAAAGGGTTCAGCTATTTTATACTCAGGCCCCACTTGCAGATGTTAACAGTTCTTCCACACTGAGCCCCTACTCTCAAGGGTCCCATTTCTACAGCACCCTGGCTCTAATGTCAAGGGTCTTTTTAACAACCTCCTCTCACTCCTTAAGGAAAAAACCTGTTCAGTGTGGAAGTCTACATAGCTAATTCCACAAGGCCGCATCTTAGGTCTCAAAGTAACCAAGCCTCCACTATATTCCACAAAACTGGCTTATTTCACAGCCTGAATTAGATCCTGCTATTGGCTTTCCCAGTTTGAACTCAGTTCTGCTTACTTCTTCCTCACTTGCTCTAGCCTAATATGATTTCCACATTCACCATGGACTCATCCTATACTACTTTAGCAGGAGCCTGTAAGGAACACTGCAAACCATCCTCCTTCCTAGCCTTGTCTTAGAAGTATTCAATAGATAGCTTATTGTCCACTCCTGACAACCAGGCCCCATTTAACCAAGCAGCCAAATTGCTTCCCTCCAGAAACCTACTCCACACAACAGATACCCTGTTATCCAGCTCTTTCCCAGGGCTGCATTATACCTGTGACCTCCTGCCGATTGACAATCTCTCCAATGGCCATGCCTATTCTAGCCTTTCATTATTGTTCCTAATTCCAAAGCCTACACCAACCTCAAACACACTGCAGTCCTTGAAATGGAACAGGCCCCAAGTTTCACCACTTTAAGGCACTTCAGCATCACCACACGTGTCACCCTAACAACAGGCTCTTCCTGGGACTACGCCACAATCTGTACTTACACACCTAGCTCAGAGCCAAGAAGTCTGTCATTCCCACACCCTTCCACAACAGCATGCCCTGTTGTCTGCCTTCCGTAGTCTTACAAAAAGGAAGTATAGGTTTCACCCCCTTACACCTTGTTAAAGGCTGTGGATTTTTTATTCTTGCTTTATACTTAATATGACACACAAAACATTTTCTCCATAGGTCTCTATTAAAAATGTAGACAAGAAAAGTTGCACAGTCCTCAAGAGATTTTATAGTGGGATATATTATAGTATATTATTATATATCCCACTTTAAAATTTCTTGATAACTGTACCACTTTGAGAGTTTCTTTAGGCTACACCTACTGTTGAGCTGCATAATTCTTTCCTTTTTGGTTTCTATTAAAAATGTGATGATTTTTGCTACTACAGCCTCTACAGCTTGCTCTGTAAATTCCATTTTCTCTCTACACTTGTACACAGCCTATATTATTCTCCTCATCAGATTGCCTTGTTTTTGTAATCTTTCTCTCCAGGCTGTCCTCCAAGGTTTTTCTCACTCCTAATCACTTTTTTGCACTGGCGTGTAACTTCCTGCACTTATCTGGTGCTATTTTGAATGCTGGGAAAGCAGAAATGTTGTTGGATTCCATAAAGTCATCATTCAGTAAATAAATAAAATAAATGTTTTCCATTATATTTCTGCTCTAAAGCAACTATGACATCACAAATATTTCATACTGCCTTTGCTGTGTATGTTGGAAGGGAACCATCAAGCACCTCGAACATATGCAAAATAAAAGAAAATGATACAGTTTAAATATATGCAGTTTGGACAGCTTCGGTTTAGGCAGCTTAGACAGTTGCATTGAAAGCATCAACAAAGCTTTTCAAAATGTAAAAAAAAAAGGTTTACCAACATTTACCTAAGGCTCTTTTCACACTAGTGATTTTACCGTTATTGAAGTTCCGTCGCATGTTCCGTCACGACTTTCGGCGAAACCCGCCCGTTACAAAACCCCTGACGGCCGAGACTAAATTGCATTGCAGCCTATGGGATTTTGTAACTGCCCGTTTGCACCCGTATGTGCCCGTAATTCATTACGGACGTTATACAGTGACGGGACATCGTGGTGGAATTTTTTTTTTCCGCCACGATGTCCCGTCACTGTATAACGTCCGTAATGAATTACGGGCATATACGGGTGCAAACGGGCAGTTACAAAATCCCATAGGCTGTAATGCAATTTAGTCTTGGCCGTCAGGGGTTTTGTAACGGCCGGGTTTCGCCGAAAATCGTGACAGAACATGCGACGGAACTTCAATAACGGTAAAATCACTAGTGTGAAAAGAGAATAAGAAAAGTATGCAAAAAAAAGGAAACAATTATGTCTTACATTATGTCTGCTACTAAACCTGTATGGGCTAGTAAGGAGTATACATGATAAGCATTACTCAACTATATGCTGAACATTGTGTACCAATATGTTGTGATATTACCTTTTGGCTGTTTGTAGAATTGTCCTATACTACAAGACAACAATTTCACTTTTTAGCCAACTGAAGGAACTGCAACCCTCTAGTAAGCAACTTCCTTGTTTACCAGGCACAGCTCCATACATTCTGTAGTGGCTCAGCCAGGAACTGCAGCTACTTTGTAGTTCAGTCACATTTACAGTAATAGGATTCAGCTGCAATTTTAGGCAGCTTTGCTATTACATAATATATGGTGCTGGGTCTGGTCAACAATGAAGAGGATGTTGTACTTACTGGAGCACAGCAGCCCCTTTATTCAGTTGATCATTGGGGGTGCTGAGCATCAGATTTGATATTGAGGACATGTTTTACAGCAGAAAGAGCTGAGCAGATTGATATATAGTTTTGGGGGCAAAGTGCCAGAATTAGTTCTCATTTACCTATGTAAATCTCGTCTCATTCTGTGTTAGTTGGGCAGTCCTACTTAGTGATTGACCACTATCTCTGTGTATGTAGAGAGAGCTGTTAATCACGGAGCAGGATCGCCCACTAGACTTCTTTGCTATTTTTGGGTTAAGAAGTCAAGTGGTGATTACTCTCTCTGTATACACACTTGTATACACAGCTGTCAGTCATTGAGTAGGACCGCCCACCTGACTACTTAGTCCAGAATAAGCAGAGATTTACATGAATAACTGACAAGCTATTGTGGAAGTTTTCCCACAAAACTCTATGTCAAAATGCTGTGCAACTCCTCTCTATAATATAATGCAAGCAGATTGGACTGCATTAAAGCGGTACTCCGGTGGAAAACTTTATTTTTATTTTTTTTATCAACTGGTGCCAGAAAGTTAAACTAATTTGTAAATTCCCAGTTTGATCTCAGTCCTGCTTACTTCTTCCTGACTTGCTCTAGCCTAATATGATTTCCACATTCACCATGGACTCAGCCTATACTACTTTAGCAGGAACCTGCAAGGAACACTGCAAACCATCCTCCTTCCAGAGCACTGTCCAGAGCAGCATATGTTTTCTATGGGGATTTTCTGCTACTCTGGACAGTTCTTAACATGGACAGAGGTGTCAGCAGAGAGCACTGTGTTCCAAAACAAAAAGAATTTCCTCTGTAGTATTCAGTAGCTAAAAAGTACTGAAAGAATTAAGATTTTTTTAGTAGAAATAATTTACAAATCTGTTTAACTTTCTGGCACCAGTTGATTAAAAAAAAAGTTTTCCACCTGAGTACCCATGTATTGTAATAGAGTAAGCCTTTTCATCAATTCCTGGTTGACTACTGATCTGTTAGGCTTAGGTAGTGGCGTGTAGGTTCCTTCTGGCCTTGGATGCAATCTATATGGGACATTTGTGCATCTGAATATTAATATGTTGTATTTTTTATACATTTGTGCTCAGACCAGTACCTATGATGTTTGGTTAATGTAAAGCAGATGGGCCTTATAGGATTTATATACAAATGTACTTTATTCCTATTGAAGTAAACTAAAATCCTTGCACTTTGTACATCTATATATTTATAAGGCTAGTAGAGTACACCATTTTTTTTTTTAGCAATGATAGGAATCTTCTGCCAAGTTAGAATCTTCTAGAGTTTCACATTTTCTTTCAGACATTTGAGTGTTTGATGAGGAAAAGGGCAGATTGTAAAGTCTAGAATGTCATAATATGACTGCAGATATGGGTCATCTGACCAGACTCCAACCAGAATCTTGCGAGGTCTTTTACAACAACGCCAGTGCCCCTCAAAATCCAGTTTAGACTGTTCTGTAAGGAACGTACTCTGTCATTGGAATTGCTCATTTAGAGAAACATAAGAAGTTCTGCCATGAGACAAATATTTCTATTAAATATCATGGCAGGTTCAGCTTATGGACCACATTGTTCTGTTTAGGAACAAGAAGGTCCAGCGCAGCGTAATGTCATAAAATCCAGTATGCTTTACTCCAACAGGTTAAATGTCTGTACACAGGACAAGGTGCTAAAGTGATGCATTTCAAGCCTTCAAATGGTCTTAGTAAACAAAAAACAAAACAAAAAACTGCTTGTCCACAGCCATGTTTAAATTAGGGTCACATGCACCCCTACCAATAGGATAGGGAGGTATGTTAACCCTTCACAAGCAGAATCACAAAATATTAAATGACACACATGCAATAAGAAAATATTGATCTCCAAATAAATACATACAATTAACTGTACTATAACATGGTACATGATATATACATTTATGTATTATGACAATAGAGAAAGTGTCACCTTATCTCCCTGTCCTGTGTACATACATTTTATCTTGTTGGAATAAAGCATCTTGGATCTTATTACAGATCTTTGCGCTGGACCTTCATGTTCTTGAGTATTCTTATTGCCATGTTGCCCTACAAGGGTCCGTGCTGTGGGGAAGCTGCCCGGGTGAGCTGAGTCAGTTAGACTCTGTGTTGCGACATTATTCTACTGACTTGTTTTCATCTCTGTGAATATGTGGTTGGATGTTTGATTTCACTGTGAATGTGGTTTCCCATATGGGACAATAGATAAATTCTAACAGCTTTAGGTCTATTGAAGTCATTGATGTCAGACATTACCTAGTGCCGAGCATGCTTCTTTTACTAAGAAGTATGTAGCAATTACATTCTGGGTTCTTCTTCAGTCTCCTAAAAATAAGTTTGAGAAAGTATATAGTTGATGTCATATGAAGGAGTGCGTGTAAAACATTGCCGCAGGAAGCCAGTCTTCACATGAGATTCTTGCCATGGAATTCATTCCCAGCTTTAGAGACACAGGGGTCCTTGCGAACACAGTCTGCGGGGGGCTGATTTACTTAATTGTCCTGTTATCATCTGCAGAACAATCAAACTGAGTTGAAAGTCTAGAATTTCTTTTCACCAAAATTGCTCTTGACATTATGTAAGCCACTAAAACATGCATTGGCAAGGCTTCCTACATTTTGAGTTTGCAGCATGAGCTGGATTAAAATGATTGTCATTGCAGGATTTACAGTTTAAAATAAACAGGATCGCGACCACCAGATATTTAGCAGTGGAGGATTCTTCATAATGTGATGGATAACCTAGCCAGAGGGGATTTGCATTGGATTAATGCGGAGCACTGCCAGTAATGTTCTATAGTTTATCAGAGGACATTGCACAATCTTCTGCCAATCAGGTCACAGTGAGAAACGTGGACATGTATGATCCAGCATTGCAGTAAAATCAGAGAATTGTGCTGGAGTACAACTGGAGTTGGATACAACAATAAAAGGATTTCAATGCAGAACTTCAATAAAAGTGAAAAAGGTGAAAATGTATTCCATTATAGTGTGCACAGCAATGTTTCGAATCACTCCTGAGTCCTTTTTAAGCAGTTGATCAAGCCAACTTTATTGTCTGGATAAAAATGTTGCTTATGATGGAATACAATTTCACCTTTTTCGCCTTTATTGAGTACCGCAATGAAACCCTTTTTTTTTTTTAGATAGATAGATAGAATGCAATTATGAGAGATGGTACAGTGAGATAAATATGTAGGTAGTTTGCCTTATTAAGTACATAGGCCCCCTTTACTGTAAGGAGTATGTCACTGCAGTAGCTAGATAGTTGCTCACTTAGGTAGGCAGGTTCCCCCTGTAGGTAGTTCCCTCTTGTGTAATTTTCTCAATTAAGTAGGTCCTCCAATAGGAAGGATACACAGGGTTTCCCAGTAGGTAGATACTTTCCCTCATTAGGTAAGTCCTCTAGTAGGTAAATAGGTCTACCAATAGGCAGGTAGGTGTTCTCCAGTAGGTAGACAGGGCACCCCAGGAGGTAGGTAGTTCCCCCATTATACATAGATAGGCCCCCCTACATATAAAATAAAGAAATAAAACAAACCTTCTTTCTCCCCTCCCAATTTGGCTTTCATACTCCCAGCCATCATCACTTGCACTCCTGCACCAGGCTGCAGGAGTATTGAGCTGCTCCTGACTCCATAGATATATAAAAAGTTTTATATTTAGAGACAGAAAGGAATTTTCATCTTAATATTGGGCAATTTTAATTGTCTTGTTGGGTGTTAGCTATCCTCTGAATTAAAGGCTGGCTGGTTTAGGAATAAGGCTGAAGCTAACTGATATTGCTTCCTATGTGATTCAACATTGAGAGCTTGCAGCCAGCTTGTGGTAATCAGGCTGGCTCAGCAGTAAGGAAAATACCTGACATATGACTGGGAACCGTAGCTCCACAGTCTGTCACGGTCTTTGTAACTGCTATCACATTAAAAGAGGAAATCAGAGGGTAGACTGGCACTTTGTATAGTCATATAGGGGCTGCATAGTGGTGATAGGTGGTGATAATCCCTCAGGGTACATCCTGTTAGGCGTCGGGCAAATGGAATTCAGGTGCCATTGGCCTTGCTGGTGCTGATAATAAACCAGACACACTTGGATTTAAAACTAACACAGTATTTTACTTGGCAAACAAACCTTCCGACATAATGGAGAGATAGTTTCTTGTAAACACAATGGTCCAACAGGTGACTTGAGGAAATGGGGTAAGAAATAGGAATCCTAGTAACTATGATTTGCCAAAACAATAGTGCCAATGTTCTCTCTGTTAGGGGTATACACACACTAAGTTGCCTCCCAGCAGAATGCCAATAAAATAAATATTATTTAGAGAGTTGCACTACATTGCCCACTATGTGGTGCAGGTCATTTGGATAATCTTCAGCTTGTCAGCCACAAAGTCTATAGGCCCAGTCTGAAGCCCTGCATGGACCTAGTATGCTACAGAGCTCTTGTAAAACTTCTCCCCACAGTCTGTTCCTTGTTGTTTATAGAATCTGTACAACTTTGTAATCCTCTCCCTCAGGAATAATGCTCTGGCATGAAATCCTACAGGAGTTGATCTGCTCCAAATGCTCCTGGGCAAAATTTTTGATGGTGGTCCTCTCCGCACATGCCACCCCAGCCTGTAAGGCAGACATAGACTCACCACAGGATACTCTAACAAGGAGAAGCTGCCCTTAACTAACTAAACTAAACTTGTTTACTTATTTCCTCTCTCTCTTTCCCCCAGGGGTGAGCAAAGCTGTCCCAGAGCAGCCCCCCTACAAAGAATGTTCCTAATACAAAGCTATGGGTCTGTATAAGTGAACAGGCTTCCTACATAAACCAATTAAATTGTTCAAGCAACATAGCGATATATTAACTGTTAAGCCTATCAGGCTGTATTTGTGCAAGGGGCTGGAGTATTCCACCCCTAAACTACTAGGCGGCACATATAGGGGTTGTGGATGGGGGGCAGGTGTATATAATGCCCCCTGCTCTTACTAGCAGGGCGTATGTGACGTTTTTGCAGTTCCCTCCCAACCCTCCCTATGTTATTTATTCAAATTCATTCATTCATTACAGGGTATGCCCTCTTAAGGCGTGCCCTCGGTCGCAGTTATGGGCACAGATAAACCGCTGTTCTTAGGTTTTATGTCATCCATGCAGGTATGTAAAAAGTTTGTGACATGAGCACGAGTGTAAGCCCTGAGCACAAACAGTATAAACCAGTAGTATTATAAAAACACAAAAATTACATTTATTATTAGAAATTCACATTATTGCTTGGAATTAATATCAGACAAACATTTCACTGGTCCCACAGGGATACAAAGTAACACCTCACTTTTAGGTCACCTCTTCTTTACACTGAAAGTTTTTCAGTAAGATCTAAATTTATTTTTATTTAAATGTTTATTTAGGTTTCCATAGTAATAGTTGACATAAAAAGTTTTTTTTAATTTTTTTAATTTTAATTATTCAGTAATTTACCAAAGTACTAGTCAGAGTTACATGGAATACAACATTTGATTCATATTCAGCTGCTCTATCATTTCATTCATTAGATGTTGCCATAGCATGAAGCATTTTTAGCATTGTACCCTTCATGTCACAGGGATCGCTTGCATCCTGGTTTGTTTATTGGTTACCAAACACTTAGTGACTAGTAATTCCATCTCTGCATAGCAGGAAAGAGCGTTCTCGTCTGTACATGTGATCACAGCTGCACACGTTTTGCATTCCCTGTTTGTAGACTTATGCCAAAAGTTTGTGTTAAATAACTGGAGTATTTGGCAGAGACCTGAACAATATATATTATTGTTTTCTGACCTATAAAATATGTTTTTTAATCAATGGAGCAGATCCACCCAAAGCACTCACATAGAGCACTATAATAATATACTGCTCTATATCTGAATATCAAAGCCAATGGAATGGCGTGTCATGTATGTATCCAATAAAGTAGTTGTCTTTGGTTGTCTACTCTTGTAGCCATACAATTACTAAACTTCATTTGTGGCCTCAATATTTCCACTAAAATACTACGTACAAAAACGACTTATTCAGGATTTATGTGATCCTCTCTTATTTTCTTTGATCTGCCTTTTTCCAAAAGATGTTAACTGTAGACTATATTCATGCACTCTTATTATTTCAGGGTGCTATTTGAAGGCTGGTTAGGCACAATGTCTAATGTGTAGAAATCAACAGCTCTTCTATACATGCAAGTTCATTACCAAGTTCCTATTTATTGAAAATTATGTCTGAAAGATTTAAACAAAGTTTGAGGACAGTGCACATTATAGACAATTTTTTTAATATAACTGTTTATTTTCATTTTCAAAAAGAAAACATACAATATCAACATTAAGTGAAATATACAAGATTGGGAAAATAACGCTTTCAATATTCTCGGTCTGCAACACATGTAGAGTAGTTCAAATAGTACCTTGAAATGTTCAGTCATAAAGAGAGAAGTCCAATAAGAACATTTGTAGAACATTGAGATGCAAATTCTTTTCACTTTAGTAAGTAAATATTTCGTAACAGTAAATACAGTCAAGGCAGTTTGTCAAAACATTTATATTTTAACAATATATCTACCGGTAACCAGAAATTGTAATGTCAATTGGTAGCAGACCAGAGGTATATATAAGCAACGGGTAACCTATATATCAGGTCTCCCAAAAGTATAGAAGCAAAATAAAATAAAATATCAAAAGGGTAAAGAAAATAGCAACTAAAAAGAAGATTAGAGATAGGGGGTAATAGAGTAGAGAAAGAGAAACCTACAAGTACAATAGTTCCGCGAGACCATCGGGCATTAAGTTTGAGAGGGAGAAGAGTCTGATTCCATCACCTCCCAGGGTTGCCATGTCCGTTGGTATATTATAGACAATTTTATTTAAAGCCGTTCTGTAATTTAACTAAAACATTTGACATGTTGTCTAGAAATGTCAAAAGTTTAGATCACACCAGGTATTAGTCCAGGGACCCACTGCAATCGCAAGTTACAGCCGGATGAAGTGCGCAGTAGCATGCACCTTACTCCTCCGCTGTCACTCAAACCATACTCCATAGACTTTAATGTAGTGAATGAGTCAGGTGGAGCCGCCAACCAGGGAGTGAAGAGCGCTGCTGAGCACGTCACAGGGTTACAATTTGTGATTGTCTGAGACTTGGTGCCAACATAACTTTTGACATTTCTGGACAACATGTCAAAAGTTTTTCCAAATGACAGTAATTACCATTTCATATGGATGTTTTGGTCATTTCAACCTTTGTCAACTGGTATAAGTCAAAAATTTTATGTCAGTAACGAAGAGATGAGAACATTCCGATGTCCTCAGTCCGTGTAGTTGCTGAGCTCGGTAATATATACTACCCCATAGATATTGTAAAGGAGGTAAAATATTTTACTACTGTATAATAGTACAATAAACTACATTATATGTACCGTATATCATATTATAGATATATTTAATTTATTACCTGGAATTAAATATTATTTAAATACATATCATTTGTAACATTTTAATGTATGTAGAGGCAATTAACAAATGTTTATGCTTATTACAACACGTTATTTGGCATAGATTTGTCATAAGCCTATTGTTTATGGCTCTAGTAAAAATTAACATGTTTCTATCCAAAACTATTGCCCAATATTATTTAGTTAGTATGGTAGTTTTATTTATGGAATGGAATGACACTATCATACAGTAATTTATATCAATTTTATGTGAGCACTTTAAGGAAATATTATTGTGATACAGCATGATATTTGGGTGTTGGGTGTGGTTGCATAACAGTAGTATATGGGCTAAAATTTGAAAGCACTGTCTAAAAATATCAAGTGCAAAGAGGTCTCTATATTGCTTGTTGAACAGTACTGTACTTTCTACTTAACTGGCCAGGCTGATGTAGTGACTTGTCAGAAAGTTATGAAAACTAGAGAACCTCTTTGAAAGTCTTTTTAAAAAGGCACAATCCATGAGCTTATTTATTGAGATGTTTTATATAGCTACTCTTCGATGACTACATTAGTTATCACTAATGAAAATCCCACAAGTAACATGAGTCAGTCATATGCACAAAACAAACAATAACAGAGACTTCAGCTCCAGGGAGCACAGGAGGAAAACGCCAAGCCATATCCTTGGTTATTCAAAGCAGTCTAAAAGGGTAGGGGGAGAGAACTCCAGCTCCACAAAAAAAATGTATAAAAATTGTAGCTTTAATTCATGTTGCCTTAAAATCCCAAAAAGACGACACAAAACTGTCTGGTGAGGTAAAAAAAAAACCTACGTCCACCGACGCATTTCGAACAATATAGTTCTTAGTCATGGCATGAGATCTGCTCACTCTGTATGATTTATATATACTGAGGTATTCACCCAAATGCAAGTATTGCCCCTCCTCTCAGGCGGAACTCCTTCCAGCCGGAAGGGTTTGTGGCAAATACCACTGGGAGAAATAACCAGCGCATACATACAAAAACAATAATGACATAGAGTCAGTAAGTATACAGCACAATTAATAAATGCACACCAGGTCACGCTTATAATTGATGCCTAACGGATACCTTGTATTAAGCACCAGTATCCAATAGGCTTCTCTTTTCAGTAAAGCCCAAGACCAGTCTCCACCTGTAAAAGGTGGGTGGACTCGTTCAAAGCCGCACACCTCCAACGAAGACAAATCACCTTGATGAATTTCAGCAATGTGCGTAGTCAGTCCAGACATAGAGCGTGAGACAAAAGACACACCATCTGAACTATGGAAATGTTGCGTCTTTTGAACGTTCTTGTGGTGCAGCCCACATACTGCACATTGCAGCTTTTACATGCAACTAAATATACAATATGGGTTGTATCACAATTTATAAAAGACTTAAAGGGGTACTCCGATGGAAAACTTTTTTTTTAATTAACTGGTGCGAGCGAGTTAAACAGATTTGTAAATTACTTCTATAAAAAAAATCTTAATCCTTCTAGTACTTAATAGCTGCTAAATACTACAGAGAAAATGCTTTTCTTTTTGGAACACAGTGCTCTCTGCTGACATCATGACCACAGTGCTCTCTGCTGACTGCTCTGTCCATTATAAGAACTGTCCAGAGTAAAAGAAAATCCCCATAGCAAACATATGCTGCTCTGGACAGTTCCTAAAGTGGACAGATATGTCAGCAGAGAGCACTGTGGTCATGATGTCAGCAGAGAGCTCTGTGTTCCAAAAAGAAAATAATTTCCTCTGTAGTATTCAGCAGCTAATAAGTACTGGAAGGATTGAGATTTTTTTTATAGAAGTCATTTATTAATCTGTTTAACTTTCTGGCACCAGATGATTAAAAAAAAAAAAAAAAGTTTTCCACCGGAATACCCCTTTAATAGTATACTTTTTGCCATTAACTGCAGATAAAAATTGAGTGGACTTGAAACAAATTTACACAAGTTGCGTCTACATCTAGCACATTTAAAGCACCCCCTCACATGTAGCCAAGTGTTATCAGTCTTGCTGGCAAAATCACTAGGTGACAATTGATTGTGTATGGACGGACCTCGTCTTGCAACAACATTGACACCGTCTTAAAATACCATCCTCTTAAAGAACAGATAAATGTTTCATAACAATTGATTTGATTTGAGTAAAATCAGTGCTGTAAGGTGTAGAAAACATGACCCTGTTGTATGTATGTGCAGACCTTGCGTCACCTTCATTGTCAGAGAGTAATGTCATGCGATTTTTGTGCCTAGCTATCCCTTTTGCTTTCGCTAGGACAGAACGAGAATAACCTCTACTGATTAATCTCTATTGCCTGAGGAAGATGTGTGAAAAAGTTTAGTTTGAAATCAATATGTGTTCAAACTAAACTTTTTCGCAAACCTACCTCCGGCAATAGTATATTATGTGTTACCATTTGTCATCCTCGTCATGTTACCCACAATCGCCAAGTAGGGGAGTATATTAGAGCTAGAGGAGTCTCATCAGATGAAACATATTTTTCTAATACTTGTCATGATATTGACAAGAGATTAATCAGTAGAGGTTATTCTGGTTCTATCCTAGCGAGAGCAAAAGGGATAGCGTGGCACAAAAATCGCATGACATTACTGTCTGACAATGAAGGTGATGCAAGGTCTGCACATACCTACAACAGGATCACGTTTTCTACACTGTACAGCACTAATTTTACTCAAATCAAATCAATTGTTATGAAACATTTACCTGTTCTTTATGAGGATGGTGTTATAAGCAACATTCTTCAAGACGGTGTCAATGTTGTTGCAATACGAGGTCGGTCCATTCGCAATCAATTGTCACCTAGTGATTTTGCCAACAAAACTGATAACAACACTTGGCTACATGTGAGGGGGTGCTTTAAATGTGCTAGACGTAGAGGCAACTTGTGTAAATTTGTTTCAAAGTCCACTCAATTTTATCTGCAGTTAATGGCAAAAAGTATACTATTAAGTCTTTTATAAATTGTGATACCACTCACATTGTATATTTAGTCACATGTAAAAGCTGCAATGTGCAGTATATGGGCTGCACCACAAGAAAGTTCAAAAGACGCATATATGAACATTTCCATAGTTCAGATGGTGTGTCTTTTGTCTCACACTCTATGTCCGGACTGTCTAAGCACATTGCTGAAATCCATCAAGGTGATTTGTCTTCGTTGGAGGTGTGCGGCATTGAACGAGTCCACCCACCTTGTAGAGGTGGAGACTGGTCTTGGGCTTTAGTGAAAAGAGAAGCCTATTGGATACTGGTGCCTGATACAAGGTATCCGTTGAGAGGAGAGGCCGCCTGAAAGGAGGGGCAATACTTGCATTTGGGTGAATACCTCAGTATATATAAATCATTCAGAGTGAACAGATCTCATGCCATGACTAAGAACTTTATTGTTCGAAACACGTCAGTGGACGTAGGTTTTTAACTCACCAGAGCACTTTAGGTTTTGTCTCGTTTTTTTTAATTTTAAGGCAACATAAATTAAAGCTACAATTTGTATATATTTTTTGTGGAGCTGGAATCCTCTCCCCCTACCCTTTTGGACTGCTATGAGTCAGTCATGCTTCATAACGGAATGTGCTGAGGATGGAATTCTACTTTATAGAGTGAAGCAAGATGAAGCCACTTTATATACATGAATGATATTGATGGCTAAGATTCTGATCCCCGAGACATCAAAATATTTGTCTTCTTAAATTTCAGCAAGATTATTTGTCTTCAACCAGGATGAGGTTTAGGCAGGCTGCCCGTGGTGGTTCCGTATCATATTTCAGGGCTTAAAGGCAGGTGCTCGATTAGATAAACAAAGCTGGCAAGACTTGAATAAAGATTTCCAAGGCCTTTTGTGATGGGTCAAGTGTGTATACCGGTATTTGAGATATTTGACACTACAGCCTACAGTGTTCTAAAATTGCTCAGCATGGTTGTAGTATAAAACAGAGACAAGATCAGAGAACATCTTGTGTCTACTACAAATCTTTTCCTCATGCAGTCATAGGGTTAATCCTAGATGCCTCTTTAGATTTTGATACATTTTCAGTATTGCCCTTGTTGGGTTTTAAGGCATGCCAAGATAACGGATTTTGATGTACTTTTTTTTAATAAATTGCTTTGAGCATGACAAACAAAATGCAAACAAAAATGAAAAAAAAAATTATAAAACAAATTGTATTTAGCTGAATCAAAGAATTCAGATGTAAAAAATGAATAATGCATTCTGTTTATTAAAGACTAATATAAAGGTGTGTCTGCTTTTACTTGCAGAATGGATTTACCCCTCTGTACATGGCTGCCCAAGAGAACCACCTTGAAGTTGTAAAATATTTACTTGAAAATGGGGCCAACCAGAGCACTGCCACAGAGGTAAGCCTAAAGTTACATTTGGCTACTTTATATTACTATTTGGTGATTTCATTTATGAGTGTAATGCTGCCATATGTCATTTATTGCAACCTAGTGCACTGTACCTCAATACCAATATTTAAAGGAAATCTGTCATCAGAATCACCCGCACTAAACCTGTTACACAGGCTTGTAGTGCGGGTGATCCTGATTAAAACGCTCCTTACCTGGTTAAAAATGGTTCAGCGCTTCTTAAGATATCTATATTTTTAGTTTTCTGTTATTCCCTGGCTTCGGACTCAGTGGGAGGTGTTATCATCTGGGACTCGGCCACAAGTCATTCTAGCTGGGCGGAGCTGCCGCCCGGCTCATGAATATTCATGAACTTATCCTCCTGGTCTAATTCTTCTTTCTCGGTCTGGTGGGGAGGGCCGCGCATGCGCCGCGTTCTGTACACCCGGAAGCGGCGTTCTCCCCCCGGCTTCACTCAAGCTGCGGCCCTATACAAGTAAGAAGACGGGCTGCACAAGTGAAAAGCCGGGGGTGGGAGGAAGGGAGGGACGGAGGGTGTATTTATTCACAAACAGACCGAGAAAGAAGAATTAGACCAGGAGGATAAGTTCATGAATATTCATCAGCCGGGCGGCAGCTCCGCCCAGCTAGAATGACGTATGGCCGAGTCCCAGATGATAACACCTCCCACTGAGTCCCAAGCCAGGGAATAACAGAAAACTAAAAATATAGATATCTTAAGAAGCGCTGAACCATTTTTAACCAGGTAAGGAGGGTTTTATCAGGATCACCCGCACTACAAGCCTGTGTAGCAGGTTTAGTGCGGGTGATTCTGATGACAGATTTCCTTTAATTCACATACTTGCCAACAGTGTACTTTGCCTGGAGAAACCTGTGAAATGAACCATAAAAGTTTTTCATAAAAACATAGATCTCAGTCCTTTCTTCTGCATGCAGAACCCACGAGAACTCTATGTACTGGAGGTGCAGGTGCTTGGCGGTTACAAATATGTATATACAAGTACAGAAAGCATGGGGATTCTCATGAGGAGACACAAACTTGGTTGCACAGTAAGCTGGTGCTTCTTGTGGGGCTTGAGCTAAACTCAACATTTCTGAATCTCTTGGTGCCCTTGCTTACAGGATAACAATGCACAGAGTCTCCAAACCCTTGTGACCAGGGCACTCTTTAAACACACTGGCATTGTTACAGAGCTTCTCACAGTTCACTTGTCTCCTGCCCCTGGGGCTCTTTACTTTACCAGTCTTTCTCTCTCTCTGCTTACTCTCACTGTCTAAAATAGGCATACTTCTCTACCCACAGAAAACAGCCTGCACCTCTACATCCACACACCCTTGCCCCAGGGTCAGGTGGTGCCCCTTACATGTTCTTATAGTAAAAATGACTTGGCATTTCACAACATTACACAGTATGCCCTATAGTCACATGCCCTCCCACACATACCAATCAGCTCCATGTAAAGGCCTTGCCATGCACCCCTGCTGTTACATATAAGGAGCATCTTGTAGAACATTTTGCCACCACCATCTTGACTATCACTCTGTTATCACAGCAAAGCACACACAAAGTAAAAGTATTTTTTTAGTTTGCACTGAAAAAATAAAAATAGACTATAAAACAAAATAGAGCGCTTACTAACTGCAGTAAAAAAAACTTCTACACATCTTACAAGTACTAATATTACTAAAATTAAAAGACATTGTGGTCCATTTCATAATGTGATCCCAACTCTTTTCCTCTGGTTTTATGCCCAATATGTCGAATGTGTCGCTCCCCAGATTTTAATAGTCCAAAAAAAAAAAACAACCAACTCTCTTTTTTTAATCCTAAAAGCGGCGTGGTTGGAGGGAAAAGGGTGTATGGTACCTGACAAAGGGGCATGTCTCCCGACAGTTTAAAAAAATCCAAGCACATTTACTAATGTTCCCACTCAAAATATGGTGGACTTGAACTCTGGAAAATGCGATAGCTCAAAGCAGTTGTAAAAAAAACTAAACATAGGGCAAAATCGCCAGATTAGTCAATACAAAGTAAATGAACACATGCCTGGACAGTCTGGGCATGCTGGGAGTTGTAGTTATGCAACAACTGGGGAAGAACAGTTTGGAGACCGCTAAGTAAGTAGTGGCCTCCAAACTGTAGCCCTCCAGATGTTGCAAAACTACAACTCCAAGCATGCCTAGACTGTCCAGGCATGCTGGGAGTTGTAATTCTGCAACATCTGAAGGGCCAGATATTGGAGAGCTACATGACCAGCATCCCTTACTGTCTGGCCATGCTGGGAGTTGTAGTTTTGCAACATCTGGAGGGCTACAGTTTGGAGACCACCATATAGTGGTCTCCAAACTGTGACCCTCCAGATGTTGCAAAACTACCACTCCCAGCATGCCCACACAGCCTTTGGCTGTGTGGGCATGCTGGGAGTGGTAGTTTTGCAGCTTTTAGAAGGCCACAGTGAAGATCACTTATCGCGATCTTCACTGCAGCCTTCTCCGACGCACTTTCCGACCGCCGCTCAGATGATGACGCCGCTGCTCCGGGATGCCTCCGCTGCCGCAGGTCCGGGTAAGCCGGGCCATGTTTTCCCCCCAAACATCCAAAAGATCATCCATCACTGCATCACAATCTGGGCTTTATGAAAGAGAAAAAGAAGCTAAAAAGGAGGCTCTCCTCAGTAAGACACGTGAAAGCTGTAAGAAACAAGATTCTCTGATCTGGTGAAACCAAGATTGAAGTTTTTGGCCTCAATGCAAAGTGTCATGTCTGGAGGAAACCAGGTACTGCTCATCACCAGCCCAATACCATCCCAACAGTGAAACATGGTGGTGCCAGCATCATGCTGTGGCATGGAGACTGGTCAGGGTTGAGAGCAAGCTGAGTACAGCAAGCATGTACAGAGATATACTTATTGAAAACCTGATTCAGAGTGCTCTGGACCTTAGATTAGGGAGAAGGTGCACCTTCCAACAAGATAGAAACCTTAAGCATACAGCCAAGACAACACATGGGTGGCTAAGGGACAAATCAGTGAATGTCTCTGTGATATCCCAGTACAGGACATGGTCCTGACTACACTTAGGCCCTGTCAGGTTGAGTCCCTCAATGACCTGGGGACCCTCCTGCAGTGTCTCCCCTGCTGTTATTCTAGTGTTATTTAATGTAATAGGATTATAGTCAGTATGTCAATGTATAGTCAGTATAAAGGACCTTTGGTGGACTCCAGTAAATGTCCAAAGGACCTGTGAAATGTCACGTTATGTTTATGTTATCACATGGTACCCAGAGGGCATCAATTTAACACATGACCCGCAGTTTGACCAATGGACTTTGGCTCAGCCCCCCCTCTATATAAGGGGGCGGCCATTACAATTCTCACTCTTGTACCATCATCACTTTACTGAGACCAGCAAACACCAGAGATCTCAGTGCTAGTGTCCAGTACCTGGAAGGCCTCAAATTTACAGTTATTCCAGTAAATCAAGTCTATGTCTGCTGTCACTATCTACAGTCTAGTCTAACCTAAAGTATAATTCGTCCCAGCAAGCTGCAAGGTGCTTCTGTGTTCCTGGCCACCTCTCTGGGATTCTGGCCTAGCTGTGAAGATAATAACACCTATCTGACCTCTGTAAAGCCTCCGTTAAACCATAACCTAGCCTAGCTATTGGAATAATTGAGATACCGTTTCGGTGGTTCCGGTACCCAAAAACCACTCTGGCGTCACGAACATTAGGGGTTAACCTTGTCCCTGTGGTTAATACCATCTTGCCCTAACCACCTACACCGCTACACCCCGTGTTCCCACCATCACCGTGGGTCATCACATCTTCGTTGCCCAGCCAGAACACTAACTTGAACCCGATAAAACATGAAAATGGCTTTCACTGACTGTGCCCATCCAACCTGAAAAGGAAAGGATCTGCAGAGAATATTGGCAGAAAATCCCCACATCCAGGTGTATAAACCTTCTGGCATCATCCCCAAGAAGACTGGAAATATTCGTTTTTCATTTTTAACAAATAAAGAAGCTCACAATCATTGTCTTGTCACTTGTCCTAAACCTTTAGTATTTTAAATTATCTTGTCCATATCATCTATATAAATTTAGCTTATTTGTAGTTTGCAATATTACATCCCATGACTTTTATTATGTGGTTATTATCTTTGTTTCTCTGACAGGATGGCTTCACTCCTCTGGCTGTTGCTCTGCAGCAAGGACATAATATGGTGGTTGCCATTCTTTTGGAGAATGATACAAAAGGGAAAGTAAGACTGCCAGCTCTGCACATTGCAGCCAGGAAGGATGACACGAAGTCTGCTGCCCTCTTACTTCAAAATGACCACAACGCTGATGTGCAGTCCAAGGTAAGCCATGCAAGGAACAAATATTACTGAAATGATGTCATCGATAAATGTAAATGGTTATGTTTGGGTGTGGTAAGTCTGATACTTTGAGAACTGTTTCGGAGCATATGTGGTTAAAAACACCCATTGTTTTTTTATCTGCCATTTTACGATAGTATAGAGCTTTTCTTTTTTATTTATTTAGCAAGATTTGAGATGCAGGGAAGGCATTACCAATATATCTTTTTCATTTGTTGCTAACTGTAACATAATGTCAGATTATTACAAAATTAATGTTAAATGTATCTTCTGCATCTTCCACTGGAAACTTTTTGATGTCAATATGAATGATTGTTTTACCAATCAATTAAAACAGATTGCTGCTCCATTCATTCTCTATGGGAGCTGCCTGAGCCAAGTTCAGTGTTTTAAGGGGTACTCCACCCCTAGACATCTTATCACCTATCCAAATGATAGGGGATAAGATGTCAAATCTCCGCGGTCCCGCTGCTGGGGACCCCCGGGATTGCCGCTGAGGCACCCCCTGTCATTACTGCACAGAGCGAGTTCGCTCTGTGCGTAATGACGGTCGATACAGGGGACGGAGCAGCGTGACGTCATGGCTCCGCCCCTCGTGACATCACGGCCCGCCCCCTTAATACAAGTCTATGGCAGGGGCGTGACTACCGCCACGCCCCCTCCCATAGACTCGTATTGAGGGGGCGGGCCGTGATGGCACGAGGGGCGGAGCCGTGACGTAACAATGCTCCGGCCCCTGTACTGCCCGTCATTAGGTGCAGAGCGAACTCGCTCTGTGCAGTAATGACAGCAAGGTGCCTCGGAGGCAATCCCGGGGGTCCCCAGCAGCGGGACTGCGGAGATCTGACATCTTATCCCCTATCCTTTGGATAGGGGATAAGATGTCTAGGGGCGGAGTACCCCTTTAAGTAATGTGAATGTAATCTTCGAGGGTAGGACTGTGTGGCCCGGTGCCGTCACCATTGACAGGAATGCAGAGCCCACAGACTTCTGCTCAAAGAATGAACATGTTCTCACCCTTCGACTGTCTCTGCAACTCCCATAGAGAATGAATGGAGCAGTGACCCCCATTCTAACAGACTTGAGTCCACATTCCTGTGATAGTGGGGGGCCCTAAGGGTTACACCCCCTCCTGCTCAGATAGTTATCCCCTAACCCATGGAAAACTTTACATGATGGGAAATTACCTTTAAAGGCTATGTTCACACATTGGAATTTCCATGTTTTGCCCAGACTCCCTTCTGCCAAACTGGCAGCAGATTTTCTGCAGTTTTGCAGATTTTGTGATTGGAATGTGCATGCAGAATTTACTGTATTGTGCTCAACACACAGATTCCAGACAGAATTCAGAGTCCCATTGACTTCAATAAAATCTACTGATGAATTCTGCAAAAACTATAGACAGGTTCCATGTTTTTGTAGAATCCGGAATGCAGACATTCTGCTGCGGAAAATCTGCCATATGAATAAAACTGTGGAAATTTCAATCACCACAATGTTAACTTCATGTAGCAGAATTTCCAAGCTGAATTTTTCCTCTGGATTCTGCATGGAAATTCTGCCGTATGAACACAGCCTAAGAGGCCAGGAGTATACAGTGTAATATATGGTAGTTGTATTGTTAGTTTAGCTGTGTTTTCAAGTTCAGACAGCAAAAATAAGAATGAAAGGCAGTTCCTACATTTACTAGCAATAGTAAATATGTTGAATGTCATGGTTTATCAATTAATATATACTCTTTTTCCAAATTATGCCACTTCAGATGATGGTGAATAGGACCACAGAGGTATACATATAATACATTATTTTGATATGTTGCATGCATCTTTTTTAAGTATATTGTTGTGCTGTCCCTGAGTATACTTTTTGTGTGTTTTCTTTATTTCCTCATCCATATATATGGCTATTTCAGCACGTTATTGAAAAATATTTTTACATATGTATTTAAATGTATGTAAGACAAAAGAATGGTGAAAGATTAGAATGAAAAAAGAGTGGTACACCAGAGGAAGGAATAAGTGAGCATAGCAGATATGAAACTATAGACAGAAAAGGGGGCATTCAAATGTCAACTCCAGATTAGTAATAACTTAGGGCTTAATTGGCAACTTAATAAAAAAAAATTTAAAGGGGTATTCCAGGCAAAAACTTTTTTTTTATATATCAACTGGCTCCGGAAAGTTAAACAGATTTGTAAATTACTTCTATAAAAAAAATCTTAATCCTTCCATTAGTTGTTAGCTTCTGAAGTTTTCTGTCTAACTGCTCAATGATGATGTCACGTCCCGGGAGCTGTGCATGATGGGAGAATATCCCCATAGGAGCTGCACAGCTCCTGGGACGTGAGTCATCAGAAAGCAGTTAGACAGAAAATAGCAACTCAACTTCTGAAGCTAATAACTATTGGAAGGATTAAGATTTTTTAATAGAAGTAATTTACAAATCTGTTTAACTTTCCGGAGCCGGTTTATATATATAAAAAAAAGTTTTGGCCTGGAATACCCCTTTAAGAATAGGGAAGACAATACAACTACTAGGTTGGCCATTGTCTTAGCATTACCAAGTTGCAGTGTTTTTGGATTTATTTTTAGTAGGGAACATATAATATATGTGGTGTGCAATGTTAACTTTACTGATCATATTAAGGCAAAAAACAATAAGAAATACAATAGCTTTAGGTAGTAAATTACTTTTCTGCAACAATGTGTACATTACATATATATATATATATATATATATATATATATGTATATGATATAATTCTATATTATTTTCCATCCCTGCATGGTAGTCAGGCATATATTTATATAAACTCTATGATTCTGTTTACCTCTCAAAGCAGCTTGAATAGGGGTTGTCCAGTGAAAGGAACAGCCTGTGTATGGTGTACCATAGCGCACAGATCTTCCATTATCATCAGAACTGTCTGGCTTGTAGCTGTGACGTCCTGTCATACCCTCTCAAAGCAGTCAGCTTTATCCCCCCTTCCTATCTGCTAAGGACCAGACCACTGATGTGAAATGGGGAGCTCATTGCTACTCATTAGATTTAAAGGCATTGGGAAACCTTTCTCAGATAATACAGCAGTGAGCCTGTTCTGAGGGACACTACTGTGACTGAAAAAGGCTTCCTGTTACCTTAAAGGGGTATTCCAGGAAAAAACTTTTTTATATATATAAACTGGTTCCAGAAAGTTAAACAGATTTGTAAATTACTTCTATTAAAAAATCTTAATCCTTTCAGTACTTAGCTTCTGAAGTTAAGGTTGTTCTTTTCTGTCTAAGTAATCTCTGATGACACGTGTCTCGGGAAACGCCCAGTTTAGAAGCAAATCCCCATATCAAACCTCTTCTAAACTGGGCGGTTCCCGAGACACGTGTCATCAGAGATTACTTAGACAGAAAAGAACAACCTAAACTTCAGAAGCTCATAAGTACTGAAAGGATTAAGATTTTTTAATAGAAGTAATTTACAAATCTGTTTAACTTTCTGGAGCCAGTTGATATATAAAAAAAAGTTTTATCCCGGATAACCCCTTTAAAATCTAATGAGCAGTAATGGGAGCTCCCCCTTCACATAAATTGTCTGGACCTCAGCAGACAGGAGGGGGGAGGGGGAGCAGTGAGAAAGCAGACTGCTTTCAAAGAGTATGACAGAATGTCACAGCTACAAGCTAGACAGCTCAGCTGATAACAGATCTGCACACCGTTTATATTAGTACGTTGCTTTATTATACTTTTTTACATTATAGACAGGTTGTTTCTTTAACTGGACAACCCCTTTTAATTCACTTTACCTGCTCTGAAATGTTTCCCCTTTTTACAACAATATACTGTATAGAATTCCATTTCTCTTCTATTATGCTTAAAGGAGGACTGTTATGCTCTGGGATTCACAACTTATCCCTTATCCTATGGATAGGGGATAAGTGTCAGATCGCAGGGGGTCCGACCTTAGGATAGGGGATACGTTTTTTTTTATCCCGGAGTTCTCCTTTAACAATAATAAAAGCTATTGGAACTAGCATGTTAGTTAACAGATACCTATTATCAGTGTGAACAAGAGCAAAGACCCTGGGCACTGCTGCAGCAATCAAGCAGCTTCCTCTCCTAGTTCAGCACTCTCTGTGATGAAACGCCCGGCTACACTACTTGAGTGGTGCACAGCATTATATAGAAAAAGGATTTGGTACAATATTCATTAGCAGAAGTAAAGAATGCAGAACTCACCAATCTTGTAGTTACCTTCACCTTTTTATTTCATAAGGACAACAGACAGAACAAAATCTGGACAACTGGCCTATCAGGTCTAAATGACCGAAGTATTTATAGTACGTTCATTTAATTTCGCAAATCGGTTTGTTTTTGAGTTTGTACTACTCATTTAGTAATTTGGTTATGCAACCACCCCTACACGTGTATACAATTTCCACTACACTTCATCACACGAGAACATTGAAAGCCCTCCTTGTGGCATGATACGATTGTCGTCAGTGAGCACCCCCACACATACCGACCACCCGCTGTCCTGGTTTTGTTCCCTCTGTTGTCCTTGTGAAATAAAAAGGCAAGGGTAACTACAAGATTGGTGAGTGCTACATTCTTAAAGGGGTTATCCAGGAAAAAACTTTTTTTATATATATCAACTGGCTCCAGAAAGTTAAACAGATTTGTAAATTACTTCTATTAAAAAATCTTAATCCTTTCAGTACTTATGAGCTTCTGAAGTTTAGGTTGTTCTTTTCTGTCTAGGTAATCTCTGATGACACGTGTCTCGGGAACTACCCCGTTTAGAAGAGGTTTGCTATGGGGATTTGCTTCTAAACTGGGCGGTTCCCGAGACACGTGTCATCAGAGAGCTCTTAGACAGAAAAGAACAACCTTAACTTCAGAAGCTCATAAGTACTGAAAGGATTAAGATTTTTTAATAGAAGTAATTTACAAATCTGTTTAACTTTCTGCAACCAGTTGATATATATAAAAAAGTTTTTTCCTGGAATACCCCTTTAACTTCTGCTAGTGAATAAAATAGCCTTGGGCAAGTTGGTATTTCCAAGCCTCATAGCCTTAAGGACCCAGCAGTATTTTTTTTTTTTTTCTTTTGTAAAGCCAAGACTTTTTATTTTTCTATCAATGTAGCTTGTTTTTTGCAAGGCAAGTTGTACAGTGGTCCCTCAACATACGATGGTAATCCGTTCCAAATGGACCATCGTTTGTTGAAACCATCGTATGTTGAGGGATCCGTGCAATGTAAAGTATAAGACAGTGGTCTACAACCTGCGAACCTCCAGATGTTGCAAAACTACAACACCCAGCATGCCCGGACAGCCAACGGCTGTCCGGGCATGCTGGGTGTTGTAGTTTTGCAACATCTGGAGGTCCGCAGGTTGAAGACCACTGTTAGAGAAAGTTGTACTCACCTGTCCCCGCCGCTCCGGACCGTCACCGCTCGTCACCGCTGCCCGGGATGTCACCGTCCAACGCTGTTGCCGCGTCCCCGACGCTCCGGCAAGGCCTCTGCTTCCCCGGCAACCGCGCTGTACTTTCAAGTTGGTCCAGTGGAAGGATACATGTTTGCATGTGCCAGAAGTCCAATGCAAGTTTATGTGACTTACAGCTAATTTGTTTCCTGCTTTCTTTAGCAGCAGGCGGGCAGATTTAACACGTATCCAGTCACCGGACCAACATCAAATAAGTGTTCACTAGAGATGAGCGAACTTACAGTAAATTCGATTCGTCACAAACTTCTCGGCTCGGCAGTTGATAACTTATCCTGCGTAAATTAGTTCAGCCTTCAGGTGCTCCGGTGGGCTGGAAAAGGTGGATACATTCCTAGGAAAGAGTCTCCTAGGACTGTATCCACCTTTTCCAGCCCACCGGAGCACCGGAAAGCTGAACTAATTTATGCAGGAAAAGTCATCAACTGCCGAGCCGAGAAGTTCGTGACGAATCGAATTTACTGTAAGTTCGCTCATCTCTAGTGTTCACCTCATCTTTTAGATAGTATATGTTCCTATCACATTATAAAGCATATTGCAGTGGCTTTATAGGATTTGGAAATATGTTGAATGCAATTGATATGCTAGTCAGCTCATGAAAATGAGGTTGTATGCGCCTGTACACACTCCATTTCACCCAATTGCAGCATATACTAAAACATAGACCTCCCCCCCCCTCCTGTAGGTCTAGATTAATCCTCTCTGAACAAACAAGATGACTATATAATGATTGGAACAGTTAATGTTCATACGACAGCTTTGTCTCACATTGCAGAAGATATGCAACAAAGCCATTTAATGTTGTGAATAAAATATGGTATACATTATATAGCTCATGCTTCAATCCCTAAATAATCTGTAATTGTTAGTTTAATAGCTAAACGATTAAGATACAGTCCCTAGAAATGGCTGCTGAAATAAACACGCTGAAGTGCTGCATTGCAGGGAAGTGAATAAGCAGAAGTTCTGCACACTCAGTCATTCCTGCATAGAACCTGCTCTTGTAGGCAGCCAAACTGCACATTAGAACAATTGCAATGCTGAGAAACAGGCTGTAAGAACTGCACTACATCACTTTATACACAGATGTATCAATCTATAGCATAATATTATTTCAGTTATTTTATATATATATATATATATATATATATAAAGTGCTTCAATGTTATTAAAAGTATTACAGTACCTAAATATTTCTTATCATGACTTAAATATTGATGTCAGCTGTGCAATTGGGTGCAAGTTTGATTAGAAAACACATGTATGTACGTGATGCCCATTCTATTCACATTTAGTGCATCCTTAAAGGGGTACTCCGCCCCTAGACATCTTATCCCCTATCCAAAGGATAGGGGATAAGATGTCAGATCGCCGCGGTCCCCTGGGATCGCCACTGCGGCACCCCGTCATCATTACTGCACAGAGCGAGTTCGCTCTGCACATAATGACAGGCAATACAGGGGCCGGAGCATAGTTACGTTATGGCTCCGCCCCTTGTGACATCACGGCCCACCCCCCTCAATACAAGTCTATGGGAGGTGGCGTGGTGGTCATCACGCCCCCTGCCATAGACTTGCATTAAGGGGACGGGCCGTGATGTCACGAGGGGCGGAGCCATGACGTCACGCTGCTCCGTCCCCTGTATCGCCCGTCATTACGCACAGAGCGAACTCGCTCCGTGCAGCAATGATAGCGCAGTGCCGCAGCGGCGATCCCGGGGCTCCCCAGCAGCGGGACCGTGGCGATCTGACATCTTATCCCCTATCCTTTGGATAGGGGATAAGATGTCTAGGGGCGGAGTACCCCTATAAGTAATACAAAAAAAATTCCAGCTTTACATGTCTTTTTTATATGCCTAATTTGTGTATTTAGCTCACAAATCCCTCCATTCTTCTGCTCTTTCCTTCTGGCATCCCCTGCTCAGGAAAGGTTGTGTCCTAGGCAAGCACTGAGCACAATAAATTCACCTTTTTATTGAGTCTGCTGTGCTGAGTGGCTTCATCCAATCACTTCAGGCTGCTCTGTAAACCCCTCCTTTCTGTGTTCAGACAGGAGGGAGACAGGACAGGAGTGAGCACAGAGGAGTACTAGTCCTGCCCCTACTCCTTGAACTTTGTCCCAGCCTGTGCTGAGACAAAGATGACGCTGCAGCCGGACAGGATTGTGGTATGCCATATATAAGCCATGATTTCTATAAGGGAGATAAAAAAAACAACATTTTTTATGAAGTATATTACAAAATGAAATTTTTTTGATTCTGACACTGCCCATTTAAGTAACTTTTTGCTCTTTCATGCTCCAAAATATATATCCTAATACTAATGTACAGCTACTGTTACTCTGTTAATTTGACTTTTAGCTGCCTAACATTTTTCCCTCATTTACTGACCTCATTGTGAACATCCAAGCTACGCCTTGATATTCTTTTCTGCAGGCTAATGCTTTCCCACACAGTAAATTCTTATAACCTGTTGCCTATATTTTACTGTATACTGTTTTTCTTGATTTTGCAGAGTGGTTTTACACCTTTACACATCGCTGCTCATTATGGAAATGTAAATGTGGCAACGCTTTTGCTCAACAGAGGAGCGGCCGTAGACTTCACAGCAAGAGTAAGAATATTAAGATTATCTAAAGTTGCTGAAATTTTCCAATTAAATGGGGGGGGGGGGGGGGGGGGGTCCCACAATGAATGTGTAATTTCTCTTAGAATGCACAAAACATAATATTAAAGCTCATTTGCCTAAATATTGCGATTACATACTTGCTACAGTGCTACCTGGTGTCCTTTAATTTCTTTCTTATAGTGTACACCTAATGCATCCAGTTCCTGTGGACAAGCAGGACAAGTTTCTTTTGTACATATGTAGTGGGCCCCTTAACTTATCAGGCTCTTGTCTGCCTGCACAGGTTGTATACGTAGTATGTGTTCCCCTGGCTACATTTAATATCATAAAGGAAAAAATAAATAATCATTGTGATATTATTAGTATTTATGATGTCCTTGAAGCAATCACTTTAGAATCATCAGATATATATTTTATGCTCAAATAGATTGTGATTCTCTTCCAGTAAAAAAAAAAAAACAATACTTACAGTCATGGCCATAAATGTTGGCACTCCTGAAATTTTTCAAAAAAATTTAGTATTTCTCACAGAAAAGGATTGCACTAACACATGTTTTGCTTTACACATGTTTATTCCCTTTGTGTGTATTGGAACTAAAACATAAAAGGGAGGAAAAAAAGCTAATTGGACATAATGTCACACCAAACTCCAAAAATGGGCCTGACAAAATTATTGGCACCCTTTCAAAATTGTGAAAAAATAAGATTGTCTCAAGCATGTGATGCTCCTATAAACTCACATGGGGAGAGTAACAGGTGTGGGCAATATAAAAATACACCTGAAAGCAGATAAAAAGGAGAGAAGTTCACTTAGTCTTTGCATTGTGTGCCTGTAGTGCCACACTAAGCATGGATTACAGAAAGAGGAGAAGAGAACATCCTGAGGACTTGAGAACCAAAATTGTGGAAAAACATCAACAAACTCAAGGTTACACGTCCATCTCCAGAGATCTAGATTTGCCTTTGTCCACTGTAGCTAACCTTCCTGGGCGTGGACGGAAGAGAAAAATTGATGAAAGGTGTCAACGCAGGATAGTCCGGATGGTGGATAAGCAGCCCCAAACAAGTTCCAAAGATATTCAAGCTGTCCTGCTGGCTCAGGGAGCATCAGTATCAGGGTGAACTATCAGTCGACATTTATATTAAATGAAACGCTATGGCAGGAGACCCAAGAGGACCCCACTGCTGACACAGAGACATAAAAGAAAGACTACATTTTGCCAAAATGAACTTAAGTAAGCCAAAATCCTTCTGGGAAAACGTCTTGTGGACAGATGAGACCAAGATAGAGCTTTTTGGTAAAGCGCATCATTCTACTGTTTACCGAAAATGGAATGAGGCCTACAAAGAAGAGAACACAGTACCTACAGTGAAATATGGTGGCGGTTCAATGATGTTTTGGGGTTGTTTTGCTTCCTCTGGCACTGGGTGCCTTGAATGTGTGCAAGGCATCATGAAATCTAAGGCTTGCCAACAGATTTTGGGTCACACTGTACAGCCCAGTGTCAAAAAGCTGGGTTTGCGTCCAAGATCTTGGGTCTTCCAGCAGGACAATGACCACAAACATACATCAAAAAGCAGCCAGAAATGGATGGTAACAAAGCGCTGGAGAGTTCTGAAGTGGCCAGCAATGAGTCCAGATCTAAATCCCATTGAACACCCGAGGAGAGATCTTAACATTGCTGTTGGGAAAAGGCGCCCTTCCAATAAGAGAGACCTGGAGCAGTTTGCAAAGGAAGAGTGGTCTAACATTCCAGCTGAGAGGTATAAGAAGCTTATTGATGGTTATAGGAAGCAACTGATTTCAGTAATTCTTTCCAAAGGGTGTGCAACCAAAATTTTCGAGTTTGGTGTGACATTATGTCCAATTTGCTTTTTTTTCTCCCTTTTTTTGGTTTATTTCCAATATACACAAAGGGAATAAACATGTATATAGCAAAACATGTGTTACTGCAATCCTTTTCTGTGAGAAATACTTAATTTTCTTGAAAAATTTCAGGGGTGCCAACATTTATGGCCATGACTGTACCTGAGGTTGCTGGTCAGTTCCTAACTATCTTGACATCAACAAATATGTCTATGTGTGGCTGACTTTTTCAGGTGTGAATTCCACTGCAGATCTGTAGAGAATCAACAGCAATATCAGCTTGGATAATGTGGGTTTTAGTGCACATTGTGATGTAGAATTGCAATGGATTTCAGTTATTAAATGCAAAGTGTAAAATCTAAAACAAGTCATCAGAATGAGCATGCCACAGCTTTTAGCAGACTGATTTTGCTACAATTTTAACACAGATATTTTAGGTTTTTTTCTGCTATAGAAAACTCCATTCACAGCCATGGCTCTATAATTCGCTGCATACGTGTTCTTTGCAATGTGTACCTCAAATCTGCATGCAACAGAAAAGGGGAGAAGGGCTCAACCTGTGTATTATATCAGTATATAAGGGGTGCTACTCACAGCAAAAATGGAAGCAAATAATATATACCAGAGAGAAAGTTAACTGCATATAGTGCACACCCAAAACATGAATTCTAAATAAGCTTTATTATGGAAACCACATATAAACAAGGGAAACACATACATCTAAAAGCATTTAAAAAAGGCTCAATCATGAGCCTAACACAACCATTAGGGAAGGGGCCATGAACCCCCTAACCCCAACCCGGCCCTTAAAGGGGTTATCCAGGAAATAACTTTTTTTTATATATCAACTGGCTCCAGAAAGTTAAACAGAATTGAAAATTATGTGTAAGATTCTTGTATTTTAAATGTGAATGCTTCGTTCTACTGACGTAGATTGCAAATGGCGATTTCTTGCCAATGGTGAGAAACAGACGTTTTTCCCACCTAACACGTCAGAACAGGTAGGCTGTCCGGAGTAATCAGGACTAGCCGCTCACTTGTATGAGAACCAGCATCCGTTCCAGACTGTCATGGCCAGATGAAGCTTGTCTAACGAGTGAAACAGATTAGGAGGTTTATACCCCCCCTGTTGATCTCTCTCCCCCCTTTGCCTTCATGTTTGTGAGTATTTTGCATTAAAGAAGTTTTTTGCTGAAGAAGACCGGTGAATGACGATTGATTTTTCAAACTCTCTACATATTGGATTATTGCTTTCCTGCATATCAGTCAGAGCACCCCTACCTTCCTTACCTTATGTTTTCCTGAACACATCCCGGTCCATCACATCCAGTTGATCAGTAGTTGCAGTGCCGAACAGACTCCCTACCTCTGCTAGATTTGTAAATTACTTCTATTAAAAAATCTTAATCCTTTCAGTACTTATGAGCTTCTGAATTTAAGGTTGTTCTTTTCTGTCTAAATCCTCTCTGATGACACCTGTCTCAGGAAACACCCAGTTTAGAAGCAAATCCCCATAGCAAACCTCTTCTACACTGGGCGTTTCCCGAGACAGGTGTCATCAGAGAGGATTTAGACAGAAAAGAACAACCATAACTTCAGAAGCTCATAAGTACTGAAAGGATTAAGATTTTTTAATAGAAGTAATTTACAAATCTGTTTAACTTTCTGGAGCCAGTTGAGATATATATATATATATATATATATATATATATATATTAAAAATTTCTTCGAATACCCCTTTAATACAATACAGTAATAAAGCTATTGCTCCAAAGATGTAAAAAAAAAAAAATGAACCACATACAGTTTCATGTGACAAAAAAGCAGAAATTTTAGAATTTTTTTTTTTACGTTTACGCCGTTCACCGTAGGGGATCATTAACATTATATTTTTATAGTTCAGACATTTACGCACGCGACAATACAAAATATGTTTATTATTTATCTTTTTTTACGCTTTTATGTATTAATATGGGGGAAAAGGGTGATTAAAAACCTTATTGGGGGAGGAGATATTTCACATTTTTGTAACTTTTTTTTACATTTATTTTCCACTTTTTTAGTCCCCATAGAGGACTATTTATAGCAATCATTAGATTGCTAATACTGTTCAGTGCTATGTATAGGGCATAGCAAAGATCAGTATTATCGGCAATCTTCTGTTCTGGTCTGCAGGAAGGCAGATCAGTGCAGAAGACCCCTGGAGACGGATGGAGGCAGGTGAGGGGACCTCCATCCGCCATCTTGGCTGATCTGATCCCCTCGGGCGATCAGATCAGCCAATATAAGTGCCGCACTGCCACAGATGCCGTGATCTGTATTGATCACGGCACCTGAGGGGTTAATGGGAGACATCAGCGCGATTGCTGATGTCTGCCATTACCAGCGGGTCCGTGGCTGACAGCCGCCGGAATCCGCTGGGAATGAAGCGAGCGCATCTCCTGCGCGCGTATCACAGCCACGCCGTAAATGTATGGTGCTTTGTCCTAAGAGGTGCTGTGCAGCGCCGTACATTTACGGTGCATGTCCTTAAGGGGTTAAAGGGGTACTCCCTTGGAAAACATTTTTTTAAATCAACTGGTGCCAGAAAGTTAAACAGATTTGTAAATTGCTTCTATGTAAAAATCTTAATTTTTCCAGTATTTATCAGCTGCTGTATACTACAGAGGAAGTTCTTTTCTTTTTGAATTTCCTTTCTGTCTGACCACAGTGCTCTCTGCTGACACCTTTGTCCATTTTAGGAACTGTCCGGAGCAGGATAGGTTTGCTATGGGGATTTGCTTCTACTCTGGACTAGTTCCTAAAATGGACAGAGGTGTCAGTAGAGAGCACTGTGGTCAGACAGAAAGGAAATTTTAAAAGAAAAAAACTTCCTCTGGAACATATAGCAGCTGATAAGTACTGGAAGGGTTAAGATTTTTTAATAGAAGTAATTTACTAATCTGTTCAACTTTCTGGCACCAGTTGATTTAAAAAAAAATGTTTTCCAGGGGAGTACCCCTTTATAGCAAATCTGTTAGCTCTATATCATGCACACAACCAATACTTGAACTCAAGGTGTTGCTGAGCTCCACCCTCCTCCACCTTCTCTCTACCCTAGATTATTAATGTACAGGGCTGAGTACTGAAATCCGAGAATAAAGGGGTGGAGGTGGGAGGAGGCATGAATGCTACACAGATATATCATGGGCCGGGTGAGGGAGTATGGTGCTGACTCTGGAGTCAGGTCCGTGCAATAACTGGCAGATGCCCGCTGCTATCAGCAGCAAACATCTGCCAGTTATGACAAACATAAGCGATCATTTAAAGGGATAATCCAGGAATGGGGGGGGGGGGAAACAGAGCTAATTTCTTTCAAAAAACAGTTCCATACCTGTGCCCAGTTTGTGGGTGATATTACAACTTGGCTTCATTCACTTCAATGGAACTGAGCTGCAGAACCACACCCAACCTGAAGACAAACGGGGAGAGGTTTTTGAAAGAAATTAGCTCTGTTTTTCTATTCCTGGATAAGCCCTTTAACTGTTTAATTGAACGTTTTTTGTGGAGTTTTTCATTACAGTAGGCACAATTTTTGGGTTCATTTTTTACTTAATTTTTTTTTTCTAAATGCAGCTGCTCTAGTTTAGTAAGCAGTTTGCAGTGGTTTTCTCCCCCAAAAAATTCCATTATTTGTTTTTTGTACCCCTGCACAAAACAATATGTGTTTATTGTTATTTTTTGCTTTTTTTGTGAAATTTTTACAAAATATAGAATCACACAATTTATGAAACAATCGTGGCAAAAAATGCCAGAAAATGCAGTTTTTAAAACATAATTTAGAATGCTATTGTTTATTTTTTTCATGCAGAATGGAATTACCCCATTGCATGTGGCTTCCAAAAGAGGAAATACAAACATGGTGAAATTACTGCTTGACCGAGGAGGACAAATTGATGCCAAAACCAGGGTAAGATTTAACTATTTGTCTGCAAAATATGTAGGCCTGAATTTGGTACCTATTATAGTTCCATAGACATAAATGTTTAGTGTACTGTTCTATCAAATGGTGCCCTTTAACATACATGTAAGTCATAAAGTGCCTCATGATGGTCAATGATGTCATGGAATGGGCGGACATAGAAGCTGTGCTCAATAGTGTGAGCCCTATTGCACTTGATGGACGATTTCCCAATATAATCTCCCACTATAATGGCCCTGGTAAGAGAAACCTCTGATCTCACCCATGTAACCCCTAATATTCTGCAGTCTATAGCAACTCTATGGCCACTGTATCAAACTGATGAAGGTTTGCTTCTGTAGTGTTAAACATACTTAACATTTTATATATCCAGTTTATTTCACATCACTTTTACTCATGTTTTACGGCCTTTTAGTGTACATTTTAATATTTCTGCAGTATGTCAGCATAGTAATGACTACTGTTAGACACATTTAGTGCATACACATCTGGAGTGAAGTCAGTACCTTAGATGCCTCCTAAATTCTCTTCTCTTAGCTTAATGGAGAATGACTAATCTAAGCATGTAGAGTTTTGGAGGTCTTTAAATAATTCAGAACATAATGAAGATATAAATCTGGAGAGGAATTAATTATAGATGATAAAGTTGCATCCATTCTCATGAAAATAAGGAATCTTTAAATAATTTAGTTTAAGGTCTGGGTCTGTTTTTCTAATTTAATTGTGTAAAATTGTAATAGAGTATGTGCACAGGCTTTGCTACAGTGCATTCGGAAGGCTTTCAGTTTTACAATCTTTTTATTGGGTTTTCAAAACATAAACATAAAAGACATCTATAACATAATGTTAAACAGTCATGACATCTCTTACATGGGGGGATCCATCACATAATATAATATACATGCATATTACAAGGATATTATTTTAAGATTACGCGTATGCGACGATCAACCCTTCAATAGTAAGTTATGTAGAACAACAAGGAACTATTTAGTCCAAGGTAGGACTAGAGTAACGATGGAGACAAGTAAAGATAAAATAAAGGACTTGTGCGCAACACGCACTGTTAATTTAGGTTTAATCACTCTGTAGATCTCATTCTCGTGGGTGCATCCGAGTAGTCGGACTTCATCTTCTCCCTATAAGGATGTGTGGCTTTGGTAATCTATGCTGTTTGTAGTTTAATTGTAGAACTAATAAATGTTTTATTAATCCACTACACTCATGAACTGGTTTTAGCGGGTCAGAGAGGCAAAAGGGAAGAATATTCCTCATCTTGGGAAACATGATTAACTCTCTACAAACCTCCATGACACAATGAAATGCTGTTCAGAAGGCTTTCAGACCCTTTCACTCTTTCCACAGTTTATGTTGCGGCCTTGTAATAAAAAAAAAAAAATAATATATATATATATATATACCGTATTTATCGGCGTATAACACGCACTTTTTAGGCTAAAACTTTTAGCCTAAAGTCTATGTGCGTGTTATACGCCGATACAATCCCAGGAAAGGCAGGGGGAGAGAGGCCGTCGCTGCCCGCTTCTCTCCCCCTGCCTTTCCTGGGGTCTAGAGCGCTGCTGCCGGCCCTTCTCACCCCCTGGCTATCGGCGCCGCTGCCCGTTCTGTCCCCCTGACTATCGGTGCTGGCGCCGATAGCCAGGGGGAGAGAAGCGCCGCCGACAGCCAGGGGGAGAGAAGGGGCAGCGGCACCCATTGCCGGCGCCACTGCCCCGTTGCCTCCCCCCATCCCCGGTGGCATAATTACCTGGTTCGGGTCCGCGCTGCTGCAGGCATCCGGCGTGCGTCCCCTGCGTCGTTGCTATGCACGGCGCGGCGCACTGACGTCATGCGCCACGCCGTGCAGCGCATAGCAACGACGCCGGGGACGCACACCGGAGGCCTGCAGCAGCGCGGACCCGAACCAGGTAATTATGCCACCGGGGATGGGGGGAGGCAACGGGGCAGCGGCGCCGGCAATCGGTGCCGCTGCCCCTTCTCTTCCCCTGGCTATCGGCGCCGGCAATGGGGCGCCGGCAATGGGGCGCCGGCACCGCTAGTCAGGGGGACAGAACGGGCAGCGGCGCCGATAGCTAGGGGGAGAGAAGGGCCGGCAGCAGGGCTCTAGACCCCAGGAAAGGCAGGGGGAGAGAAGCGGGCAGCGACGGCCTCTCTCCCCCTGCCTTTCCTGGGGGTATATCGGGGTATACACGCGCACACACACACCCTCATTTTACCATGGATATTTGGGTAAACAACTTTTTTTACCCAAATATCCTTGGTAAAATGAGGGTGCGTGTTATAGGCCGGTGCGTGGTATACCCCGATAAATACGGTATATATTCCCCATCATTCTGCACTCAATACACCATGAAAATGTGAAAATATAAATGTATAAATATAAATTATTATACATTTTTGAAAATGTATTAAAATTGAAAAGGTAAAAGTTTGAATGGACATAAGTATTCAGACCCTTTGCTATGACACTTGAAATTTAGCTCTGGGGGCCTCTGATTTCTCTTGATCATCTTGAAGATGTTTATATAGCTTGATTAGGGTCACTTTTGGTTAATTCAGTTGATTGGACATTATTTGGAAAGACAATACATATGGAAGCAAAAACAAAGCCATGAGGAGGATAGAACTGCCTGTAGAACTCAGGATTGTGTAGGCATAAATCTGGAGAAGGGTACAAAAAAAATTCTGCTGCACTGAGCATTCCCAGTGACCTCTACAATTCTTAAATGGAAAAAGTTTAGAACAACCAGGACTCCTTTAGAGTTGGCCAAAGCACCAGGCAACATAATCAGAGAAGAAGAGACAATCAAGAACCATATAGCCACAGTCCCAAAGATTCTGTGTGAAGATAAGAGAAACTTTCAGACGGTCACCATCACTGTAGCACTCCACCAATCTGGGATTTATGCAAGACTGGCCTCTCCTCAGTTTGCAAAAAAAAAAAAAAACACCTAAAGGACTTTCAGACTGTGAGAGATTTTCTGGTCTCATGAAACCAAGCTTGTAATATTTGCACTTAAACTAATTGTCATATCTGGAATACAAGGAATACAGGTTGAAAATGCAAGACTGGAAGCTGTACTCGCTGCCAAAGCTGCTTCAACTCAGTACAGAGTAAAGAGTCTAAAAACTAGTGTCACTACAATTTTTTAGTTTTTCCAGTTCCATAAATTAGCAAAGATTTTTACACTATTCTTTTTCCCTGTCACTAGGGCATATTTAGTGTAGAATGATGGGGAAAAACTATATTTTGTTGTATTTCAGTACAAGTCTTCAGCATGACAAAATGTGAAAAAAAAAAAAGGGTCTGAAAAGTTTCCAAATGCTCTGTGTGTGTATCACAGATATGTTATTGCAAAAATGAGGACACAAATATCGTCTTGTTAGATGTTAAATAAATGACATACTGTACCTTTCTTCTTATACAAACACAAAGTCTGATAACTCAAATTAAACAAATATGTTTTCAAAATGGTCAGGCTGCTTTAGAAAAAAAATAAAAAAAAATAGTGACCCGTTACTCCTGTGATCCTCATGAATTGCCTGACCTTGTCAAAACAGTAAATATGATATTTGAGTATTTTAATGCCTTTACTCAAGGCTATGGACACCTTTGCACAATTTTAAATATTGTTATTTTGTTTCCTGAATGCAAACTGAATCAGTATTCTATAAAGTCTTCATTAAAAATTCCCTACTACTTCGCTGCTACTCAGAGTAAAATACGTTTCAAAACTTATTTAAAACTCAAAATGTAAAGGACTTTCTGATTTCTTAGTGTTAGCTGCTCAGATAGTAGACAGGGTGGAGAGAAACAATGGAAGACAGCTCACATAGGCTGTAGAGAAGGGAGAGCAGATATAAGACTCTTATTCATAGAGTATATTTAGAGACTTGGGGGGAATTTAAAGGGGTTATCCAAAATTAACTGGACGATGTTTCACAATATGCACAATATATTCCCCCATCTGGTTTACTTTAAAATGACCTAAATTACAGCTACAGTGTATATGAAATCTTTAAAGCTTTCAGATGTGTTGATATTTAATGTTAAAATGGCTAATAAGGTTGCGGTTTGTTATTTTGTTACAGGATGGACTTACACCACTACACTGTGCAGCACGAAGCGGACATGATACTGCTGTAGAGCTGCTTCTAGAGAGAGGCGCACCACTGCTTGCAAGGACCAAGGCAAATGCTCACTTAATATGTCTTTTTTTTTTATGCTGAAGATGGAAAAATCTAGTTGTGGCAATGCAAACCAGTAGGCATATTTTCTTCCAATATGCCTCGATACAAATATGAAGCAAAAAATTTATGGGGTGTATTGTCCATTTTGGAAATATTATGTTAAGCAGTAGCTCTGCAATACTGGCTATTATATACAGTAAAGTAACCTAGTATAGACAACATTTTTTTAGGAGATCAGGTGACAGTCCAGTTACTTTTCATTAAGAATCATTAGGGTGGGATAAAAATGTAATGGCGGGCATATACATCAGAAAAGTGTTGGTCAAACCCACCATGAAACTGATATCTAAAATATATAGCAGCCTTTAGACTTTTCCCCCAACAAATGATGTTGGTAAAGAGGAGGATCGGCCATGTTGATTTTCAAGTGCCCGATCCTTTTGTTCTTAGAGAAATAAGCCACCACAAGATTAGTTTGGCAGTGGCTTAATACTTCTCCCTACATTCAGATCACATAAATGTTTACAGAGGGTTCGGGAGATATAGCTGCTAGAACCATTTAGACGACAGCTATAACATGTGCATGGGTACTTTTAGTATAAGCGGCTTTGATGTAAAATGTGTTTGTTATTATTCACTTTATAACTTATTTTTTGCTGTAGAATGGCCTGTCTCCACTTCACATGGCTGCTCAAGGAGACCACGTGGAATGTGTAAAACACCTGCTTCAACACAAGGCACCTGTAGATGACGTCACACTGGATTACCTGACAGCTTTGCATGTTGCAGCCCATTGTGGACATTACAAAGTAACCAAACTTCTTCTTGACAAGAGGGCAAACCCTAATGCCCGTGCCCTGGTAAATAGATCTTCACATTTTTTTTATTTTACATAAAAATACAGACATGTATCTATTTATATTGGAATATGTTTTGTTTAACTCTTTATTTGTGTATTCTTGATCCAGTTTAAAGAGCATCTGTCACCTTATATTTTTGAATAGGCATGCTAAAAATATTCTGACCTGCAGAAGGTTACTGTCGTCATATAACTGATCCTGGAAGCCATGCAAACTGTGTCTATCTATCCTAGTCAAAAAAAATTGCTCATACATATTCATTAGGAGCTAGTCTTTTTTTTAAAATTTTTTTATTTTTTTTTATATTAAACGGCTTTTATTATAACAAAGAGTAACACAACAAACAGTCAGGCATATGTAATTAGAGACATGTGTTCAGAATAAAGAATATCACTGATACAGGGTTTATAGGGAGTGTGAACATGAACATATGACGATCCTAAGAACATTAGATAGTTGGGCCTGAACACTAGAAGACTCAGCAAGCAATCTAATGTACATCCTAAACTGTTGCTAGTCTTTTTTTTTATTTATTTTTTAACTGTAATTTTTATTAAGATTTTTTTTTATAATAAACATAAAAGACAACAAAAAAAAGAAAAAGCATAAATCACAAATAAAACAAATGAAGTCAGTAAACCCAAACAGTCGGCAAATGACATTAAAGAGCACAAGAATAAACTACTGAGTATCAGTATAGGTGCACCAAAAGTAGCAGGAACAGCCCTTTAAAAACAGAAAAATAAATAGGTAAGCACACCACCCCTTCAGGGTGGTTAAAACTAGGAGCATCTAAGTACCATATAAAAACACAAAGGACAAGTCAAAAGACCCAAAAGGGAGGGAGGTAAGGAAGGGAAAAGAAAAGGTGGGGAAAGAGGTCAAATGAAATAACAAAGAATATTATGGGGGTTGGCGGTCAGAAAAGCGGTCTCAAGGTTCCCACACAGAAAGAAGCAAATGGTCTTCTTCCAATTTTTGGCTATAAGCGTTTTCGCTGCCAAAACTATGTGCCTGAAAAGCTTGAAAGGCTTCTTAGAGAAAGCCCTATGAGACAGGTGCAAAAGATAATGAAGAGGGTCTAAAGGGAACGAGATACCCTAAACATCAGAGAGCAAACGTTGTACCATACTCCAATAGTCCACTATAAAGGGCAGGACCAAAAAATATGATAAACCGAACCTACACACACAGCACAGTGCCAGCACTGGGAGGAATAGTAGGAGCTTGTCTTTTAGAATACGTATTTTCTCTATTAATAGACAGCGGATTAGCTTGCCACATGACCTCACATTCATGTCTGTACAGCAGTGATTGGTTAAAGCTCACTGAAACTCAGGTCTTCAGACTTCACATATAGGCACACTGTTTTAGACCCAAGCCTAAGCAAAATTGCTGAAACAAACAAAAAAACATGTCAATGGAAAACAAAAAAAAGTAATTTGTCTAAAGCTTCTCATGATAAAATAAAGTAATCTCATTTATAATTCAAAAAGTAGTGACAAATACTCTTTAATTTATTATTCTACTAGTATGTATGAATGATATAAGATTGAATTATTAACATTATACAATGACTCATGGAAATATTTGTATTAAAAAATGGTAATATTCTTAGATTTGTATTATTGTTATTATAAAATGGCATGGATATTAAGTATTGATACTTATTTATTTATCAGCAGTGTTATAAAAATAAGACTTTACAATGAAAAAATATCAATGAAAAACATTTGATTTTATTTAAAGGTTTAAATCGTGTCAAATTTTGCAAAATGGTGGATCTTGCAGCATTGTACACACCTCTTCTTTATGCCGCCTTATGGCTGTCGTACACCTATGGCAGTATTTTGGGCTGTTTGATGCATCTCTTCAAATCTGTTTCAAGTCAAAAAACAATAAAAATAGTGCACATCTTTCATAAATAATGCTCCCATCACGCGTGCCATTTCTCTGACAAACATTACGCCAGTCTTTAGGTGTGTTTCGTATGATAAATGTGCCCCATTGTGTGGTCAGCATTTGCACATTATGATACTGTGTATGACACCAGTTGGGCACTTTGCATACGTTGCATGATTTGTAGGCTTTGATTAGTGCATGAGTCTTGCTAACAAAATGTTTCTCTGAACAGAATGGTTTTACTCCATTGCACATTGCCTGCAAGAAAAATCGTATCAAAGTTATGGAACTGCTAGTGAAATATGGGGCTTCAATCCAGGCTATTACAGAGGTAGAACAGGTTTTCTTAGCTTTCAATTACATCTGGCCATTTCCTGCTTCCCCCTGTCCTGTCTTTGTGTTTCCTTTTCCATCGAATATTCACTATCACCTCTCTCTATCCTCTCAAACATCTGCAGACTTGTAACTGTGGACACCCCATTAGTCTTGTGCAGGGGAGTAAAATGCCTGTTGGTTTGTTTCACAGTCTGGTCTGACTCCAATACATGTGGCTGCTTTCATGGGCCACTTGAACATAGTCCTCCTTCTGCTGCAGAATGGAGCCTCTCCAGATGTCACTAACATTGTGAGTATGTCTTAAAATCAAATAACCGGATTTAATAGACATTATGCAACCTGTTTGATAATGCTCATTTCACCCAGTATGTTTTTGCAATAAAACTGCCTAACTTGTTGGCGTGCATGTCATAAGCTGTGTTATGTTGTGCAGAGAAACTGCCTATGGTGTTCGTGCAAACTATGTCATTGTCCAGATATTACCCACTAAACAGGTCATGGCCAATGGCGACATTGCTCGTATTGGAAACATCATAGTCAAAACAGATGGAATGTTAGACTTACCTATAGTAAACCTGAGGTTGGTTTATGTAACAGTCTTGAATCTTTACAGAAATAGAAGATCTCACAACACACATTTCTGTGTTACTCACTGAAGGAATTAGTAATGTATTTATGTGTGTTATTTACATGTTGCTGTCTTGTGTGCTTTCAGTAATCCATTGAAACATTCTGTCTTTCGGTTGTAGCTTAGCAAAAGTTTACAGTCATTTCACATTGAAACATACGTCTGAAACATATCTGGTATACCCACAGGTTACACCCTCTTACCAACACAAATCAGCCAATTGCAGTTTTTTTTATTGACTTGAAAGGGGGCCAACTCTCCTTTACAGCCATTGGAACAAGCAGCTGCTTTGGGTTGGCAAATGGAGGTCAAAGGCCCAATTCTTCCAAAAGTTGGGCATTTAGAAGTTGAACCACCATCTGGCACCTGTACCAGGCATTTAGAGCACATAATGTGAATGTACAATAAGTGCTTCAAATATGATGGCATGTTTACACGTACTGTATACTCTGATTTAGGGTCACACATAAAGTATCCACAGCGTATTTTACACTGTGGATCTGCCGATGACCTGACCCTATATTGTGCCTCCAGCTGTTTTCCTCCTGTGTCCTTGCAGCGGCATTTTGCCGATACGAACAGCCACATAGGGACGTGCGAGTTGCCGGCATTGCAGCCGCTCTGCGATGTCTGTGAGCACACTGCGCTGTGCGATGCATTATGCGTGACCCTACCTTAAGAAGGGAAGTCTTGTGATGAAAAACATATACCCTATCCGCAGGATGGATCCCTGGCCACCACCCTTCTATCTCTCTCTCTCTCTCTCTCTCTCTCTCTCTCTCTCTCTCTCTCTCTCTCTCTCTCTCTCTATATATATATATATATATATATATATATATCTATATGAAAGCTGTTTGGCTATCTTCTCTTCCATAGAGCTATATGGAGGGGGTGTGGCAGCCCCGCTTCGGTGGAGAGTAGGGGCTCCATATGGAGATTGCGGGAGGGCCAGTGGTCAGACCCCCGCAATCTAAAACTTATCCCCTATCCTGCGAATAGGGAATACGTTTTTCACCACAAGACTTCTTCTTGAATGCTGCCAATTTTATGTTTTCTAAATCAATATAAATAAATAGTTGAACAAGGAATAGAATCCACACTATAAATTCTCCAGTATAAATTCACAATGTATACAGTTTGTGTCAACCTAAAACATACTTCCCCTGAATTTTGCAGACTTAGTATACAGTGGGGATCAAAAGTTTGGGCACCCCAGGTAAACATTTGTATTAATGTGCATAAAGAAGCCAATGAATTATGGAAAAATCTCCAAAAGGCATCAAATTACAGATTAGACATTCTTATAATATGTCAATAAAAGTTAGATTTTATTTCCATCATTTACACTTTAAAAATAACAGAAAACTAAAAAATGGCGTCTGCAAAAGTTTGGGCACCCTGCAGTGTCATGCATTGTTCTCAGTCATCATCTGGGAAGACCAGGGGATGTCAATCTCAAAGGTTTTAAATGCCCAGACTCATCTGACCTTGCCCCAACAATCAGCACCATGGGTTCTTCTAAGCAGTTGTCTAGAAATCTTAAACTGAAAATAGTTGACGCTCATAAAGCTGGAGATGGCTATAAGAAGATAGCAAAACATTTTCAGATGTCAATATCCTCTGTTTGGAATGTAATTAAGAAATGGCAGTCATCAGGAACAGTGGAAGTTAAAGCAAGATCTTGAAGACCAAGAAAAACAATTGAAAACCCACGTTTGACTGCACAATCCCTCCAGAAAGATCTGGCAGACACTGGAGTTGTGGTACACTATTCCACTATAAAGAGATACTTGTACAAATATGGTCTTCATCGAAGAGTCATCAGAAGAAAACCTCTTCTACGTCCTCACCACAAAAATCAGCATTTGAACTTTGCAAATGAACATATAGACAAGCCTGATGCATTTTGGAAACAAGTTCTGTGGACCGATGAGGTTAAAATGGAACTTTTTTGCCGGAATGAGCAAAGGTACGTTTGGAGAAGAAGGGGAACAGAATTTAATGAAAAGAACCTCTGTCCAACTATTAAGCAAGGGGGTGGATCAATCATGCTTTGGGGTTGTATTGTAGCCAGTGGCACAGGGAACATCTCATGAGTAGAAGGAAAAATGGATTCAATAAAATTTCAGCAAATTTTGGATGCTAACTGGATGCCATCTGTGAAAAAGCTGAAGTTAAAGAGAGGATGGCTTCTACAAATGCATAATGATCCTAAACACACCTCGAAATCCACGGGGGATTACATCAAGTGGCGTAAACTGAAGGTTTTGCCATGGCCTTCACAATCTCTTGACCTCAACATAATTGAAAATCTATGGATAGACCTTAAAAGAGCAGTGCGTTACAGACAGCCCAGAAATCTCAAAGAACTGGAAGACATTTGTAAGGAAGAATGGGCAAAGATACATCAAACAAGAATAGAAAGACTCTTGGCTGGCTACAAAAAGCATTTACAAGCTGTGATACTTGCCAAAGGGGGCAGTACAAGATATTAAGTCTGCAGGGTGCCCAAACTTTTGCAGACGCCATTTTTTTGTTTTCTGTTATTCTGAAAGTGTAAATGCTGGAAATAAAATCTAACTTTTGTTGACATATTATAAGAATGTCTAATCTGTAATTTGATGCCTTTTGGAGATTTTTCTATCTTTCCTTGACTTCTTTATGCACATTATTAAAAAATTTCATTGGGTGCCCAAACTTTTGATCCCCACTGTATATGCAGACAGTAATATATATAGCTACCTATACACAAATTGTTTAGGTACTTGCAGTGAGTAATAATTCTACCACTGCACCAATAGAAATCTGCTCTCCGTGCATCAAGTTCTTGGTTAGCTTATGCTTACCTTGTGCTTATAAATAGAAGCTGGCCAGAAAATGCAGACCTGCAGTGTAAAATCATGGGGTAGAGATAGATCAGCATCCTGAATCTGGGATAAGTACTCCTGACTCCAATAGGCAGTGCAGCTAAGTTGGAGTCACCAAATAAAGATGTGTCCTAACTGGAAGCTAAAGCTAAAAAGAAAGTAAGCAGTAACACTACTAACCAAAGTCTATGTATAATGTTGAGTAACTTTGCAAATATTGTACATTTGCTTTCACTGGCTTGGCAATGCATTATAGGGCAGAGTTATCATATGTGTGAATATTTGTGCATTTTTTCTTTTCATTTGCACAGTTTTTCTGGTGGGGTTTCTGTGTCTAAATTAAGAAATTACACATATGTGATTTTTTTTTTTTTTTACATGGAATGCACAATGGAGGAAGAGACATGCATCAAAAATTTCCCACATCCTATGCCACCTAGGGAGAGCAATTTTTCTGTACAAAAATAATTTTTATGCAGATAACAAATTCAAGAAATCCACACTGCTGGGGTGTTTTTTTGGGAGTTGCATGACTAGCAAACCAGACCAACACACACTGTGATGAAGAGATTGTGGCTGAAGGACCTGTGATGTGGGTGTATTGGGCGAAAATTGTATTTTCTGCCTTGTGCCAAAACTATAAGAAGGGCTGAAAACAAAAGGTGTGTGGCTTGCAAGCTGGACTGGTGTACTTACCTGGAGATGTTGAGGGGAGCTTTTGGAGTAAGATACTGGAAGTCCCATGAACAAAACCCTGACACTAACTTATTAGTAACAAAGCTTGGCATGAAGTAGAAAAGTAACAACCACTGTGCAGGACTGCTGGGATGCCGCCTCCCCATTTTATATTTTTACTTTACATATAAAAAACTGTTATTTCAGTGACTTATCCCAAATATAAAGGTTAGATGTATCGGGAAAAAATTATGTTTTTGGCCTTGAGCCAAAACAAAAAGGGCAAAAATAGAAGGGTTGCGGCTTGCGGGGGTTGTGGCTAATGCAGTGAGCGTGGCTTAAAAGACAGACCTACTTACTCACCTGAAGTTTGTGGAGTAAAGTGGGGCTGAGCTATGAAGAAGAGATTTTGGTTGAAGGACCTGGGATGACATCAGTATGTGGGGATGAGCTGTGATGTGGGCAAATCAGGCTTATCTGTGATGTGGGTGTGAGCCTTGAACTGAAACAGTGCAGAAAATAGAATGGGGTGTGCCTTGCAAGCTGGACAGATATCCAAAAATAATCGACCCTAGAAGGGACGCGGCATTGCAGGAGGGGGCTAACTTTCAACTCAGACCAACGGTCACATAAAAAAAAATAAAAAAAAATTGTAGGGAGGAGGCGTGGCTGGCAGGAGTTACATGGCTTGCAAGAGGGGGCGTCGCTTGCAATATGTACCGAGGCATTCACCAGGAGATGCAGAGAAGAGGTTGTGGAGTAAAATGGGGCTGAGCTGTGATGAAGAAATTATGGTTAAAGAACCTGTAATGTTGCTGTATCTAGTGAAAATTGTGTTTTTGGCTTTGAACCAAAACAATAATACAGCCAACAATAGACAAGGAGGGGGAGGTCCTCTTAAAAATTAAAGAAGCGCTCTGATTGGTTGCTATGGGCAACTCAACAACTTTTCCTCTAGACAGGATTTGATAAATCCCCCCTTGACTCTTGCAAATGGTGGAGGTGGGTGAAGAACTGTGTGCTGGAACATACACTCATACATACACACAATGGGGGAGATTTATCATTGCATTTAAGTTTTCGCTTACTCCGGGCGCACAAAATTTGTGTTTTGACACATTTTTGACTCATGGAAAAGCATTCAAGCCATGTCCTTTCTCTGGTAGGCTACCCCTCTATGTCGAGTGAGGAGTGTCTAAAAGTTGTCTAAAACACATGGGAAATGTCATGTAAGCCAGGTTTTTATACAGTTTGTATAGTTTTTAATACAAATTACGAATTTGGGTGCATTTACAGTAGCAAATATGTGTGTGCGTGTTTATGGTTTAGATGGGTGAGAAAGCAATTGACGGAATGAGCGTTTGAACAACAACTATCTTGGCATGACTAGACAATGGCATCCACATCAATGGCATCAAGCTGTCTTATAGTAAGATTGTATTTAGTAATCAATCACAGCTCAGATTTCATTTTACTAGAGGAATATAAGAAATGAAAGCTGAGCTGTAATTGGTTGCTATAGGCAACAAAGAGAATCTTACTATAAAGCAGTTTGATAAATCTCCTCCTAAGTATTTTATTGTGGGATTGAAAGCAATATTTTGCTTGATTTATTTCTTGTATGTGCCCTATAAACAGTGCAAATTAACTTGTTTTACTGTTTAAAGTATCACTTTAACATTTTTGTTACAGATGTGCGTTTGGGCTTCAACCATATAACAGGATAAAGCAATCTTATACAGACATCTATCTAGGGCTCTGTTCACATTATTTTTGAGTCTGATGTTTTCTGTTTATGTTAGGAAAGCTCCTGTTGTATATATCAAACATACTAATAGGTCTCCATTGACGCAACTTTTTTTCTTTTCTTTACTGCATACAATTGCCTTCTGTATACGCTTTATATATAATTTTTTCTTAACTGAAAATTCTCAATAAAAACTATTTAAAAACCAAAACATAAAGGATGGTGTAAAATTACAGCCCCAGTATTCATACCCAGGATCTAAAGTACTGCAATAGTTTTTTTAACTAGCACTGTGCACTATAGTCATCTTGCTAAGTACATTTTATTGTGAAGTAAACCCTATTGTAGGTGTAAGTGAAGAATTTTTCTACACCTTTTTTTTGTGTGCTGGTAATGTGTAGGAGCACGAAATTTATTAAATGGTCACAGAGCAATTCATACATTTTGTGCAGGTCACATTTTCAGAAATTTCTCTCTTCACATACACCAAAAAGCAAAGCTAATTTTGGGCTGGTGTACTTTAGAGACTTTTCAGTGGCTTTGCACCTTTTTTGCGCCTTTTCACAAAAAAGTGCAGTTCATAAATCCCTTCCATATCATGTGTATTGCCAAAATCAGTGGATTGCAACTCAAAATCAGCAGAAATGTGTAAACCAAAAGACGCCAGAAAGGAGCAAATAAACCCTGCTTGCATCTTTTTTGCGCCTTTTCTAGACATAAAAAACAGTCTAAAGACAGTGATAAATGTCGGCCATGGAGCAGAAAGCTTTGTCTCCTATTGAACAGCTGTGAGCATGGTTCATCCTCATGACAGTAATTTGCGAAAAAAATAATCTGAGATACACTTTGACTGTAAGGCTATGTTCACATGGCGGAAATTTTGTTATGTTGTTTTACGCCTTCTGTGCACTTTTTGTGGAATGTGTGTGAAATGTAATTTCTGTGCACTCAACGCACCAATACTGGCCAAAATTAGTAAGTAAAGTTCCATTTACTTTGATGGGGCTCTGTGAAAAATTCTGCAAGAACTATTGACAAAATGTTTTTGCAGAATCCTGAATGCTAAATTTCCTCTGCGGAAATTCCGCTATGTGAATAGTACAGAAGAATCCCAATTCAACACAATGTGAAGTACATTTGGCAGATCCATAAAACAGTGGGGAAATAAAACAAACAATATATGAGAAAGTTTTATTAAGGTTCTTTATACAAATAAAATTTGATTTACTCTTATTACTTGGTTGTTGTCTGTATTGAGAGGAAGAAAAACACAATCTTTTCTACAGAGGATGTGGATGAAAATAATGATTCACTACCTTTATAGCACTGAAGTCTATCAATGTGTTCATTCTTTATCTATGTATTTTCAGCGAGGAGAGACAGCATTGCATATGGCTGCTCGCGCAGGACAGGTGGAAGTTGTTCGTTGCCTTCTCAGGAATGGTGCACTGGTGGATGCCAGAGCCAGGGTAGGTTTATAGTTACTGTTCTAAAATGTTGGTGATGTTTACAAATTAAATTTTTTTTAAATCAGAAAATACATAACAATACTTTTACATATAATTCTAATACACTGAATAAACTTTATAATATTTAAACAAGTGTGCCTTATGATGTAAGTTACTGATCTATCTATCTATCTCCTTTATCCATCATCTCACAGATGTTCAGTTGTGTGTATATATATATATATATATATATATATATATGTGTGTTTGTGGAATTTTGTGGCCAAGACAACATTGTGAGCATTTTTTGCAGTGTTGCAGGGCACATGATTGTACTGCAGCTATTGCCTTTAAGGTACAGTAAAACACTGCCCTAAGGCTAAGTTTCTACTTGTTTTTTTGGTCTGCGTTTTTTGGGTAGAAAAAAGCATGAAAAAACTTGTTGGGTACCAAAAGAAAAAAGGATGCAGTAGTGATGGCAAAAAATGTATTTAACTAAATCTAAATTTTTAATAACTACATTTTAATTAATGTTTAATAAAGTGTGTGTGTGTTTCACTTTTTTCCTCTATTTTTTAAATTTTTTAGGTAGTACTACTACTCCCAGCATGGAACAGACTGTCCCATGATGGGAGTAGTAGTACCTGTAGTAATAGACATATCACCACGGGTCTCAGTCCTGACACCCGATGCGATCGTCCATAATATAGCAGAGATGCGGCTTTATACAGCGCTCGCATCTCTGCACTATACTCCGGCCAGTGATGTCAATAGAATATCATTCATTCATATTTTCCGCCCAGAGTGGCCGGATGGTTGCAGCCAATCACAGCTCTGAGGGAAATATCAATGAGTAAGTGATCTGTCTATTAATGCAGGAAGTGCAGGGGACCATAGAAGAGCGGCCGCAGCATGTATACATTATACAGGAGGATCGCAATGGGCGATCTGTCTATTAGTACAGGAACTACTAATCCTATCATGGAACATTGTGTTCCATGCTGGGAGTAGTAGTACTACCTTAAAAAAAATTTAAAAAACAAGAAAAAAAAGTGAAAAACAAACACACACTACATTTTTATTATTGTCGGCTACATTTTTAGGTCCCCGACCGCCCACATAAATTGATCCCTGTTTAAAAATTTATAAAAATGTTGTAATAAAAAAGATAAATTTCGTTAGATACAATTTTTTCCTTCACTACTGTATCTTTTTTTATTTCATTTATTTAATGGTACCCTACAAAATTTTATTAAAAAAGGTATCTCCATCACTTTTTTGGATCGCTAAAGTCCAAAAAAGAATAAAAACCCACATATCATTTTTCTTCGATTTCTCATTGATTTACAGCTAACATCTGGCCGCAGTGTTTTTTGGCCGAAAAAACACCTTGCGGCAGAATTGGCGTTTTTCCCCCAAAAAAACTAGTGGAATTCCAGCCTAAAAGGTGTATTTGGTTTAGCTAGGTAGCATGTGGGAAAGTAACATCCATGTGAATACCAGGACTCAAGGATTCTCCAGCAGAACATTGCTCAGAGCATCATTCTGCCTCTGCCCGCTTGTCTTTTTTCCATAGCACATCCTGTTGCCATCTTTTCCCTAGGAAAGTAATGCACATTTACACGATCATCAACTTTATGTAACAGAAAACTCCATTCATTAGCCTAGGTTGCCTTTGCCATTGCTCCGTTGGCTAGTTATGATGCCCTTGTAAGCACTGGTGATGGACAGCGGCACATCAAACTGCATTGCACTGTGGGTAGCCTGCATTACCATTATCAACAGTTTGTGCTATAGTAGCCCTTTTTTTAAGATAAGAGCAGACAGGCTAGGTTTTGCTTCACACATACATCAGTCTTTGGTGCCTATAATCATTAAACAACTACACTGAAGTGGTCTGAAATGGCAGGAGGAGCTCAACCCCAAGTGCAGTTGTGCACCTACGCTGGGGTGGAGATCCTGCACTTGTGGTCCCTTGCTATGGGCGATCCCCAGCATAATGTGCATACAATGGAGGATGACTACAAAGGACCACAAGTACCACAATAACATCCTACAGCAGATAAATGAGTGAATGTGTAACACTCATAGTTTTATAAAAGAACATGAATATAGGTACACTACTGTGGTAGATGTAAACAATTACATTAGCTAACCCTCAAAACTGATGTAAAAGTGAGACATTAGCCAGAATATCTTTATATGAAGGATATACCTGAGCCCGCACACCAACGCCAAGGTTTTTCAAGTGGTACGTAATCTATCACTAACCTACCTGTGCCAGATAAGCAAAACCAGGAACCAAATTACAGCAGCATTAAGTTCGACTGGTAGACTGCTCCCCGGTTACCTCTAGTGTGGCTGATCACCTATACAATGGGAGGGGGGAGACAGGCTACAAGCCTCACCCTGGTTGGCTAATATAATGCCGCCCCCCCTGTGAATCCGTAATGCTACCCAATATGATAAAAGGGTGCATTAGTACAAACTTTAAACATTAAACAATTACATTGAAGTGGTCTGAAATGGCAGGAGGTGCTCAACCCCAAGTGCAGTTGTGTGCCTATGCCTGGGTGGAGATCCTGCACTTGTGGTCCATTGCTATGGGCGATCCCCAGCATAATATGCATACAATGGAGGATGCCTGCAGATGGTCACAAGTACCACAATGTCATCCTTCACCAGATAAATGTTTGGATGTGTAACACTCATAATTTTACAAAAGAACAGGAATATAGGTACACTACTGTGGTAGATGTAAACAATGACATTGGCTAACCCTGAAAACTGATGTAAAAATTTAGACATTAGCCAGAATATCCTTATTTGAAGGACATACCTGAGCCCGCTCTCATTGTATGTGTATTGTATGTGCTCAGCCACACTGGAAGTAACCAGGAGAAGTCTACTAGTCGGACCTAATGCTGCTGTAATTTGGTTCCTGGTTTGGCACAGGTAGGTTTAGTGTTAGGTCCCGTATCACTTGAGAAACCTTGGTGTTGGTGTGCGGGCTCAGGTATGTCCTTCATATAAGGATATACTGGCTAATGTCTCAATTTTACATCAGTTTGAGGGTTAGCTAATGTCATTGTGTACATCTACCACAGTAGTGCACCTAAATTCCTGTTCTTTGGTGCTTATAACTCTGTCACTGGTTTACTGAGTGTCCTTCCTTGGACCTACATTTTGGTAGGTACTAACCCCTGTATACCAGGAACACCCCTCATCATCATATCATCTGCAATAATTCAATGTTATTCATGTCACCTATCGGTGGTTTTGATGTTATAGCAGATATTTTTCCTAGTAGATGGTAAACATACAGTGCATTTGCTTTGTCAGATAAACTGATTTATTATATGACCTATCCTGTTGTGCAGGAGGAGCAGACACCTCTCCACATAGCCTCTCGTCTGGGCAAAACAGAGATTGTCCAGCTTTTGCTGCAACACATGGCTCACCCAGATGCTGCAACCACAAATGGATACACTCCTCTTCATATCTCAGCCCGAGAGGGACAGGTGGATGTGGCATCAGTCTTAATTGAAGCCGGAGCTTCCCACTCCATGCCAACCAAGGTAAAAGTTTGTTTACATTTAATGGGTTACCATATTGGGATTATTAGGAATGACTATTGTAAAAATTGTTGCCAGTGCAACCAAAATTTTACTTATAAATAGATTTGATCAAAGGGTTATGTAAGGATGCTTACTACTTTATGGGGACTGGCACTTATATTGACCTGAGGCAAATTAATTTGTCATGAGGGATCAACCTAAGGAATTGTGTGTCCCCTACCAAAAGTGCAGGCCCGCTCTGCAAATTAAGACCACTGGAATCCATCATGAGTTCTAAATAGCCAACCAGTAGTTTTGATCTTATGAATTGCCAGACGTTTCCTTAGGCTATGTTCACATGTTGCAGTTTCGCTGGGATTTTTGTCTCATTTTTTCCATTTTGACTTTTACTGCGATAAGTGCTATTGGAGTGCAACCGCTAAGGTTTTTTTCCCTTTAGTTACAGGAAGATTGCAGCAAAACTATGACAAAGCCTCCTCAAAACCAGGACATGTGAACACAGTCATATATAATTCTTTCATTGAGAGGGCTTTTTCTTATGTCTGAACATTCTTGTCTGCTAGAGGGCAGCACAATACAGCTTAGCAGATTCTAGTAGCTTCTGTTTCTACACCATATAGATTAAGCTTGATCTGTGTTTAAGGTCAATGTGAATATTGGGAGATATTTTTTAGGAGTTTTTTGAATAATAACATACAATAGAAAGTATTACAATACGGAACAATAATTATCCAGCCCTGCCAGGTCACAGCAGCGTGTTGGCTGCTCGAGATCTGTCATTCTGGACGATAAGAAAAAACAGGGAATGAGGAAACAGCTTGGCAATAGGACAAATGGAGAGAGAAAAGCATTAAGGTGGACCAAGGGGAAGTCTATAGTAACATCAAGGTGCTCATACATGAAGGAGGACTAAAGTTCCTTTGGTGGCCCCAGACCAGAACAATGAACCCAGATGGTCCAACAGAATAACATTATTTGGTGCTCACTATGGATCACTTGCTGCTTGTGCGTGTCTATATCTTGTGGGTTAATTCACAAGTGACATATTACACCTTATTGATGATGCATCCTTTATGTGCAATGGTTACAATAAAATGTTCAATGGAATAAAAGTGAACATGGTTTATATGAATGGAGGGTGGACCCCTACAATCATTCCCTATAGTAGGCTCAAGGAGTCCCTGGCCTAAATGGGGTGGGATTATCTTTACCAAAAAAGTGTGCTATTAAATGCTGTCCTGTTCCAAACAGTGATTGTCTATTTTTCTATTGTATATTGATAAAGCTATTTTCTCTATTGTATATTGATAATGGGAGTTATGTGTTATGCTTATGATCATAGCACTCTAGCCTACAATGTAACAGTGAAATACAGCTGAATGATTTACCTGTCAGAATATTTATAGTGTTATTTATAGTATTTTGTTAAGAAATCAAGTTTGTATAGTCAATTTGGTTATTTACCCCTGCAGAAAGGATTTACCCCACTGCATGTAGCTGCTAAGTATGGAAGCCTAGATGTGGCCAAACTCCTCCTTCAGCGCCGTGCAACCCCAGATTCTGCTGGCAAGGTAAACCATTGTGGTTCATTTTACATCGTATGAAGAGACTCCTGTATATTTGTTACGTTTTATGTTAACAGTGTTCCCAATGTTGTGTTCTCACTACAGACATCACTTTCATGTAATGACATAATTATTTTAATATGCATTTTCTGTTAGTATCTTTATTTCCTACAGTGTAAATGCCTTTAACTTATGTGTTAGAATTTCAGTAACTAACTGATTTAACCCCCATAACAAACGCGCCCTTTGCAGAACGGGCTCACACCACTTCATGTTGCTGCTCACTATGACAACCAGAAGGTGGCGATGCTGCTACTGGAAAAGGGAGCTTCTCCCCATGTCACAGCCAAGGTGAGATCTGAAGTCTCAGTTTTGCATCCGAGGTTGTAATTTAACCGTAAAACAGATTTGCTCTTTTTTTTCTTAATCAGAATAAGTCAGGATCAGTATATTAGCGCAACATAGTTTTCAGATTCATAGGTTTTAAACATTTATTCACAGTAGTTAGTGGATCAATAATAAAAGTACTATGGGGAGGGTCAATAGTGTGTTTATTATAGATGGTTTGTTTACATAATGCACAACTTATAATTACATATAGTAAAATATAGAATTTAAGATAAATCTCTGTCTCTGTTACAAATACCAGAACATATATCTTGCAGCTTGATGCAATGTGGCATCAGTTTTATCTATGTGTTTTTGGGGGAAAGCTAGGATTGCATTTAGCAAGGCCACTGTATTTTTCCCCTCTAGCTGTAGTAGATGACTGCTTTCTTTCTTACAGCAGACACTCTACTTACTCTAGACAGATCCCTCTACTGATCTTGGATATGTTCATGATCAGTAACCAGGTCACCGCTAAGGTTCACCCCTTTTCTTGTGTATACAACACAATGGGCCATCCGGCATGAGAGTACTCGTAATGAAAATTAACTCACGATCATGAAGAACATTTCACAGAATACTTTTTCTTTATTTCCACACCATGCGTCTACAAAGACAGAAAGTGCTTGGTGAAAGTGCTTGGTGCATAGGCAGAAGAAATCATATAATCTGCATCTCCCGGGCCATGGCCCAGGAGATGCAGATTATATGATTTCTTTTGCCTATGCACCAAGCACTTTCTATCTTTGAAGACGCATGATGTGGAAATAAAAAAAAAATTTTTGTGAAACGTTCTTCTTGATCGTGATTTAATTTTCATTACAAGTACTCTCATGCCAGATAGCCCATTGTGTTGTATACATGAGTTGTCTTAGGAGCTTGATGGAGCTCTTTCTGGGACTGCCTCTATGCACACCTGTATGTTTATTGAGCCGAGGATTTGTGCAAATCTATTTTGTTAGTGTGTTTATACATCCCTTTTCTGGTAACATCAGTTTATACACTGTCTGCTGATAACGTTACCCATTCTAGCCTTTAGGTAGCCTATCTCACATTTTATAGTGCACATTAATGGCTCTAGATAGTGGTATTACATGCACAATATGAAATAGAAAATTATATCAGTCAGATTATGGGGCAGTGCTTAATCCTTTGATTTTTCTGATATTATAGAATGGTTATACACCGCTGCATATAGCTGCCAAAAAGAATCAAATGCAGATAGCCATGACATTGCTAAACTATGGAGCAGAGACCAACATTCTAACAAAGCAAGGAGTCACCCCACTTCACCTGGCGGCCCAGGAGGGACACGCTGATATGGTCACTCTTCTGCTGAACAAACAATCTAATATTCATGTTGGCACTAAGGTAAGTGTTGTTTAACTCAAAAGTATTCAAGAACTTTGGCTTTAGATGACATGTGTCAAGACATTCCTGGTAAAGCTAACATTAGAAGTAAAAGCAGATGACCTTGAGCCGCCCCACCTTTACTGCAACTTATGAACTTGTTCTGGGTTTTTACGCTTATGTAAATCGATCAATCCAGAAAATTAGTGCCGCAGTATAAACAAGGGGAAAAGCAGAACAGCTCTGTGCCTGTGATGAAAGTTCAGGCTCATACCTTTAGATACTTGGAACCCCTATTTCCTGCAATAGTATGGCCTTCTCTGTTATATTTGGCAATTAAGTGGCATTACATAAAAATCACCATTACATTGCTTACTGTGTAGTATGGGATATTACCTAACTTAACTGGAAGATACGTCGCTTAAAGGAACTTGTCAGCTATACTGGACAGCTGTTAGGGTACAAAAGCAACCTGTACCTTATAAAATCAGCTTTGTATTTCTCATCCAAGTGTCAAGGAAGCAGGGCCAAGATGCTGAAATGCCACAGCCTGCCATGCCTCTCTGCATTTGCCCTCACCTCCTAGACCCTCCTTGACTGATATATAGGGCTCTGGACTGGAAGGTTAGGGGGAGCAAGGTGGCTTGCTAGGCTTGAACATCTCGATTATGCCTTCTTGACACCTGGTTGAAAAAAAAAAAAAACATTTTATAAGTTTGGCTACCACTATCAATTCCAGGAAAGATACAGTTTCCTGGAATAAATTCTGCTGACAGATTCCCTTTAAAGGGGTACTGCGTCGCTAGATATCTTATCCCTTATTCAAAGGATAGGGGATAAGATGTCTGATTGTGGGGTCCGGCCACTGGGCCCCCCGTGATTTCTTTGCAGACACCCGGTGTTCTGAACATTATGTTCAGAGCGCTGGATTCAGAAGGCTGTTGTCGTGATGTCACGTCACGCTCTTCGCGATCAGACATATGTTTAGATGAGATGTTTAGCAATGGAGTACCCCTTTAAATGAAAGGCACAATCATGTTGTTCCTTGTGTGTAAAATCTACAGTGGTTAAACCACTTTATTAGATTGTATAGCAAGATTTAAAAAAAAAATGGAACCATAGAAAAATATTAAAGCCAAAAATGTCTTCTTATATGTATAAAGCGGATGTCATATATTTGCCACTAGAAGTCCGTATGAAATACAGTGATATAATTTAGGTTTGAGAGTGCACATTACACCTTACACATTACACCTTAAAGCTCACTTATAAAGTTTTTTTTATATTGCACACAGAATGGACTGACTCCACTGCACCTTGCAGCCCAGGAGGACAAGGTGAATGTAGCTGAAATACTTGCAAAGCATGGGGCAAATCTAGATGCTCAAACCAAGGTAAGTATCCAGAAAGACTATGGGCTGAACATTTACAGGGTACATTTAAGTTTCAGGGCAAGACAGGTGACAACAGGGACAGGTTCCAGTGTGGGGCTGCCCTTTTCAGGGCGAGGCAACACTAGCCAAGAAGGGCATTATAGGGAATAGTGTAGGGTGGTTAGAAATTCCCCCCTCCGTTACTTCCCTCCCCACTACATCATTTCATACCTGGACCTCCCTCAATTGGTCACCTGATCAAGGTATATTATTCATATTCGAGTTTTCTGATGGTGGTATACACTATACACCTTGCGCACAGCAGTATTATTTGTGAGTCCTGTCATGGCTTTTAAATTAGTAATGAATAAAAGCTAAGTTTTATTTCAATTTATGCCATCCTCATAACTGAATCTGTTACAATTGGCGGAGGACGCTTTGATTTATTACATCCTTGGTCTAACTATTCCCTTTATAATAATAGTTTCTGTGTGAATATAGGATTTGGCCCAATTGGTTTTAACAAGTAGCGGAGTAGAAGACATTTTATTACTGAAAAGATGAGTATAGGGGTCGTCTTGAAGATTCCTATTAGTGGATATTGTGCTAGACGTTGACATTAGAGATGAGCGAACTTACAGTAAATTCGATTCGTTACGAACTTCTCGGCTCGGCAGTTGATGACTTATCCTGCGTAAATTAGTTCAGCCTTCAGGTGCTCCGGTGGGCTGGAAAAGGTGGATACATTCCTAGGAAAGAGTCTCCTAGGACTGTATCCACCTTTTCCAGCCCACCAGAGCACCTGAAAGCTGAACTAATTTATGCAGGAAAAGTCATCAACTGCCGAGCCGAGAAGTTCGTGATGAATCGAATTTACTGTAAGTTCGCTCATCTCTAGTTGACATGAATGGGAAAACTAGCTATGCACAACATGCCAAAGTTGGAAATAAATAAAGAGCCATACAGGGTACCTCATACTGCTCCACAAGTTGGGTAAAAGATTTTAAATCATCCCCATCAAATATGTGTTACATAGTGGTAATCCCTAACTCCAACCTTTTACATATGTTTAATAAAATATTATCTAAAAAAATAAATGCCCCCTAAAACAGTATTTTTTTTCCATTGGATTCTACTGAATCAAATAAGAAAATGACTGCACACAGAGTAAAATGTTATGGCTGTAATTCTTATGGCGGTAAAAATAAGTGCTAGGGGGCTAAAGCTTTTGCTGTAACAATATATATAGACTATACACAGCCAAAAAGTTAAAAAAAAGTAAAAAAAATACAAATGGCTAAATTTCTAAGCTCAAAACGAGATAAACAAAGAGAAGGGGGACAGAAATAAGAACAGAGAAATCCATGCTTTATCGCTGGTACTGGTGGACAACTTTTTTTATACTCACAACAGACACTGAGCCGGAATGCTGGTGGTGAACTAAGGGCTCCTTCACATTAACGGCTGCCCCCGTTAATAAATGCCCCTTATCAATCCGTTTGCTTTGTGTTCCGTTTTTTTTTTAAGGGGAAAAGACGTTGCATGCAGTATTTTTTCTCCCGTCAAAAATAATGGATTAGAAATGGTTATTATAAATTTAACATTGAAATATATGGCAAACGGATGAGCCTTTATGTCATCCGTTTTCACCCGGTTTATAATATCCGTTTTTGAACCGTAATTACTTCTGAGCATGCTCAGAAGGGGTGAAAGCAGCAAACACCTGCAATGCTGCAGGACTACTACTACTCCCATCATGGAACAGACTTGTTTCCATGATGGGAGTAGTAGTTCCCCCGGCTGCGGGAGTCTGGGGGCGGCTGGGGAGGCTACATTAGTGCTTGTACTACTACCCCTTCATGGAACAGAGTCCGTTTCATCTTGGGGTAGTAGTACAGGGGTTGAAGGATTGATTGCACCAAGTCTCACTTCTGAGACCCGATGTGATCAGAAGTTATTAACCAGGGAATGGGTGATATGCTCTGCTTCCCTACAATGTATATAGTGTCTTTTACTTTCATTTTTAAATCGTTTGGGGCCCCCAGCGGGGTCTTTAAACTACTATTGTGCATAATCCCAAATTTAATCCCCCCCCCAACTGTGCATATTAATTTATTCCCCCCCCCCCCCCCGTGTGCATATTTAATAATTCAGTCCCCCGCTGCCTGCTCCTCATTGTCTTGGGCAATGACAGCACACAGTCCATACCTGACAGAGATGGGCAGCAGGGAATGGAGGGACATGTCCTCTCTGGGCTCTGTTATTGCACTCCATTCCCCCCTGCTGGTACATGTCCCCGCTGCCCGTACTCCAAGCACAATCACAGCGCACAGCCGGAACATGTCAGTCTATTGCCCACTGCTCCTTTCCGTCAGAGATGGGGATGAGCAATGGGGAATAGACTGACATGTTCCCGCTGTGCGCTCTGATTGCACTTTGAGTGCAGGCACATGTTGGGTACCGGCGTCGGCAAGGAATGGAGCACAATAACAGCGCACAACAGGGACATGTCCCTCCATTCCCCGCTGCTCATCTCTGTCAGGTACCGGGAGGAGCAGTGGGGAATGGACTGACATGTCCCCGCTCTGCGCTGTCATTGCGCAAGAAGATGAGGAGCAGGTAGCGGGGGACTGAATTATTACATATGCACATGGGGGGAATTAATATGCACCTATTGGGGATTAAATTTGGGATTATGCAGAAAAGTTGATTTAAAAACCCCCGCCGGGAGCCCTAAATGGCCATTCTGTGCCGGCCATTCAAGGCTCCCAGTGGGGGATATAAAAATGAAAGTTAAAACACAGTATATACATGACAGGGGAGCGGAGCATGCCGCTTGCTTCCCTGGTTAATAACTTCTGATCGCATCGGGTCTCAGAAGTGAGACCCAGTGCGATCAATCTCTCAGCACCTTTACTACTACCCCCAACATGGAACAGACTCTGTTCTATGATGGGGTTAGTAGTATAAGCACTAATGTAGTCTCCCCAGCCACCTGCAGACTCCCGCAGCCTGTAACTACCACTCCCATTATGGAAACAAGTCTGTTCCATGATGGGAGTAGTAGTAGTCCTGGCTGCAGTTGGAATCTGTAGATGGCTGACTTTTCTTAAAGGGTATAAATAAATATTATTAAATGCCAGCAACAAGAAAATATATGGGGCAATGCACCCTCTATTGAGTATATACTGTACATAAAGCAGAGTGTGCTAAATAAAGTGCCTTGTGCCAGTAACAAAAGGAAAGCAGCAACGAAGTATAATATAATAGTCACAAAGAGTTACAGTGCAAAGACGTTTTTGTCACATTACCTTGGTCCGGGGTGTCATAAGGAAAGAAGGTTTCTACACCAGCACAGATGGGGGTTCTTTACTGTAAGAGCAGTGAGACTGGAGAATTCTCTTCCGGAGGAGGTGGTCATGGTGAACTCTCTAAAAGAGTTCAAAAAGGGGCTGGATGCATTTTTGGAGAATAACATCGCTGGTTATGTATACTAGAGTTATAGGACGTTGATCCAGGGATTTATTCTGCCATATTTTGAGTCGGGAAGGAATTTTTACCTCTAGTATGAAGGTTTTTATCCTTCCTCTGGATTAACTCAGTAGGGACTCATTAGGGATATAGGTTGAACTTGGTGGTCTTTTTTCAACCTTATGAACTATGTTACTATAATTAGTAGTATTTAGACACAGGAGCATGTAATTAAAGATTACAATGTAAAATGTATGTTTTGAGTAATATAACAAAGCAAATAATTTTAGCTAAGTAGAAATATATTTTCTGTTGGTAAAACTGAGTGTAAAGATATATAGTAGTGTATGTATTAGATACATATAGTATATAGATAGTTTTGTCAGTAAACAGACAGCTTTGTCTGCATATTAATATGCTATTTGTTCTTCATTCATGAATAACTTTTATCTAGATTGTATCTATTATCTCGCCCACATTTCCTTTATTATCTGCATGTAAGAAGCTTTGAGCTGTTATTGCTGTTTCTGCATTTTAGTAATTGAACATATTTTTTTCCAGCTGGGTTACACACCACTTATTGTAGCCTGTCACTATGGAAACATAAAGATGGTGAACTTCCTTCTGTCACATGGAGCTGGTGTCACTGCTAAAACTAAGGTAACATTTTATCTTCAATTTATGTATTTCTATTCTATACTCCTATGTCAAGATTTATCATTTCATTAGAAACAATCTTTATGTTTCAGTCAGTTGTATAAAGCTGTTCAGACGTGTATTTTACTTCAGCATGTAAGGTTGTGCTTTCTTCAGCAGAAATACAGATAATATTACATTAAAATTAAATTTTTAAGGGTAGGGTCACAGATAAAGTATACGCAGCGTTTTGCACGATGCAAGAAATCTGCTGGGCAGCGGGAAATATGCTGTGCATTTTGCTATGAGCAGACACACATGGCTTCCCCGCCGCAGCCCTGTGTGTGCAGTTTGGAGGCGGACCAAGCACGCCAATGTGAGTGTGAGGTGCAGGACCGCCTCTAAACCTTACTGCACACACAGGGCTACGGCTGGGAAGCTCTGTGTGTCTGCTCATAGTAAAATGCGCATCGTATTTCCTGCTGCCAACTGTATTCCAAATACACTGCGTACAAGCTATGTGTGACCCTACACTAAGGGTAGGGTCACAAGTGCCATATTTTGCTTTGTTTTTTCTGCAGCTGATTTTGCTACCCATTGACTTAAATGTAAGAAACTGTAAGAAAATATGCAGCAGCAAATATGCAGCAAAATATGGTACGTGCGACCCTACCCTTAGTCTGTAACTTACTGTGTATTCATAGAATAATATAATGTGCCATTATAAAAAAGATCACTTATAAACATGAATATGTAGTGCATAGTTGCAGAAAAAAACTGTAGACTGTAAAAGTTGCTTTCAGTAAAGGATATGATGATAAATAGTACATGGTGGTGCCATACTCACATAGTGTTGGGATAGCCCCCAAATTACGTTGGGCTGCTAGTTCACTATGTGAATTGTGTTACTCTACCATGTCCAGTGTTTTCATTGGGTTTGTAGTATTTAAATAGCAGGTACATGATGGTTTTCCCATCTTTTTTCTTTAGTTACAATAGGAAAAATTGTAATTGAAAATTATGTTATAAAATTAAGTCTGCTAGTTTGTCATAAATATGACCGCAAGAAAATCTGTTTCTTTTTGTTTCATATAAAGGATAAATGAATAGTATCCACAGTACACTAACACACTATAGGGTAGTATGTTTTAGATAGGATGATGTTTAAAAGTAAATCAGATCAGTGCTCACCTGATGTGGTTTTGCATGATGTCAATGTGATGTTTCATGGCTGCTGAGTTGCCTCAGTATTGAGTAGTCGGTTGCTCTGAGCTTACTATAGAACTGGGGCAGTAAATAGAAGAGAGTACAGGCCATGCTACCAAAATGGATGTTCCCATGTTATCCTAAGTGCATGAACAATTGATTCTACTTGATGGGAGAATGCATTTTTTCTTCCTTTATGAGGCCCATCTGCTCTGGATATATGTTGACCATAATGTAGATCCCATTCCATGTGGACATCCATTCATACTGGGCAGACCTGTATAAGAATGTTAGAGGATATGCCATGTTAAATCCTTGATCTGGTTGTAGTGAGTAGGATCTGGTTCTGACTTAAGGTTTCATTTCCCTGTGTTCATCTTAAAGGGGTATTCCGGGCAAAAACCTCTTATCCCCTATCCAAAGGATAGGGGATAAGATGTCTGATTGCGGGGGGCCTGCTGCTGGGACCCCCTGCGATCTCCCTGCAGCACCCGTATTCTATGCAGGGCTGCGTCTCCAGTTTCAGAAACCTCTGGGTATCCGGGACTGGGGACGTGACGTCACGCCACACCCCCTCCATTCATGTCTATCGGAGGGGGCGTGATGGCCATCAAGCCCCCTCCCATAGACATGAATGGAGGGGGAATGGCATGACACCACGTCGCCAGTCCCGGAAACCCGGAGGTTTCCTAAACTGGAGACCCAGCCCCACATAGAATGCGGGTGCTGCAGGAAGATCATGGGGGTCCTAGCACTGGGCCCCCCACGATCAGACATCTTAGCCCCTATCCTTTGGATAGGGGGTAAGATGTTTTTGCCCGGAATACCCCTTTTAAGTATCATGAGTTGGTGTGACAATGCCCCGGGCCTATCAGCGGGCTTGGACATAGGGCCAATTACATCTCATCCAAGGATCCACGCCCTTCTCAGCTGCTCACACATACACAGTCAGTTTGTATTTCAAGTTGCTCGTTTTCAGTTCCTCTGCACTAACACTTGTATACTCCTTACTTGTTTAATCCTGTTTATTTTGACCTTGGCTTGTAACAACTATTCTCTGCTTATTATTTTGGTACTTTTGCTGCTGTCTCGGTTTGAACTCGGCTTGTTTGACCATTTACTGTCTGTTGGTGTGTTTATCCCATGTTTTGTTTCTTATACTTTGCCTGTTACCTTTGTACCCTGACCTGCTTCGCTGACGTTTATACTTTGTTGTTTTTTATTTTTGGACCTTGTTACGCCCCTGCACCTACTGAGAACAAGGACCGCCATCCAGTTAAGGATCAGTCATTTAGGGTGGATACTTAAAGGGGTTGTGCGCTGCCCTGCAGTTCGGAGCTCCGCTCACACCATCCGAAACTTCATTACTCCGAACGCTGTGTGCAGGCTTCCGTGTTCGCGGCTGCCGGGCGTGATGTCACGCCCGCCCCCTCGCGACATCTCGCCCGCCCCCTCGTGACGTCTCGCCCGCCCCCTCAATGAAAGTCTATGGAAAGGGGGCGCGGCCGCGGGGGTGGGCGTGGGCGTGACGTCACAAGGGGGCGGGCGAGACGTCACGAAGGGGCGGGCGAGACGTCGCGAGGGGCCGGGCGAATCGAGACGTCGCGAGGGGCGGCGGCCGCGAACACGGAAGCCTGCACACAGCGTTCGGAGTAATGAACTTCCGGACGCTGTGAGCGGAGCTCCGAACTGCAGGGCAGCGCACAACCCCTTTAAGTAGGCAGGGAAAGTGCCTGTGGGTAAGCTCAGGGCTGCACTTCCATGCCTGATGTGACACTGGTTCTGTAAACAACTGCTGTTAACCTTTACAGATGTCCAGCCCTCAGCACAGCTGGGATCTGGCCATACAGTTTTTCTTATAATATAGGGAAGAATGGGCAAAAAGATGCAGCTATGTTTGCAAACCTAAATGGTGGAACATGAGAAAGATCAAGACTGAATAAGTCTTAAAATAGATGTCCACCTAAGGATTGAAATTCTGTACTGATCTTTATTATTTTTAAAGTGGTCTTAGCTTTCTTTTTCTAATACAGAGCTCAAAAAAAACCTGAATAGATGCAAAGTTAAATGATAAACACCTGGTCACCTGAAGTGGCGGACAATAGGAGTTTAGGAGATGATTGTATACTATTAATGCATTGAACTCAATAGTAAAACAGTTTGCAGTAAGATACTAGGCCTTTTAGGTAGCCAGAAGTTAGTTCTAACTTCTAAATACATCTAAATCCATGTCTATGCAAAGGATTTGAAGCTCTGTATTAGAAATACAAAAACCAGACCATTATAAAGAGATAAAAGGAATCAATATGGAAAATAAAACAGTGTTCAAGGATGCAGGTTACTGGTTTCAGCCATTGATAAATTCCCCCAATAACATTTTAGGTTTAGTTGTTAATGATTGTATTTTCCCCTTATTGTTTAACAGAATGGCTACACACCTTTACATCAAGCTGCTCAGCAAGGCCACACACATATTATTAATGTTCTGCTGCAAAATGGAGCAAAACCCAATGCTACCACTGCGGTAAGTTTACCACTATTTGCTTTTTACACCCAATGTAAATATGTTTGTTTTTAATGTTAATATGTTTGTTAATGCGATGATGACAAATATTCCTTGTTTTCTCCTAAATGCTTTTAAGATGTCTAAGGGCAGAATACCCCTTTAAATAACCATGCTAAAAGACCCCAAATGAAGCCCCAAAGCATCAACACCCATCTTGCTAATGCCTATGAGATGTAGCACCCAAGAGTATCCACATGCTAGTGCCAGTTGCTATGCTCACAGACCTCTAATAATGATATCTCTTAAAGTGCCCATCTAATAATGTATGCAGTGATACATCTATATTAATGCCTACTATAGTGCATCTTTAATAGTGCCTACCAGTATGCTCTTACAATAGTCCGTTCTATAGGGTCAGTAATTGTCTATTATGTAAATTGTATGGACTTCCTACAGCACTGTCTGCGTAGTAAAGTCTGTCCCAATCCCTACAAAAGTCCCAGCCACCAATTGTGCAGGTCCTCCCACTTAAAAAGATTAAGGGGGCCTGTAAGTTTCATCATAGGTAACCTTCAACTATGAGAGACAGAATGGGGAGAAAGAATACAGGAAATCACATTGTAGGATAATTAATTCATTATAAATCCTACAATGTGATTTCCTCTATTCTTTCCCCCCATTCTGTCTCTCATAGTTGTAGTGTACCTATGATGAAAATTACAGACCTCTCTAAGTGGGAGTATTTGCACAATTGGTGACTGTAGGTGGTCACCTACAAACAAGCAAGATTTCTGGCTCTCACAGACCTGTAACAATTTCTTTAAAAGTCTCCTATGTCCTCCACTCGTTACCTGTATTAATGGCACCTGTTTAAACTTGGCGTAAAAGACACCTGTCCACAACCTCAAACAGTCACCCTCCAAACTCCACTATGGCCAAGACCAAAGAGCTGTCGAAGGACACCAGAAACAAAATTGTAGACCTGCACCAGGCTGGGAAGACTGAATCTGCAATAGACAAGCAGCCTGGTGTGAAGAAATCAATTGTGGGAGCAATTATTAAAAAATGTAAGACATACAAGACCACTGATAATCTACCTCGATCTGGGGCTCCACGCAAGATCTCACCCTCTGGTGTCAAATTGATCATAAGAATGGTGATCAAAAATACCATAACCACACGAGGGGACCTAGTGAATGACCTGCAGAGTGCTGGGACCGAAGTAACAAAGGCTACCATCAGTAATACACTATGCCGCCAGTGACTCATCATGCAGTGCCAGACGTGTCCCCCTGCTTAAGCCAGTACATGTCTGGGCCCGTCTGAGAAAGAATGCATCCAAAGAACACCAGAGTTGCAACCAAAGAACACCATACCTACTGTGTAGCATGGGGTGGAAACATCATGCTTTGGTGCTGTTTTTCTGCAAAGGGACCAAGATGACTGGTCCTTGTAAAGGACAGAATGAATGGGGTCATGTATCGTGAGATTTTGAGTGAAAACCTCCTTCCATCAGCAAGGGCATTGAAGATGAAACGTGGCTGGATCTTTCAGCATGACCATGATTCCAAACACACCACCCGGGCAACAAAGGAGTGGCTTTGTAAGAAGCATTTCAAGGTCCTGGAGTGCCTAGCCAGTCTCTAGATCTCAACCCCAAAGAAAACCTTTAGGGGGAGTTGAAAATCTGTGTTGCCCAGCGACAACCCCAAAACATTACTGCTCTAGAGGAGATCTGCATGGAGGAATGGGCCAAAATACCAGCAACAGTGTGTGAAAACCTTGTGAAGACTTACAGAAAACGTTTGACCTCTGTCATTGCTAACAAAGGGTATATAACAAAGTATTGAGATGAACATTTGTTATTGACCGAATACTTTTTTCCCACCATAATTTGCAAAAAACATTTTTTAACCCCTTAAGGACCCGGGGTCTTTCCGTTTTTGCACTTTTGTTTTTTTTTCCTCCTTACATTTAAAAAATCATAATTCTTTCAATTTTGCACCCAAAAAACCCATATGATGGCTTATTTTTTGTGCCACCAATTCTACTTTGTAATGACATCAGTCATTTTACCCAAAAATATATGGCAAAACGGGGGGGGAAAAATCATTGTGCGACAACATTTAAGAAAAAACGCAATTTTGTAAATTTTGGGGGCTTTCGTTTCTACGCAGTACATTTTAAAAATTACACTTTCTCTTTATTCTGTAGGTCCATATGATTAAAATGATACCCTACTTATATAGGTTTGATTTTGTCGTACTTCTGGAAAAAATCATAACTACATGCAGTAAAAATGTATACGTTTAAAATGGTCATTTTCTGACCCCTATAACATTTTATTTTTCCGCGTACGGGGCGGTATGAGGACTCATTTTTTGTGTGCCGTGATCTGAAGTTTTTAGCGGTATAATTTTTGTATCGATCAGACTTTTTGATAGCTTTTTATTCATTTTTTCATGATATGCAAAGTGACCAAAAATACGCTATTTTGGACGTTGTTTTTTTTGTGCATACGCCATTGACCAGGCGGCAGGAGCTGAGCTATGAGTTACTTTTAGTAAAGCCAGACCTCTGGAGAGAGGGGGTTGTACTAGGGACTTCTCCCACAGTCTATCTGGAAACCTCTGCATAGAAACATAGGTGGGGACCATGTCATATGACCAATTAATCACTCATCTAATGCAAGACATGCACATATTTAACCCTTACACTCCCAGAATACCTCAGTGTATGCTATAATGGCAATACAATACACAAAAACAGTTATGCAGGTCAACTCACAATAGCCCATAAACAGATATAAGCAGTTAAGAGTAATTTCTGTCATACAACAATTTCACACACACATACACACATGTATGTATACTGTGTGTGTGTACATATATATATATATATATATATATATATATATTGCAGCTAGGACATGGGTTACTACTTTATTGTGCCTTAATGAGATCAGATAATGTAAATCTAATGTGTGCTTTAAGGAAAGATATTTTTTCCTAACCTTTATTTAGATAGCCAACTCAAATTTTCCTCTGTGGCAAAGACTTGCACTTCTCCTAAATGACTGTCAGATGTGTATTTGTAGTGTTATGTTTCTTAAGGGAGCGCTGAGTTCAATGGATCCAATTTTTAGCTGTTCTGAATATTCCTCTGAATGTTCAGTAATATTACCTAGTGTTGAGAGTTTGCATGGAATCTTTACAGCTAATCCTGCATTCGAAGGCATCTTAAGTAGCTAGTATTTAAGGCAAATTTCTGCTGGTGCGTGACAGCCTTAAAGCAGACAGAACATTTTTATGCAGAGAAGCTGGCAGATGTCAGTGTGTTGTGTTGCTATGGGGATTAAAGCTGCACATAAAGACTTCTGAAGTGAACTACACATTACTGTAGCGCTTCATCCTTGTTTTGGATGGAAAGGCTGGCTCACTCGCTGTACTGTGTATGATCTCATTGGCTCACAGTTTATCGCTCTCTCCACCATTTCATCTTCCCTTGCAGAATGGCAACACTGCCCTCGCGATTGCCAGGCGATTGGGATATATCTCTGTGGTGGATACCCTGAAGGTTGTCACAGAGGAGGTTATCACCACTACCACGGTGAGTAGTACTGCAACTTTTTTCAGAGTATGTCAGTCATGCATGTGCCAGGACCATGGTCATGACATCATGACCTGCTATGGTATAAATGTTGTGGTACGTATGGTTCTTCTACTGGACTGGCTCCTAAGGTGCAAGTGTGAGGCTACATTGTGTGTGTGTGTGTAGTGACAATTCCTTGGGTTAAGATAATTCAGTAGTCTTATGTGCAGATCCTATGTAAAACCATAACTGTGATAGAGGAAGTACATCATCTGCTAAATGACACACACATTTTGGACCCTATAGTGCAATGAGACCCTACCTTCTGGTTCTTTGAAATCACTCTCATAGAGATACTTGAACGCGCACAGACATGACATTTTATAGTAAAAACTTGCATGAAGTTCACCAAATGTAGATGATTTTACATATTTCAGATCAAGGACTTTAGCTGCAACATAGCATCCTTTTAGAGTTGTACAAGTCACTTTATATGTTGCATCTTCATGGGTTAAACTTCTTCAGCTCTATAACAGACCGCCTCATACCATCAGATGTGGAGGCAACAATACGTTACAATGACTCTGTAAATGCACTGACAATGATCAGCGTGGGACTACTATACAACACGATTTTCCCCTTTATGTCATAATTGCAGATTGCTTCATGGATTCAGTATTTCACTTGCAGAGAATTCTCTTTTCGTGATGTTTTGTTTATGTGGACGGATTGTGCTGCACTGAAAAATGGAACGATGCAAGTTTAGTACACAGTTTTAAAAGGTGCACCTTGCCTAGACAGTATACAGTACACTAGTTCTACCTGTCTATAGAAGCCTTTTTATTAGTCAAGGTATATGTCTAGTTTAGGCTCCCCAATATAAGCAAGAGTAGAAAGTAACTACAAAGAGTAAACTCTTTAGTACTGCTGTTGCCTGCTCCTGACTGTGTGTTTCAGGAACTACTTGGCTTACTGATGCTGCTGGGCTTGGGCCTTACATTTTTGGATGTTAGCACTAGCTTTATTCTTTTAGAGTTGTCCAAGTCACTTTATATGTTGCATCTTCATGGGTTAAACTTCTTCAGATCTATAACAGACCACCTCATACCATCAGATGTGGAAGCAACAATACGTTACAATGACTCTGTAAATGCACTGACAATGATCAGCGTGGGACTACTATACAACACGACTTTTATAATTGCAGATTGCTTCATGTATTCAGTATTTCACTTGCAGAGAATTCTCTTTTCGTGATGTTTTATTTATGTGGACAGATTGTGCTGCACTGAAAAATGGAACGGTGCAAGTTTAGTACACAGTTTTAAAAGAGGCACCTTTCCTAGACAGTATACAGTACACTAGTTCTACCTGTCTATAGAAGCCTTTTTATTAGTCAAGGTATATGTCTAGTTTAGGCTCCCCAATATAAGCAAGAGTAGAAAGTAACTACAAAGAGTATATTGTTTCTATAGTGCAGTGTCTCCGCACCAGAGTGCCTCCAGTTGTTACAAAACTACAACTATCTGCATGCCTGGACAGCCAAAGGCTGTCTGGGCATGCTGAAGTTGTAGTTTTACAACAGCTGCAGGCACCCTTGTTGGGAAACAGTACTCTAGTGGAATGGGCAATTGATTTGTATGTATACTGCAAAGTACTTCTTTTTCTCTTCCGCATTAATGGGCATATAGATAGCACATTAAGGTGGCCAAGCAAGGCTGTGTTACTACAGGGACCTGATGTGGCTAATGGAAATTTGTTCCATTGATTGTGCCAACTTTAAGGCTTTAATTTTTTATATTTATTTATTAATATACTTATTAATGTTTTTCCTAACAGAAAGTAACAAAACACACACAAGAAAGATAATTTTATCCACAGTAAATATAACCAATTTTTGTCTGGTTGTTAGCGATGATGCCATAGATCTTTTAGCTTACCCAGTACTAATACATATAATACAGGGGATGCACATGTGCAGCAGTGGGAAATATACCACTCAAATGTCCTTTTAGTAAAAATACAGTGGGGTTTTATTTATGTGCATATTTAGGTATTGTATTAGAGCTACTGGGTCTAGAGTATATACATTGAATGCTTATCCTTTTACTGAACTAATATTATTCTTTCTATCCACTGTTGTGTTGATACATTTATAGACTAGTACTATTATTTTCTCTCTGAGGTGCCATAAGGAGTATAGTACAAAATGCTATGTATACAACCGAACTCATGAGCTCCACTCCAGTGATGACGTTTTATAAAAATTAGTTTTTTTATTTTATTTTTTAAATAACAACATTATGAGCTTTGTAATGTCATATAAGAAAGTCGGCAAATTTTGACACTTTTCAAAATGCTTTCAAAGGAAACCTTGGCACAAAAGCTGCATAATTATATGGCTGTCAGAAGCTTAGTCTTGCTGCTTTATATAAGTGACTGAAGTTGAGTGCCAAACTAACTTTTCCCAAGTTTGAAACATTTGTGTACACTCTCTAGGCAAGCTTGGCCCCCAGACAAGCCGTAAAATGAGGTTCTTTCCTAATCAGTACTATATGTATGAATCCCTGCCTCCCCCTCCCCTACACCGACTTCAGTGCTGCCCACCTGCCTGCTGTTATATCTGTGCTATCTTTATCTGTGAAAATCTGCCACAGATTTGTTATGAAGACACAAACACATTTTAACTCCTCTGCAGCTAAAGAAAACTGCCATATCTTCCTGAAAATGTGTATTTCATATGAATACATTTATGTTTATATGATTAGAGAGAAAAAATATAAGTGGTGGCCTTGCCACCGACAGAAAACTACCTAGAGTCCAAGACGTGCAGGGGGCCAGACATCACAGATATTCTAGTTCTAGCATTTTAGATACATGTGTGTATAATGGGAAACCCGGAATTATCCCCTTTATTTCAGAAAAATAAAAAGCAAGCAATAATACATTTATATAACATCCTAAATTCCTTACAGCAAAAATAGTAAGAAGAAAGTCTAGTCTGCCGAGAAACTCGAAGACTAATATTATGAAACGTTGCTTAAAGGGGTACTCCGGTGAAAACCTTTTTTCTTTTAAATCAACTGGTGGCAGAAAACATATTTGTAAATTACTTCTATTAAAAAATCTTAGTCCTTCCAGTACTTATTAGCTGCTGAATGCTACAGAGAAAATTCCTTTCTTTTTGGAACACTGATGACATCATGAACACAGTGCTCTCTGCTGACATATCTGTCCATTTTAGCAACCATGCATAGCAGATGTATGCTAAGGACAGCATGGTGGCTCAGTGGTTAGCACTGCTGCCTTGCAGTGTTGGGGACTTGGGTTCAAATCCCACTAAGGATTACAATAAATAAAGCGTTATTATTATTATTATTATTATAATAACGTCAGCAGAGAGAACTGTGGTCGTGATGTCATCAGAGAGCATTCCAAAAAGAAAATAATTTCCTCTGTAGTATTCAGCAGCTATTAAGTACAGGAAGGATTAAGATTTTTTAATAGAAGTAATTTACAAATATACAAGTAGCAAAGAAACAAGAGAATAATCGGCACAGCTTACTTCTGATCCTCGGGACTACTGTAGCTCTGTAGCAGTTGAATTGTAGGAAGCTGGTGGTGCTCAGACTGACAAAGGGAAAGTCCATCAAGCATACAAGTAGAGAAAAGAAATAGTCGGCGACTCACCACTCTTCTGTTCAGCAAAGTTCTTTATTGCACATATTCACAACAGTGTTGCCCAGGGAGGAGACGGAGATGGACACGCAGGGGGGCACCACAGAGAGGCAACAACGCTGTTTGGCACTACATAGGGCTTCAACTGGCCCAGTTGAAGCCCTATGTAGTGCGAAACAGCGTTGTCACCTCTCTGTGGTACCCCCCTGCGTGTCCATCTACGTCTTCTCCCTGGGCAACACTGTTGTGAATATGTGCAATAAAGAACTTTGCTGAACAGAAGAGTGGTGAGTCGCCGACTATTTCTTTTCTCTACTTGCATAATTTACAAATATGTTTAACTTTCTGCCACCAGTTGATTTAAAAGAAAAAAGGTTTTCACCGGAGTACCCCTTTAATATCTGCTGTACTGCTCTTTTATGAGAACTTCAAAGGTTCCAAAAATAAATATATATCAGGGAATTGTTAAAAATTTATATTTGAAATCACAATAAAATAGATTCCCTTTATTATAGGATGTTGTACAAAGAATGTTAATAAACATATGTGGGTTTTCTCGCTGTTTACGGATATTGGTCTTTTTTGTGCAGACTGTCACAGAGAAGCACAAGCTAAATGTGCCTGAGACTATGACTGAAGTTCTGGATGTCTCCGATGAGGAAGGTGAGTTCAGAACTGTGTCCTAAAACTGACATAACATTTTCACCATAGTGGTAAGCATGATTTTATTGGATTACAGGCCTTAGAGGAAACTGTGGATAGCAGTATTTTAGCCATTCTTTAGTATGTCTGTATTATTTGGAAGTACCTCTGAAGTCTTAAAGGGATTCAGTGGTTTAGTAAAATCTATCCCCTATCCAATAAGTTTCTGATCGTGGGGAGTCTGACCGCTGGGACCCCCCACGATCTCCTGCCTGGTGCCCAGCTCTCCTCATGAAAGGAGCTGTGTCGACCACAGCACAAAGCGGTGGACGACACGCGCCCTCCATGTATCTCTATGGGAGAGCTAGAGTACACGAGCGCTGTATCTCCGGCTCCCCGATAGAGATGCATTGGGATCACTCGCTTTACTCTCTTTGCAAACTAAAATGCGCAATATTAATAAATATGTCCCAATATGTCTGCTTAAATTTCCGGAGTGGGTATATCTAAAGAAGAATGATTTATTCTATGTTAACACAGAAATATTTGTATCTTATATATTGGTATTTTTGCTTTTACATCTGCCTGAAGGCATTCTAGTCCAAATATTTATAAGGCAAAGAGAAGTTGCTTAGATGCCAACAGATCATTATGTCAGGAAACCTTCTTCACTCTCTTTACAAACTAAAATGTGCTTTATGCAGCCATTAAACTATTTGCTGGTGAGCTCTTGTCTGATGAAGAACTTCTAAGTATACAAGGTATTGGTGTACACAACCTATTGAAGTGCTGTGGATCCAGTGTGACTTGCAGTGAGATTGATTGTCTATGTTTCAGTTTCTAATATTACGTTTTCAATATTACTACTTAGGACGGTGTTTAAAATTAACTTTACTTTTACCATTAAAATTAACAATGCTCTCAATGCATGTAGTGAGGCTTTTAAAATAGCAATGTGGCAAGCAAATAAAGTGCCTGTGTAAAGGATGATGTAGAAAAGACTCGCTCAGTCTGCCCTGTGGATCCTCCTGTCCAGGCTGCTAGACATGTCTGCATTCTCTACCTATCTTATAAGGAAGCCCTTTAAGATAAACTCTTGTTTCATGGTAAAAGGTTATAGTTAAAAAGAGAAATTTTGAGAAAAAGAAAAGAGACATGACCATAGAGATCCCAAGCAGTTAGAGGGTAAGGATTTGGTTGCGAAACTCCAGGTCCATTTGGCATTCCTATCTTGGGATTGACTTGTCATATAGGGAAAAAAAAGTTCCAGGAACAAAATTTAAGAAAAAACGGCATTTTGTAAATTTTGGGGGCTTTTGTTTCTACGCAGTACATTTTTCGGTAAAAATGACACCTTATCTTTATTCTGTAGGTCCATGCGATTAAAATGATACCCAACTTATATAGGTTTGATTTTGTCGTACGTCTGGAAAAAATCATAACTACATGCACGAAAATGTACATGTTTAAAATGTCATCTTCTGACCCCTAGAACTTTTTTATTTTTCCGCGAAGGGGGCGGCATGAGTGCAAATTTTTTGCGCCGTGATGTGAAGTTTTTAGCGGTATCATTTTTGTATCGATTGGACTTTTTGATAGCTTTTTGATAATTTTGAGAAAAAGAAAAGAGACATGACCATAGAGATCCCAAGCAGTTAGAGGGTAAGGATTTGGTTGTGAGAACTCCAGGTCCATTTGACATTAATAACTTGGGATTGACTTGTCATATAGGGAAAAAAAAGTTCCAGGAACTCTGTTTAGAAACTATCCGTTTACAACATACATTTCAGCAAGGCATAGAAATCTTACAATACAGACAGAAATATCATTGCCTATTTGACATCTCATAATATTAAAGAAAACACATACTTCTGATTTGCACAGGTAAAAATAGGAAAAGGTGGCGGAATTTGTAGCAAACTACTAGTAGTCTATGAAAATGTTGTCTTATCTAATACATTTCAAATATGTACAGACATCAGTGTATTGCGGTATTGGATTTATACAAGGGATCAGTAACAGCACTGTCCGCCACAATAGTCTTTTTTTTTTTAAATAACATTTTTAATGCATGTTTCTCCAATAAACGGACAATCATAAAACCAAGGAAACATGAGAAAGTTAACAATACGACAGTATCAAGCATGGACAGTCGTTAAAAGCACCACATATGAGCACAAAAGTGTTCTTGTCATGGGAATCTCTAAGTAGTGTAGCTTTGGGCCTACAAACATTCATGGCTCACAGTAGACACAAGATACAATATAATGAAAAAGGTTTCTTATAGCATATGTCTCGTAGAGGTTTCTTTTTCTATTGTTAGTTGAATCATAGTGCATTATTATATCTAATTAATGTGTGTCCTTTTTGTGAGGTTTGAGATATGTTTAAATCTTCTATACTGACTTTTACAAATAGATGACACAATGACTGGAGATGGAGGAGAGTACTTGCGACCTGAAGATTTAAGGGAGCTAGGAGACGATTCCCTTCCAAGCAGTCAGTTTTTGGATGGAATGACCTACTTGAGGTACAGCTTAGAAGGAGGACGCTCAGAGAGGTATGTCAATGTACTTATTAGACAATTACTGTGCCATCTCATATAGTGATGGTATATTGCTGGGATAGGTCATAACTTTATTATGTTTGGGGGTCCAAGGTCTGTAAGGTAATACTTGTATTCCCCATAAAATAATAACCGCGGAACATCTTTTCATAAAACTGTGCATTGTGCAATTCCACATGGAAATAAATAAACTTACAAACATTTGTTACTATTCTCTTTATTAATACCTTGTATTACTACATAGTCTGAGCGTTTGTTCACTGTTCACATTGAGTCTCATTTTCAGACATTTTTCAGTTCACACAGTTTTTTCCAGCCCTCTTGTTTTTTGTCCATTTTTTTACACATTTAGAATATGAATAAGAAAGCTGTGTGTGAACATGGCCTTACACTGTCAGAGATGACTTTGGACAGTGTCAGAGAAATGGAAACACTCAGTTGTCAATTTGTTCATACCCTGAGAAATTGCAGCTGTTCAGTATTGTTAGAGTTCTAAGAAAATTATTATTTCCTGGGGAATGCACATATTTACACATTATCTTTATGGATAAAATAAACCTTACAGTCTTCCAGTTCGATCTTTAAAGGGGTACTCCGGTGGAATACTTTTTTTTTTTTTTTTAAATCAACTGGTGGCAGAAAGTTAAACAGATTTGTAAATTACTTCTATTAAAAAAATCTTAATCCTTCCAGTACTTATTAGCTGCTCGATACTACAGAGGAAATTCTTTTCTTTTTGGAACACAGAGCTCTCTGCTGACATCACTAGCACAGTGCTCTCTGCTGACATCACGAGCACAGTACATTCGGCAGGGGCGTTCAAGGAGAGCGACATATGTTTTGCGCTAATCTAGCACATCCTCTGGCTCTTATACCTTATACAACACTGATACCTTTCTTATATACCTATACAGGATATCTCAACTGTGTGTAGGTTCCGCCTCCAGCTTTGCTCATACCGCGCACGACAGCCCGTCCTTCTTCCGGCCGGGTCAGCTGATCCCCAGGCCGCCACCTCCAGCAGTCACGTGAACCGACCCAAGCGACGTTTGACACGCCTCCCACGGAGGGAGGGATGAACTCCCCCCGTCGTGAGAGGCCGGGGCGGCATCACTGAAGTGCTGAACACGTGACGCCGGTTGCTAAGCAACCAAGGGACGCCGACCAGGCCAGAATTCAAGACCAGCGCACGCGCAGAGCATTACGTTCAGAAGCTGTAGGGAACCAATGGTCGGTGACAGTGTAATAACACCTTAAAAGAAGAAAAGGCTAAAACAGCCACATATTCCTATTGATTATATAACAGATTAGAACAGTGGAAAAAACAAAAGTTATAACAAAGATTTACAAAAAAAAACAGACAAGTCAGTTTTGTCATTAAGACTTGGGAGGCCCATAGTGTTCGTTTGCAAAATCCATTTTGCCTCTCTTTGGAGGAGCAGGTTATGCCTGTCTCCTCCATTCCTTGGGGAGGGTACAATTTCAAGACCAGCACATTTTAGGACACTGGGAATGCCTCCATGCTGGGTTTTGAAATGATTTATGAGTCGTGGTAAACCTATGCCCGTGTGGACTGATTTCATGTGCTCTCACACTCTGACACATAAACAACGAATTGTTTTACCAATATAATAGAGTCCACAGGGGCATAGGATCACATAGACTACTTAACGACTATTACAAGTAATAAAATCTTTGATTCTCCATTCAACTCCCCCTATCCTAAGGAATTTAGCTTCCATATTAAAACTGCAGTGCGTACACTGTCTACATCTATGGTTTCCTTAGGGGGAACACCTATCCAGCCAGGTAGATATTTTCTCGCTAAATTGTTTTCCTCCTAACACATTTTGTTAGTTTAATTTTTTCTGTAGGTGAAGAGAGGACCTTTTTCAGCTGTATCTTTTAGATCAGAATCGTTAACTATGACATGCCAGTACTTCTTGATAGCATTTTGCACCGTTCTATCCATACTGGAGTGCTTAAAGGAAAATACAAATCTTCCACCTTTTCTTTTTTTTCTTTTAATAAAGTTTCTCTGTCAAGTTATCTGGCTCTGTCAAGGGCTTTTTGTATTATATCAGATGGATATCCGCGTTCCCGGAGTTTTAGGCAAAGATCACTAGCTTGGGATTCAAACGTCACCTCATCGCTAATGAACCTCCAAACTGTCCAAAGGGAATGGCCTTTTTCATGTGAGGAGGATGAAAGCTTGTTTAGTGAAGGAGGGCATTAGTGACAGTGACCTTTTTGAAAGTGGATGTTTTTAACTGGTCATCCTCAACTCTGACTTTTACGTCTAGGAAATCCATTTCTTTTCCTCCAAAAACAGAGGTGAATCTCATCTCAAACTCCCTGTTGTTGTTAAGGTATTCTATAAATTATTTAAACTGCATCTCATTTACAAATCTGTTTAACTTTCTGGCACCAGTTCATTTAAAAAAAAAAAAAAAAAATCCAACAGAGTACCTTTAACTTTCTAAAGTGTAGGTGTACCTTAGGTAAACTAATAAATACGGTAATTGCGTAAATAGGCATTCCATATACTGTGTATCATATTTGCAAGCAGGAAAAGTACAATAACAAAGATAATCTATCTATCTATCTATCTATGCCTATCAAATCTAATCTATCTTACAAGACACTGAACTTTAGTTTAATATGTATAAAAGTAAAGCTTATATAGTAGTATTTTCTTTTTGGGGCAGTCACAGAGGAACCACTATTACATCTAATAATAATGTGTATTATTACTAGATGTAATTTTTCACTGTAATGTTTAGATTTTTGCCTGGGATTATTACATAGATAATACAGTGTCAATATTTGTATTTGATTTTCAAATGCTTATTTGTTCAAATAATGTCCTATACAATAAGAGCAGATAACCCAGGTAATATATTCTCATAGTAAACAAGTCAGGATACATCTCATTTTCTAGCCTACATTGATACAGTGAAAACTGGGCTGTTCCCATGGCAACTGCCACACTTTTTGTCTGTACTATGTTTGGCCTTAAGACGTTTCTTATAGCGACCAATCAGATCACTGCTGTAATTTTCTTGCATCTAAAATATTACAGCTGATATCTAAAGGCTGGTTCACATGTGACACCTTTGTCTGGTCAGTTCTTTATTGATCAAGAATCAACTGATGAGTAAGTAAAAGGAGATATTTGACAAAAATAAACCTATCCACAGGATAGGGGATAAGTAGCTGATCGCAGGGGGGTCGGGACCCGGTGCTCAGTGAAGAGTGCTTGCTGCAGGTGGCACATGCTCCATACATTTCTATGGGAGTGCCGAAAAGTCCCAAGTACAGCACTCTGGAATCATCGGCACTCTCATAGAAATAGAGGGCGTGCCGTCTACCAGTAGATGACAGGTGCTCCTCTCTGCGAGACTCGAAGATCCTGTAAATAGGGTATAAGTATAGTTTTGATGGAGTTCTGTTAAGGATTTTTGCTATTTTCCTGTGTCCCTAGCCCTAAGTCCCTAGTCCCTATGCTGTATGCAACATTTCACTGGCAAGAACAAGATGGCACCCAGAGGCAAAAGTGACTGATTATAAGAAAGTATGGGTTCAGTTTAGTTATCAGTTTCCTACCATACCTCTATGTGGTTACAATAGGCAGCCCAAGACTTTTGTCTTCTATAGTTTTTATACTTCAGTGCTTCCATAGTGATTGAGGTCTCAAAATTTTGCAAACACATCTACTTAGTAGTGATATGCTCCAGACAGCAATGCTTTTATTGCACATATGTGACATGCTGCACTTAAAACACGTGTGTTATGTTTAAGGAATTCATGTTTCAGAATGTTAACATGGTAAGATGACAACATTGTCATCTGTGAGCTCTAAATGGATGATACATATGTATAGGAGTCTCGCTTGCTTGGGGATGAGCTCATTTCTGCTTCCTTAGCAGGGTGCATTCCCAGTGCTTTACCACAATTAACTTCCAGTATAGCAAAATTGCTACTTCAGATTGATAGAAGATAGCCGTGATTATCTCCACAATGAAGGCAAATTGTAACAATTTCCCGTAGCTTCTAAACATTTTTCACCACACTAATGTTGCAAGGAGACTTCCTGTGCAAGATAAGAATTTTAGAACCATATAACTTGCTATAAAGCAGGGGTTCTTAAAAACTCCCCATTAGGGGCCCCACATGCTAAATTCAGGCTTACAAGTTTTCTAGGAGAGGCACCACACCACATCTGCTGTGCAAAAAATAAAGTGACTTGAGACAGAACGTAAAGTTGACTTGAAAAATTTGGAAAAGATTTAAAGAGCTTCTGTATATAAATAAAGTAAAATGAATGCAATTTTTATTTTTTTTATTTTTTTTATTTACTTTGCTCATTAAGTACACAGAGTTTACAAGGTCTCTTTTTATAAGTGGTTAATGGCAATATTCAGTGTTCACATTGAGTTGCTGAATACTGGTACACACTTAAAGGGAATCTCTCATCAGTGTCACCTGCACTAGCCCGAACAAGGAGGATAACTGGCGAATGGAACGACAGATTGGGGTTTGGTAAGTATTATTATAATCAGTGTCACACACACTACCAGCCTGTACCAAGAGGTTAGTACGGGTGACACTGATGACAGATTCCCTTTAAAGGGGTTAGATGAGATTCTTTTTCCACAGACAGTGCCACTCTTGTTTATAGACTGTGGCTGGTATTGCAACCCGTGAAGCCTTATTTAAAGGGGTACTCCAGTGGAAAAAAATTTTTTTTAAATCAACTGGTGCAAGAAAGTTAAACAGATTTGTAAATTGTTTAGATTTTTAATCCTTCCAGTACTTATCAGCTGCTGTATGCACCAGATAAAGTTATTTTCTTTTTGAATTTATTTTCTGTCTGACCACAGTGCTCTCTGCTGACACCTCTGTCTGTGTCAGGAACTGTCCAGAGTAGGAGCAAATCCCGATAGCAAACCTATCCTGCTTTGGACAGTTCCTGACATGGACAGAGGTTTCAGCAGAGAGCACTGTGGTCAGACAGAAAATAAATAAAAAAGAAAAGAACTTCCTGTGGTGCATACAGCAGCTGATAAGTGCTTGAAGGATTACGATTTTTAAATAGAAGTCATTTACTAATCTGTTTAACTTTCTAGAGCCAGTTGATATAATGTTTTCCACTGGAGTACCCCTTTAAGGCTTTGGACTGGATGATGCCCGCAGAATTCTTTAGGCTTTAACAAACCCATTAGTGGCAATGATTCTCATACAGAGGCACATACAATTGTTTAATTGCTATCTTTGTCCCATTGTATACCTCTGGAAAATCACTGTACACTGTAAAACAGGTCGCTGTAAAACTTTGCATAAAGTATATATTATTCTTTAATTTATATATTCAACAACATAAACAAATACATATATATGTTATATATGCCAAAAATGTAGGTCCCCAGATCCACCTACTTACCCTACATGCCAGCATATGGAGATCACTTGGTGTTTATTTGTGGAATGGTAAAACTATATTAATTCTATACTTTGTGAGAAAATATTGAGTAAAACATACACTTTGTAAAAGCTGCAATAATTACTAACATCAGGCAGACATCACCTCCATATATACAAACAGTACATGACTAACTACACAATGTTATTTCTCCTGAACTTATTGCATTCCATTTTATTTCTAACTAATAAAAAATGCCTGTTACTTCATAACAATTTCCCTTTCATTTATTTCTTTTCTATATTTTCTTTTTTCTTTCTTACTTTTTTTGTGTGGATGCTGCCAACAGCACCATGCCTAGGTAGGTATGGCATTGCATGGTATCAGTATGTTCTTCATGAGCTAACCCCACACCACAGATCCTCATCTATCATTACCTCACATACCCATCACATTGATGCTTGTTTGCTATATACTAACATAAGCTCAGTGTGCTTATTGTAAGTCCTGGCTTAAGCTTTGTCATGCTGTTCATACTTTAAAGTAAGCTTTTAGACAGTGTAAATTTACCATAGTTTAATACTTATTTTACTAGTTAGGACCACAATACAAAACTGTGCTACATGAACCCCCCTGATACAGTAGACTTGGTGGCTGTAGGCCAATATTCTAAAATTTGTTTAATATTACATATATATTCATTTATAGGAAAGAATGCAGAAGTCCAGCACAGGAACTCATGCAGTAAGACCTTTTTTATTTAGAAAACCAAACGGAACAACAGGATAAAGGGACGTGTTTCAACCGGGTATACCTATACAGTATTAGTAAGCCCGGTATACCCGGTTGAAACCCGTCACTTTATCCTGTTGTTCCTTTTGGTGTTCTAAAAAAAGAAGGTCTTATTGCTTGAGAACCTGCGCTGGACTTCCGCATTCTTTTCTGTGACTATGGGGGTGTTGGCTCACACCAGTCCGGGCATGGTCTCTGGTTAAGGGGTGAGCTGAAGCTTCACAATTTTCCTGCATATATATATATATATATATATATATATATATATATATGCCATGTTTATGAGAAATCCATTAGAAAATTGTAAGAAAACATCATGGAGATGTTTTTCATGTCATACAGTGACACTGATTGCCTACAGATCCATATTATACAAGATCTGAACCCTAAATAGGATTCCTGTTTACCTTAGTTGGGGTATGTTCACATGAGTGAATTATCCACTGCAGCTCAAACCTGCAGCAGAAATTTTCATCATCGGTATACCTCAATATGAGAGACATAATGAGAAAATTAATCCATAAAATCACATTGTCTGATTTTTAAAGAATGTATTTGCAAATTATGGTGGAAAATGAGTATTTGGTCACCTACAAACTAGGTCTTCTCTGTCCTCCACTCTTAACCTGTATTAATGACACCTGTTTGAACTTGTTATCAGTATAAAAGACACCTGTCCACAACCTCAAACAGTCACACTCCAAACTCCACTAGTTCACAAGACCAAAGAGCTGATGAAGGACACCAGAAACAAAATTGTAGACCTGCACTGGGCTGTAAAGACTGAATCTGCAATAGGCAAGCAGATTGTGTGAAGAAATCAACTGTGGGAGAAATTATTAGAAAAAGGAAGACGTACAAGACCACACTGATAATCTCCCTTGATCTGGGCTCCACGCAAGATCTCACCCCGTGGTGTCAAAAACATCACAAGAAGGATGAGCAAAAATCCCAGAACCACACGGGGGGTACCTATTGAATGACCTGCGGAGAGCTGGGACCAAGGTAACAAAGGCTACCATCAGCAACACACTAGCCGCCAGGGACTCAAATTATGCAGTGCCAGACGTGTCTCCCTGCTTAAACCAGTACATATCCGGGCCCACCTGAAGTTTGCTAGAGAGCATTTGGATGATCCAGAAGAGGAAGGTCAGATGAAAACAAAGTAGAACTTTTTGGTAAAAACTCAACTCGTCGTGTTTGGAGGAGAAAGAATGCTGAGTTGCATCCAAAGAACACCATACCTACTGTGAAGCATGGGGGTGGAAACATCATGCTTTGGGGCTGTTTTTCTGCTAAAGGACCAGGACGACTGATCTGTGTAAAGGAAAGAATGAATGGGATCATGTATCGTGAGATTTTGAGTGAAAACCTCCTTCCATCAGCAAGGGCATTGAAGATGAAACCTGGCTGGGTCTTTCAGCATGACCATGATCCCAAACACACCGCCTGGGCAATGAAGGAGTGGCTTCCTAAAAAGCATGTCAAGGTCCTGGAGTGGCCTAGCCAGTCTCTAGATCTCAACCCCATAGAAAACCTTTGGAGGGAGTTGAAAGTGTAGAGGAGATCTGCTTGGAGGAATGGGCCAAAATACCAGCAACCGTGTGTGCAAACCTTGTGAAGACTTACAGAAAACATTTGACCTCTGTCATTGCCAACAAAAGGTATATAACAAAGTATTGAGATGAACTTTTGTTATTGACCAAATACTTATTTTCCACTATCATTTGCAAATTCTTTAAAAATCAGACAATGCGATTTTAGTGAGTTTTTTTTTCATCATGTCTCTCATAGTTGAGGTATACCTATGATGAAAATTACAGGCCTCTCTCATCTTTTTAAGTGGGAGGACTTGCACAATTGGTGGCTGACTAAATACTTTTTTGCCCCATTGTATATCCTTGGAGAGAGTGTTATTCATCATTGTCTATGTATGTACTGTATTTGTTTCTTATTGTCAAATCAAATGTTCTACCTATGTGCGAGGCTGCATGTGCTTTGCTTTTATTGTGTCAGTGTCATACAGCTTTAGCACCCAGTGAATTCACAACAGCAGTGTCTTCCAGGGGATATGCACCTAGTATAACTTATTTATTTATTTACCATCCTGCAGAATGATTACTAAAATGGCATTGAAATACAGCGACCAGTCAGAAAGACCACAAAGCAAACTTTGTATGACATTTATATGCATGGGGCTCTTTTATATGACATTTTATTGATATTGATACATGTCATTTAAAGAGTCCCAATAAAATGCCTTTTGTAAAGCTGTAAAAAATGTATTTCTAATGAACCAATGCCAAAATGTAATTTTCCCCTGGAAGCTTCACAACGCGCTAATTGCTAATTTTTCCATTCACCTTTCCCATTTCACCCTTAAATGTCTGGCGATTTGTATGTGTCAACCGACCAGCCTCCGATCCTTCAGTTCAGACAGGTCCCACACGATAAGTCATCACTCATATCCCAGAGGCAGTGCCATAATAGACGACTCTGTCATCATACCCCATGATCAGGTAGGTGATTTTGTTTTTCTTCTCTTTGTTCTCTAGTTCTGTATTGTATTCTGTAATCTAGTTCTGTTCTCTAGTTCTGTATTGTATTCTGTATTCTAGTTCTGTTCTCTAGTTCTGTATTGTATTCTGTATTCTAGTTCTGTCCTCTAGTTCTGTAGTGAGATAATATACCTTATGTACCAAATCTAATTCCAGAAAATGGCCTTTTTGCTTATAGCAGCTAAGGTTCCTCTATGAGCAATTGAGATGCATATTGTAAAGGGTAATGGTTATGATGATGTAGGAACAATTGAGCTGGATTCCTTCAATGTAGCCCGAAGTGATTTACAAAAAATTTGGAAAAGCATAAAAGATTTTTTTGTAACAAGCCAATCACTCACCTCTAGTCAGCAGCGTAGGCAGATAGAGGACACTGTAAGTGCAGTGGTGCCTGGACTTGAAAAGTAACCCTACAGCTAGGTGGATATTGCCCATTGTTTTCGCTTGGATTACTACTATAGATCATGACTAAATAAAAAAATGTATAAAAGGCACAGGCCAAGATTGCCTCTAACCCTTTATAGGTAGTGAGAAGGGCAGTTAGGGAGATGGGCTCTGCTACCTCTAAACCACAAGATCCAAAACAGCTGAAAAAAAAAAAAAATATATATATATATATATATATATATATATATATATATATATATATATTGTTGTATAGCACCAAATAATGAACTATAATAAGTTAGGTTAGGTAATTTGTTTACTGTGACATCCCAGAGGTCAAGGCAGAGAAGGAGTTAAAGGGGTATTCCAGGCCAAAACTTTTTTTAGATATCAACTGGCTCCAGAAAGTTAAACAGATTTGTAAATTACTTCTATTAAAAAATCTTAATCCTTCCAATAGTTATTAGCTTCTGAAGTTGAGTTGTTGTTTTCTGTGTAACTGCTCTCTGATGACTCACGTCCCGGGAGCTGTGCAGTTACTATGGGGATATTCTCCCATCATGCACAGCTCCTGGGATGTGACATCATCATTGAACAGTTAGACAGAAAACTTCAGAAGCTATTGGAAGGATTAAGATTTTTTAAAAGAAGTAATTTACAAATCTGTTTAACTTTCCGGAGCCAGTTGAGATATATATATATATATATATATATATATATATATATATATATATATATATGAAAAGGCTTTGCCTGGAATACTTTAAGATCCACAATTTTTTTCTAGGGTATTAAATGAGGTAATTTTGGTTAAGCTAAAGCAGAGAAGGCATTAATCAATCCTTGGTGGCCTAGGGCAGTGAATGGGTTAAGGCTATATACCTGTGGTCCAGTGCTTATTCACTTCACCAGCCTCCTGCATTGTTCTGGCTGTATTCAGATTCCTGTTTCCTCCATGCACAAATAATAGTGAGAGGATAGGGAGGACTATGCAGCTGTTCTATCTTTGATCAAGCTGAATGTTTAAAAGGGTTGTCCAAGTTTTGACAAAAAAAAAAAATGTATATACATTTGCCAATTTAGTAGAACATGTAAAAAAAAAAAAACTTTGCCAGCCTCTCCAATCCCATAGTGATCCGACCAATGGAGCCCCAGTCTTGATGCCAGTAGTACAGAACGTCATTGATAATGAAATTAACTGACTGCAGAGGTCACGTCAAGTTAGTAAAAGCATAGGGAGCCAAATGGAGCTTTCACTTGAAGCATGCTTCGGAGCTTCAGCTTGTCTGAGGTGAAACCTATTTTATGTAATAAGTGAACATATATTGGTTAATATAGTTATGTTATTTCCAGTCTTCCATTTCGTTCATGCTTTTCTTTTGCATTAGATGCAAACTGTCTGCACTGTTTTCTTCATTTGTCCCACTTCATGTCTGGTTAGGACACTCTAGCTTGAAATTCAGCCAACTCTATTGCCCTCCCACTTCATCTATTTGACTACATCCTCTCCCACTGGAGAGAAAGTTGGCTAAATTCATGGCTAGAGTCTACAAAGAAGAAGGAAGTCCATTGCAGGATATACACTACAGAGGAAGTTGTGCTAATGAAGACAATAGAGCAGACAGTTTGCTATAAAAGCAGAAAAAAACATGGAAAAACACACAATAAATCAGTAGTAGTAAATCAACTTTTAACCTCTTAAGGAAGAAGGGCATACAGATACGCCCTTGCGTCTTGTTACTTAAGGACCAAGGGGGTACATGAATCCTTAAGCAGCTTTAAAGCGAGCGCAGAAGCTGTGCTCGCTTCAGAACAGTGAGTGTTGGTTTCTATCAGTAATGACAGGCAGCGGCCTTCCCAAGAAAGTGAAAGATCATCGGCAACTCAGAGGGGCTCACGGAACCCTGTGTAGCCGATCACACTGTATAATGCTGTGTCATATCAAAGTCCCCTATGGGACTCTGGTTTCTAAAACTATATAAAACCCCTCCCCCTTTAAAGGGGACAGTACCAGATTAAATTATGGTAACATTGGGCAACTATGGGCCCCTTTGGAGTCTTAGGCCCTGGGCAGCTGCACTGCTCATCTACAATTATTATTTTGTTAATTGAAAACCCTTCTGACACATTCATTACTTCAATTTCTCCCTTTTTTAATACTGTATAAAATGTAGACAACATAAAATTAGAAGAAAGAGGCAAAAGATGCACCAGATGTATCACAGTAGCAAAATCTATGATAAGTTTGGTGTATTTTAAAAGACATGTTAGGCACTTTATTTTTACATAATTTATTTGCTTTACCAGTATTTTGTGGCTTACACCAGTAATAAATCTGGCACACTTTAAAGACACTCTTTGCTATAAACCCTTTACTAGACACTTTTCAAAATTGTCTAATGAGGTGCAAGAAGTGTTGATGCATAATAACTGTGGGGTACTTAAAGGCCATCTGTGGCCGAAAACAACTTTTTGATGTGTTTGATCGCGGGGGGTCCGAACGCGTTCTCCTTCATGGGGCCACGGCTTTGCCGTGCAGGAGGTGTGCCGGCCGCAGCATATAACTGTATGGGGAGTAGGTAGGGAGAGGGCGTAACCGTCAACCTCTCTAGGTCGACGCTACGCGGTCGGACCCCCCGAGATCAAACACATCCCCTATCCTGTAGATAGGGGATAAGTGTAATAACGCTGCAGTTGTCCTTTAATACACTCCAGTTTGTTGGCACACGTTATGCCAGAGTTCCGACACATTTAGATTGGCAAATGTGCCCTAGTAAATCTCTTGTTTCTGTGTCAGGTAATGAGTAGCACACTGTCATTGTTTGTCTTTCTTCAGTTTCTTAACACGTAGTAAATTTATATATAGTCAATTTTCTTCTGTTTATATGCTTAGGTCTCATATTTGACAAAAATGGAACAGAACTCATATCGTTTTAGCTGGGGGAATGATAACCTGGACAATGTTGCACTCTCCTCCAGCCCCATCCATTCTGGGTGAGTAAAGAAATAAATATGAAGCGCTTGTGATTGTCAAAGAAACATAAGAATGCTACTACTGTATGTACCAGAAGGTGGCAGTGTCAGTGCATGGATGTATATGTTTTGGTTATACTATGGATAGCTCTTTATTAATATTCTTCAGTTCGAAGCTAATTGTTACCCAGGTGTTTACTGTACTTTTTATATCTATGTTGTTCAGGAAATTATTTCAATGACGTATGTAGGGGTTGTTAACACCGATTTTCCTGTGATTTTCTAGATTGTAGGATCACAGAGAATGCCTGCTACTATTAGAGGATAGGTAGCTCTGAATGATTCTTCAGTTACTCATCGCAGAATTTATAGCTTTTAGTCAAGTATTTTACATCAAACAGACAAGAATATAACATACAGAATTGATTTTAAAGACAAGCAGTTAAAGGTGCTATTTTTGATGCAGTTTTTTGTTAGCCAAACCAGAAGTGGATCCAGCATGTTTCCCATATCTTTTTAAACCACTACTGCTGGTGGTGTTGGCTTAAAACTCTGCTCATACCTCTTACCAAGTTGGAAATAATATCTTCCATTTTACATAAGCCATTTATAAGAAGTCTACCTGCTGTGACTTTTCTATATGGGCTGTCCAAATTGGGCAATCACTTACGAAAATCAAACCACATAGGGGATCAGTGGGCCCGACTTGCAGTATCATTTATATGAGGAATGGTGTAATACATGATGTCCATTTTAATGAATTATCACCTATGTAACATATGAGGAAGCTAAGTGTGATATAGCTACCCTTTCATATTCACTCCTTTATGGATCATTTAGCGTTGGACCCCTTAAAGACTTTTATATTCCCTGATAGCCAGAGCTCTCATAGCCTTTCTAAATATAGAATATTGTTCACGAGAAGAAAGTAAAGAAGACATCGGCCACTCACCAGGTTTCAGCAGAAAGTATCTTCTTTATTGAAGCATACTCACTTACACATATTGATCAGAAGAGGTTGGTGGGGGGACAGTGATAGATGACCGAGCTCTGTTTCGCACGACTTGCGTGCTTCCTCCGGCCATACTAATTCCTACCTGTGCACAATATATATACAGGTGCATGCAAAATTACCTGCCTATCACGTCACAGGACGGGGAATCACGTGACTGTGTGACGTGGAGGCAGGTAGGCGTGATTAAAAGTTAGAAGCAAGCTGTTAACTCTGTCCTATCATTCATTCCAATATTGCCTGTTGCGTTAGTTTTTATAATCCATAATGTTTCTATACGCAATCATTTCTGGTCTATGCGTTCTTTACTTTTGTGTTTCAAAACTCACCTATGAACTCTGTGATAGAGCAGGCAATCATAAGAAACTGGTTTCTATTAGAAGCCGATGAGGACCTAGAAGAAGTGGCACAGTCAAAACCTAGGATTACATATAAGAAGAATATCACTATAGGGGAGACTATCAACAAAAACAAAAGAAAAAAGCAGCCACGAAAAAAGAGACATGGCTAGATAACGTCATACCTAAAGGAAATTATAAATGCAGGAATTGTAATCAATGCAAGTACAGTTGGGAAACTAGGAATGTAAGATTAGGACCAATTCAACATTCGATATAAGAATTAATTACGAAAATGCAGGAGATCGGATCCAGCTCAATGCAGATAAAATCGGGTTTAATCCATAGGACATTGGCTGGTGCCGTCCAGCGCCTGGATCCGTGCTCTACTGTCTGGGGCGGGGTGAGCTGGCTTTCACCTTGTTTGCCTAAGAATTAATTACCTGCCGTACGAAAAATGTAATTTATGCCATTTTATGCCCCTGTGGCTTCTTTTACATTGGACAGACCAAGCGCCAACTGCAAGTGCGAATTAGGGAGCATATGTATGCCATACGCACAGGCAAACCAGGAGCGACACACTTACAGTCCCATGTAAGGGAGGTACACGGGGGCAATCCAGAAGTCCTGAAATTCTTAGGTCTTGAAAAAGTTCAAAGTAACAGATATGAACGCATAGACCAGAAATTATTGCGTATAGAAACATTATGGATTATAAAAACTAACGCAACAGGCAATATTGGAATGAATGATAGGACAGAGTTAACAGCTTGCTTGTAACTTTTAATCACGCCTACCTGCCTCCACGTCACACAGTCACGTGATTCCCCGTCCTGTGACGTGATAGGCAGGTAATTTTGCATGCACCTGTATATATATTGTGCACAGGTAGGAATAAGTATGGCCGGAGGAAGCACGCAAGTCGTGCGAAACAGAGCTCGGTCGTCTATCACTGTCCCCCCACCAACCTCTTCCGATCAAAATGTGTATGTGAGTATGCTTCAATAAAGAAGATACTTTCTGCTGAAACCTGGTGAGTGGCCGATGTCTTTTTTACTTTCTTCTCGTGAACATTATTGAACCTGACTGCATACATCAGAGCACCGCCACCAGCACCACTTGCTACATTCAAATCCATTACCAGCACAGGCTCCTAGTTCAGACGCTTCATGCAGTGCCGCGTTACTGCCTCTTTGAGAACTAAATATAGAATATTGCTACTCCATAAATCCCGTATCATAGTTGTATAGTATGTATAGGCAATGCAAGGTTATTTTGTTGTGTGTCAGCAGCATATTTAAATACAGTAGGTACTTTGATAAATTTTGCATTGTACAATTAAATGTAAGAAATTTTGTGATATGTCGTATCAGAGAAAAATGGCTCATTCTTTACTAAATGTGTCCATAAAAGGGATACTTCGCCCCTTGACATCTTATACCATCTTAAGATGCCTGATCGTGGGGTCCGGTCTCTGGGACACCCCCCTCGCGATCTCTGTGCAGCACATTCTGAACATTCATAATGCTCGGTGTGGGAGGCCATGGTGGTGACGTCACGCCCCTTTGTCACGTTATGCCACGCCCCCTTCATTCATGTCTATGGGAGGGAGCAGGGTGGCCATCACCCCCCCTCCCATAGACATGAATTGAGGGGGTGTGGTGTGATGTCACGACCACAGCCGCTCACACCAAGCATTCTGAACATAATGTTCAGAATGCCGGGTGCTGCACAGAGATTGCCTCTGGGAACCCTTCGATCAGACATCTTATACCCTATCCTTTGGATAGGGGATAAGATATCTAGGTGTGGAGTACCCCTTTAACTGTTGGCCTAATGTTTGTTCAGCAAACAGCTATTCCAATCCCCCCAGACATATGACAAACAGATCTGAATGTTCATGTGTTTTCAATGAAGGGAGGATGAGGAGTAAGCCACTGCAAGACATCTTTGAAGCTGGCTTATCACTTTGAGAACAAAAGGGTTGTGCAGTTGAAACCCGATTCTCCCTCTCCACATCATCTCTTGAGGGTGAGTGGAGGCCCTAGTACACTTTAGACATTTAGCTGATTGCCCCAAAGTTAGCAAAGTTGGTTTGTCCAATTTATGACTAAAGATTATGAGGACCATCAGGCCACTTTCATTCTCCCCCTCCCTCCTTATCTCATTATTCACTCTGAAAAACTGCTCAAGGCCATGACACTGAAGTATCAGATAACAGCTGCCCATAGAAGTCTATGGAGAGAGGATAGGATTGGGGAGGAGGAGATGTGGCTGAAGAGAAACATAGGCAGCAAGAAAGACACAGTAAGAGTCTCTGTTTTCAAGGGTGTTCTGTTGAGATAATAGGAGACAAGGATCCCCTCTATTGTGTGTGAACAATGAACAAGCTCCACCCAGAAGTTCAGTGACAATTGAAAATCCGAGCTAAACCCTGTGGAGGGAAAAACTGGTGAAAGATGCCATATATGAGTTATATAATGGCCCGAAAAGGTGCTTCCCCTCATATACACACACAATACCTTACGCTGAAGTGATACCTGAATGTGCAGGTATGTTATAACAGAAAAGGTGGCAGTAGAATTCATAAAACTATTGATGTATATCATTCCATGGATTGAAATTGCTTGCTTAATAATGACAAATACGTGTTGCACAACAATTGGTTGGAATAGTTTGTTCAAGGCTGCTCTACAGAATACTAGATATACTGTATAGGAAACAGATTCTTGATAAGGTAATTGTGGGGCAATTTAGTGTATGCACTAGTTTCATCCTTACATTACAAATTATTGTCTTTTATGATTTTATGGTGGAATAAGATTTATGAATGAAATTATGTTTAACATATTTAAATCGTATGAAAACACCTGGATATCAAGAAAAACTAAAAAGGGATCATTTGAGTCTAGTTTGTCACAATGGCTGAAATAATCTGATTTCCCACATTCAGATACAGGAGGCTGGAGAGTGGAACAGGAACCATATAAATATGTTGTTCAGGCCAAATACCATTACAGTGATTTCACAAGCTATTGTATAGTCTTAATATTCTCAGAATGGCTTTTCTTCTACATTGGCCATTACTTTTGTCTAACAATTGTGTTGCTGCATTAGTGAGGTCTGCACTGTTGAAGTGACATACAGTGGCCCATCATGCAGTTGTTCTCTGTAAGTGACATGCTAGATACAGACTACTTCTCTGTAAACCTCTCCTACAGTTATTACCTGTCTCTTTTTCTCTCTCTTTTAATTCTCATGACTAATCTGTTCTGTTGCAGCCGCATATCTCCTTGTCTTGACCGAGACCACAGCAGGTGATCCTTTGTGTTCGATATGTGATTGTATTATTTCCACATTGTATGCCCGTAATTCACATCAGGATGCTTTAGTGTTTTCCCATCCAACGATTGGCACAACTTTTGCACAAAAGCATACAATGCTCAAATTTCCAAAATGTATTACTTCTAAAAAGCATTTATAAATAAAAAGTTTTTTTTTTTTTTTAAATTAAAAATACTCTTAGTATCAGATGGTACAGAAGAGTTTGATTTATTAAGTACTGTTATTTTTAGTTGTTATACATTTAGTAGTCTACATAGAAAAATGACAACCCAGCCATTGAGGAACAGAGTATACTGGTGCTTTTTCAAGCCCCACGCCTCTGATTTTAGGAGAGAAGGGTGATGGTACCATATGTTTTCCCCTTGTTTCCTTACATTACAGGTGAAGCCCTTTGTTGTTCATGCAGCCCATAGGGTATAGGTATGATTTGGTAAACAGATATGGTAAAGAACAACAGTTTCTTATCTTTTATTATGTCTGTAATCTACCAGATGGTGTGATCTGTTTTTCTGAATTTTTTGGTATCTAATGGAAATCTCTAATGATATATCTGATTGAAACAAAGCTTAACTACAATACCTGCATGTAATAGAAAACGCTTTAAGATGCCTATGTAATCTAAATGGAAGGGAGGCAATAAGTCCAGTTTAACGAGAAGACTAAATCCAGGCTTAATATTTACAGATCTGTAACTGGATGGATATGTGAGCCCCTGTTTTCCAGTGAATTAACATATTCAGAATTTTTGGTACTAAACATTGAAGCAGCCTGATTGTCTTGAATAACAAACCTCTTGACTGATTGTGTTGTTATTCAATGGGAATTTTTAAGATCCACCCTCACTTGACATCTGGGTATATTATTCTATGTTAAGTAAATAATATGCATGGTATGGCATACCCACGCACAGAGAATGGTATCCATGGCATTGATGACAAACAGTTCTTGTTCCTTATATTCCCAAGCATCGGTATGGTGCAGCTCACCTTTGTATTATCAGTTGTTTTCTGTGGCAAGGTGCATGTGAGATTTTTTACTTATGTGGGCCAAACAAAAGCTTGAAACTTATATTTCCAGATTATTGAGAAGAGCATACTAACATTAACACTTGCCACCACCAACATTGCATGGCTAGGACTAACATCAAACATGTATCCATTCTGCATTTTAGTGGTGTCCCTTAGCCAAGTTACCTTGCAAAAATTGAAGCAACCACTTTATAATGTAGTATATAGTAAGGCTTATTTGTTAGTATGAGAAAGATTCATAGAGAGAAAGAGTATGAGAAAGAGAGATTCAGCTTCCCTTATTACAGGCATCTATTAATCTCTCTATAATGATGCAATGTTTAAGATAAATCATAGTTAATAAAATCATTCAGAAACAAGGGTCTTCAAGTCACCAGGACAGTCCCAGATGGCTTCTCTACACCCCACCGGCCTTGATTGATAGATCTCTTTCTATACACAAATACGGGGAGATCTATCATTGAAGCCTGGCAGTGCTGACTGGGATCCCTGATAATTTGAAAGCCGTTCCTGAACTGTTATAAAAACAATAATTTGATTTGATATACTGTGCTCTTTAATATTAACACTAGAATATTAGCTGTAATAAATAAAGGGATAGCAGCTTGTCAATGTCATATTAAGTAAACTATTTGATCTAGTCCACTGTTATTTAGCTATAGTAACCACATACAACTGCATGAAACAGCTTTATGGTATAAGGAAAATGTTTATTTTAGGCAGATGACTTCAGAACCCTTGCAAATAATTCTGGCATAGATTCATTCTGCAATGGTATTGCCCTATGTGGACAGGATGGCTTCTCGCAGGATGGCTTCACATTAGATAAAGGTTCAGAGCAGCCTGTTCTACCCCATCCCAGAAATGCTCTAAGATCTTGGGACTTAAAAGGCCAAGGAAGCAAAAACAAACAAAAAAAACTGTCATATTCTAGGAGCCAATCCATAACTATTCATCTCTTTTGACATAGTGCTTTATTCTCCTAATACTGTGGCACAGGAAAAGCCCACCCATGAGTATAACAGTTCTTGAAATCCTGCCCCTTGCTAGCATATCACTGATGACCATATCTTGTTCTAAGTCACTCAGGTCACTCGATTTTCCCATTGTAACCTGGATTTACACTGAAACTGATCCCCAGAAAACTTGCTCACTTGATTTTATGCTGCACATTGGGGTCATGAGTCCATTTATGGAAACTTCAATTGTGAGAACAGGAGTCTCTAGTGAAGTGGTCATTTAGTGTGTGTGTGTGTGTGTATATATATATATATATATATATAAATATTTATGTGTTTATGTATGCTGTATGTATAAGCATGTTAAAAACTCTTGCACCATTAACAAGCATTATGGGGGGCATGCTCTTCCTTGCCCAGCACAGAACCATATAAAGTAGCATTTTGCTATTTACAACTGTATGTATTGACTTGTTTGTGCTCATTCTCTGACGTGAAGCATGTGGAATTTATTTTTACTTGCACATGTTTATATGTTTTGTTCTACAGTTTGCATTTTCCTTAATGATTGTTTGGCATGGTTTTTCTTAACACATTAAAACTGATTCTACAAACAGGGCTCTAAGAAATAAAAAAAATGTTGCCCTTTTGCTTAAACTTTAGTGATTTTAAACTATATGTGTATGCTAAACAGAAGACATCCATTTAAGTGTACCTGTCGTCAACAAAAACTTTTTATATAATGTAGATAATACCAATATATGTATATTTGTAACATACATTGATTAAAAATGAGTATATTTTTGTCCCTACAGCTATTGTTTGTGTGTGTCTCTATGATGAGTCCAAATACAGGAAGTGTGGGTGGACAAGCAGGGCTCTGTACACTGAGGACAAGCAGGGCTCTGTGCAGTGAGGAAAAGCAGGGCTCTGTGCAGTGAGGAAAAGCAGGGCTCTGTACACTGAGGACAAGCAGGGCTCTGTACACTGAGGACAAGCAGGGCTCTGTACACTGAGGACAAGCAGGGCTCTGTACACTGAGGACAAGCAGGGCTCTGTGCAGTGAGGACAAGCAGGGTTCTGCACACTGAGGACAAGCAGGGTTCTGCACACTGAGGACAAGCAGGGGTCTGTTTACACTCAGGACATGCAGGGCTGTACACTGATAACAAGCAGGGCTCTGTTCACTGAGGACAAGCAGGGCTCTGTATACTGAGGACAAGCAGGGTTCTGTACACTGAGGCTCTATGACATGCCCCTGGCTCACACAGCAGGATGATTGACAAGCCAGGAGCCTACACAGAGCCCTGCTTGTCCTGCCCTCACTTCCTGTATTTGGACTCCTCATAGAGACACACAGGCAATAGCTGCAGGGACAGCATTTTTTCACCCAAAGATATGCAAATTTTTTAATGAAAGTATATTACAAATATACATATAATGGTATTATCAACATTATATCAAAAGTTTTTGTTGGCGACTAGGGATGAGCAAATTGAATCTGATGAATCCGAATTCGTTACGAATTTCAGGAAAAATTTGATTCGCAACAAATGCGAATATTGCCGCGATTTGAATGCACAAATCGCTTCATTAAACTCCATTTAGTGTGGTCGAGGCTCCAGGGCACATAAAATGGCGGATCCACATGTGAGGACATGGGGCAAGGAACTCCGGGAAGGCGGCAAAGCAGGCAGGCAGGATGACACTGAATCACATGCAGCATACAGCCTATCAGCAGCCAGTCACCCCTGTGATGTCACAGCACTATATAATTGGCAGCCATCTTGCGGCCAGTCACATCAGTGTTCTATTGCAGAGAGAGACAGGGATGTTGAATTCCTATTGCCCAACGCCCGGGACATGTATTTCCGGGCGCTGGGCAGGTGAATCTTTCAGGCCCTTAGCCCTACTTTGGGCAAGTAGGGCCCGACCTGAAAGCCCCCGACAAGCACGGTGATGTTCAAGGGGGTGTATGGAGCGGGCTCATGACTCCTACCCGCTCCATACTCTGCAGTCCCCGGCTGTTTTCAGTAGCTAGGGGTCGCTGCTAATAGCCAGCATGTGGCGATTGCTGCGGCTCTCTTTTAACCCTTTAGACCCTTTAGATCACCGCGTGGTGGGCTAGAGGGGTGGATCGTCCCCCCGCAGCACAATCGCGCGGGGGGGGGGGGGAGTTGGTTGGGCTGGTCGATCCACTATAGCGGTAGCTGGAGGGCTTACCTCTGATTCCTGGTGTCCGTGGCTCTGTCATTGGTAGAGCCACACTGGACTAGGCTCTATAAATGGATCGCAGAGAACACAGATCAATGGAGTTCACTATACCTGATCTATATGAGGAATCTAATGACTCCTCTTAACCCCTTAAGGACATAGGGCGTATCCATACGCCCCCGTTTCCAAGTCCTTAAGGACCGAGGGCGTATGGATACGCCCTGAGCATTTCCGGCCCCCACCGCTAGCTGGAGGGGAGCCGGAGCCGGATGCCTGCTGAAATCGTTCAGCAGGCATCCCGGCATATCGCCCAGGGGGGTCATTATGTCCAGCGATCTGCGGCAGATTCCGGGTCAATCGGGTCGCCAGTGACCCGATGACCCGGAATTACTGGCTGATCGGGGCCGTCAGAGACGGCCCCGAACAGCCAGAGCCTGCAGGAGTGAGGTGGCACTGGTGCCACCTCACGATCGCCCTGATTCGTCGGCCGGATTACCGGCCGACCAATCAGGGCGCCTGCTGCGGGTGTCACTCCCGCAACCCGCTCCGCCCCTCTTCCGGAGGACGTGAGCGGGTGCGGGAAGACGACCCCCGGTGCTGGGGACCCCGATCCCCGGTGTCCCTGTTGGGATCGGGGCCCCAGGAGCAGCGGCGGCGGCGGAGATGACGAGGGACTGACCTGTGCTGCTGGATCGTTGGGGGTGAGTGACAGCCTCCTGCTGTTGCTTAGCAACAGCTCCCAGCATGCAACAAGGGCATGCTGGGAGCTGTAGTTATGCAACAGCAGGAGGCAGACCACCACAACTCCCAGCATGCCCTTATGGGCATGCTGGGACTTGTAGTTTTGCAACAGCTGAAGGCACATTCTTTCTATGTAAAAGTGTACCTTCAGCTGTTGTGTAACTACAACTCCCAGCTTGCACAATCAGCTAAAGTGCATGCTGGGAGTTGTAGTGGTGCATCTGGTGGTTGCATAACTACAACTCCCAGCATGCCCGTTGGCTGTCGGTGACTGCTGAGAGTTGTAGTTTTGCAACAGCTGAAGGCACACTGAGTTAAGTAGTAAACCAGTGTGTCTCCAGCTGTTGCATAACTACAATCCCCAGCATCCCCAGCCAATGTAGTATGCCTCCGGCTGTTGCATAACTACAAGACCCAGCATGCCCTTCTGCTGTCCGTACATGCTGGGGGTTGTAGCTTTTGCAACAGCTGAAGGCACACTGGTTGCAAAACACTGAGTTTGTTACCAAACTCGGTGTTTCACAACCTGTGTGTCTCCAGCTGTTGCAAAACTACAACTCCCAGCATGCACTGATAGACCGTACATGCTGGGAGTTGTAGTTTTGCAACAGCTGGATGTTCCCCCCCCCCCCCCCCCAATGTGAATGTACAGGGTACACTCACATGGGCGGAGGATTACAGTAAGTATCCGGCTGCAAATTTGAGCTGCGGCAAATTTTCTGTCGCAGCTCAAACTGCCAGCGAGAAACTACTGTGAACCCCCGCCCGTGCGACTGTACCCTAAAAACACTACACTACACTAACACAAAATAAAATAAAAAGTAAAAAACACTACATATACACATACCCCTACACAGCCCCCCTCCCCTCCCCAATAAAAATGAAAAACGTCTGGTACGCCACTGTTTCCAGAACGGAGCCTCCAGCTGTTGCAAAACAACTACTCCCAGTATTGCCAGATAGCCACTGACTGTCCAGGCATGCTGGGACTTTTACAACAGCTGGAGGCACCCTATTTGGGAATCACTGGCGTAGAATACCCCTATGTCCACCCCTATGCAATCCCTAATTTAGGCCTCAAATGCGCATGGCGCTCTCACTTTGGAGCCCTGTCGTATTTCAAGGCAACAGTTTAGGGCCACATATGGGGTTTCGCCGTACTCGGGAGAAATTGGGCTTCAAATTTTGTGGGGTATTTTTTGCTATTACCCTTTTTAAAAATGTTAAATTTTTGGGAAAACAAGCATTTTAGGTAAAAAAAAAATTTTTTTTTACATATACAAAAGTCATAAAACACCTGTGGGGTATAAAGGTTCACTTAACCCCTTGTTACGTTCCCTGAGGGGTCTAGTTTCCAAAATGGTATGCCATGTGTTTTTTTTTTTTGCTGTCCTGGCACCATAGGGGCTTCCTAAATGCGGCATGCCCCCAGAGAAAAATTTGCTTTCAAAAAGCCAAACGTGACTCCTTCTCTTCTGAGACCTGTAGTGCGCCAGCAGAGCACTTTTCACCCCCATATGGGGTGTTTTCTGAATCGGGAGAAATTGGGCTTCAAATTTTGGGGGGTGTTTTCTGCTATTACCCTTTTTAAAAATGTAAAAATTTTGGGAAACCAAGCATTTTAGGTAAAAAAAAATAAAAAATTTTCACATATGCAAAAGTCGTGAAACACCTGTAGGGTATTAAGGTTCACATTACCCCTTGTTACGTTCCCCGAGGGGTCTAGTTTCCAAAATGGTATGCCATGTGTTTTTTTTTTGCTGTTCTGGCACCATAGGGGCTTCCTAAATGCGGCATTCCCCCAGAGCACAATTTGCTTTCAAAAAGCCAAATGTGACTCCTTCTCTTCTGAGACCTGTAGTGCGCCAGCAGAGCACTTTTCACCCCCATATGGGGTGTTTTCTGAATCGGGAGAAATTGGGCTTCAAATTTTGGGGGGTATTTCCTGCTATTACCCTTTTTAAAAATGTTAACATTTTGGCAAACCAAGCATATTAGGTAAAAAATAAAAAAAATTTTTTACATATGCAAAAGTCGTGAAACACCTGTGGGGTATTAAGGTTCACTTTACCCCTTGTTACGTTCCCTGAGGGGTCTAGTTTCCAAAATGGTATGCCATGTGTTTTTTTTTTTTGCTGTTCTGGCACCATAGGGGCTTCCTAAATGCGACATGCCCCCAGAGCAAAATTTGCTTTCAAAAAGCCAAATGTGACTCCTTCTCTTCTGAGACCTGTAGTGCGCCAGCATAGCAATTTTCACCCCCATATGGGGTGTTTTCTGAATCGGGAGAAATTGGGTTTCAAATTTTGGGGGGTATTTTCTGCTATTACACTTTTTAAAAATTTAAAATTTTTGGGAAACCAAGCATTTTAGGTAAAAAAAATATAATTTTTTTTACATATGCTAAAGTCGTGAAACACCTGTGGGGTATTAAGGTTCACTTTACCCCTTGTTACGTTCCCTGAGGAGTCTAGTTTCCAAAATGGTATGCCATGAGTGTTTTTTTGCTGTTCTGGCACCATAGGGGCTTCCTAAAGGTGACATGCCCCCCAAAAACCATTTGACGCTCCTTCCCTTCTGAGCCCTCTACTGCGCCCGCCGAACAATTTACATAGACATATGAGGTATGTGCTTACTCGAGAGAAATTGGGTTTCAAATACAAGTAAAAATTTTCTCCTTTTTACCCCTTTCAAAAATTCAAAAATTGGGTCTACAAGAAAATGCGAGTGTAAAAAATGAAGATTTTGAATTTTCTCCTTCACTTTGCTGCTATTCCTGTGAAACACCTAAAGGGTTAATACACTTACTGAATGTCATTTTGAATACTTTGGGGGGTGTAGTTTTTATAATGGGGTCTTTTATGGGGCATTTCTAATATGAAGGCCCTTCAAATCCACTTCAAACCTGAACTGGTCCATGAAAAATAGCGAGTTTGAAAATTTTGTGAAAAATGTCAAAATTGCTGCTGAACTTTGAAGCCCTCTGGTGTCTTCCAAAAGTAAAAACTCATAAATTTTATGATGCAAACATAAAGTAGACATATTGTATATGTGAACCCAAAAATGTTTTATTTTGAATATCCATTTTCCTTACAAGCAGAGAGCTTCAAAGTTAGAAAAATGCTAAATTTTCATTTTTTTCATCAAATTTGGTGATTTTTCACCAAGAAAGGATGCAAGTTACCATAAAATTTTACCACTAAGTTAAAGTAGAATATGTCACGAAAAAACAATCTCGGAATCAGAATGATAACTAAAAGCATTCCAGAGTTATTAATGTTTAAAGTGACAGTGGTCAGAATTGCAAAAAACGCTCCGGTCCTTAAGGTGAAAAAGGGCTCGGTCCTTAAGGGGTTAAAAGTCCCCTAAGGGACTAATAAAGTGTAGAAAAAATAATAATAAAAGTTTAAAAGACACACATTAACCCCTTCCATATTAAAAGTTCAAATCACCCCCTTTTCCTATATAAAAACCTGCAAACATAATAAAAAATAAACATATTTGGTATCCCTGCGTGCGGAATTGTACTAAATATTAAAATATAACATTATGTATCCCATACGGAAAATGACGTAAATGTAAAAAAAAAATACCAAACCACAGAATTGCAGTTTTTATAATATCACAGAAAAAAAAAGTTAAAAGCGATTAAAAAGTCAGATCAACACCAAAATGGTACCAATACAAAAAATAGATTATGGCGCAAAAAATTTGCCCTCATACAGCCTCGTGTGCAAAAAAAAATAAGCTACAGGGGTCAGAAAATGGCAATTAATCTTCTTAGATTAGTTAAACATGACGGAAACTATTCAAATCTGGTATTGCTGTAATCAGGCGACCTAAAGTATCAAAAAAAGAAAACTACCAAATTTGCTAAATTATCTTTTACTATTTCAGTTTCACTTCACCAATATTATTTTTTTACGGCAGGGATTCACCTCAAGCCCAAATCCAGCCTAGAAGCACTGATAGGGAAGGGAGAGAGATTGAGAAAGAGAGAGTGCAATTGTGAGTGTATTACAGCAGTGATTCGCCTCAAGCCCAAATCCAGCCTAGAGTCACTGATAGGGAAGGGAGAGAGATTGAGAGAGAAAGTGCAACTGAGGGTGTATTACACAGCGACTGTGTGCTGCAGCACTGGTGTGTACAACAACTGAAAAGCTAATAGTAGCCAGCCAGATAGGGTGAGCAGAGCACTAAAAGTGTATTGTCCTCTATTAAGTGTAACCTGTGCGTACATCTAAGGGGTGTAACATTTTGTTCCTGTAAAAGACTTAAGGGCCTAGATACTGTGAAAGGCCAGCCAAAAGTACACATCTGCTGGTGTTGTAGACAAATACTGTTTTAAGCTTACTGGAGCGAATTGTACTCCCCTCATAAGTGCATACCACATACGTACATCTAAGTGGTGTACTATTTTGTTCCTGTTAAAGTCTTAAGGGCCTACATACTGTGAACGGCCAACCAAAAGTACACACCTGCTGGTGTTGTAGATAAATACTGTTTTAAGCGTACTGGAGCACATTTTACTCCCCTCATAAGTGCATACCACATGCATACATCTTCGTGGTGTACCATTTTGTTCCTATTAAAGTCTTAAGGGCCTAATTACTGTGAAAGGCCAGCCAAAAGAACACACCTGCTGGTGTTGTAGACAAATACTGTTTTAAGTGTAGTGAAGTGTATTGTCCTCCCCTTATATACGCACTAAGTATGTCAGGCAGAGAAGTGCCAGGACGTGCACAGAGGAGTGGCAGAGGCCTAAATTCATCAGGCACAGGCAGAGGTTGCAGCAGACTAGGGGAGAGTGGCAGCAGGAGTCGCAGCGAGTGACCCAAGCTCATTCTGCCACTATATGGTCTACTCATACTTCCTCCCCCTCCAGGCTGTTTCATTCAGCCACTATATGGTCTCCTCATGCTGCCGCCAACTCCACGCTGTGTCATTCAGGCATTATTTGGTCTCCTCATGCTGCCGCCAACTCCAGCCTGTGTCATTCAGCCACTATATGGTCTCCTCATACTGATGTCACCTCCAGGCTCTGTCATTGTGCCGCTCTGCGTCAGTTATTTTAATAGCGGTGCCTCTTATCTGCATATTATACTAAAAAACAGTATTATTTTACTAACCAAGCACACATCCTATGCGTGTTACAACAAATCAAAGTGTTCTACACCCCTATTGAGGCTCTCTGTATTCCAGAAATAGCCATTTTTAATACAGATTCGCTGTGAATAAATTCGGACCAAACCAAATTTTATAGGAAAATAGAATTTTTCAAAAATTCGCTCATCTCTATTGGCGACAGGTACACTTTAAGGTGTGATACATAATGTAGCCTTTTCTGTATTGAAAACATAACTGCCCAAGGCTCCTGCTTATTACAAGGCGACTCCAGGGTGTACATATTTTGTATTCACATATGTATCCAAATTGTACCAGCCTGTTTCAATCCCAATATAAATTTGACATTTTTAAATGTTGAATTGTTGAATTATTCCATAATTTGTGTTTTTTTTTTTGTTTTTTTGCTTTTAGTTTCTTAGTTAGCTTCATGGTGGATGCTCGAGGAGGTTCTATGAGGGGTTGCAGGCATAATGGCTTAAGAATCATAATTCCTCCTCGGAAATGTACAGCCCCTACAAGAGTGACCTGTCGTTTGGTTAAGCGCCATCGTTTGGCTACTATGCCACCCATAGTGGAAGGAGAAGGTCTTGCCAGTCGGCTTATTGAAGTTGGACCTTCTGGAGCTCAGTTCCTTGGGTAAGTTTTAGAACATTTAATATATATATATATATATATATATATATATATATATATATATATATATGTGTGTGTGTTATCAACCTATGTTATTAAATGAGAAGCAGGGCAGGACCTGCTAACTGTATATATCTATCTTTCTCATCAGTTTTTAATAGATATTAGCACTTTATTTTTACTTAATTTAGCTAAAACAGGAAAAAACTTATTTCAAATTATAAGGTGCATAAACATTTTAAAACATTTTTTTTCTGCAAAAATAGAGTATCTGAGGCCTCATACACATGGCCATATGTGTGAGTTATAATAATGTAAATCATATAGATTTTTTTTTTTTATATATTTGTAAGAAATATGAGGGCAAAAAGAAGTTGCTCCGTCCCTTTGGATTTTCTAGGTACTTTGCCCTAGTAGAGAGCATGCTTGTAATAGGCTTTTGTATAGAACCACTATCTGGAGGCTCATACAAAACTGTATTGAATATGCTCATGACCCATTAAAGTCAGAAATTTCTCTGTTTTTTTATTTTACGACTACATTTTTCTAGGGCATAGCAATAGGGGTGCAAAGGTAGCAGCCTTTTTCCAGGCCCTGGTACCTTAGGGGGCCCTTTGTTCCCTCTATCACATAGGAAGATGCCAGTATTATCAATGGCACATACAAAGGTAGGGGGCTTGTTACAAATTTTGCATTGGGGCTTAGGAGCTTCAAATTATGCCTCTGAAAGTATACAGATTATAACAAGCTTAAAGTTAAAAAGAGTATTGTAACTTTTATGTTTAATTGGGATAAAGCAGGTGGTAAAAAGGAAAAAAAAAAAGCTATACCGTCCTTCCTCGCTCCTCCACCACTGCTGTTCTGATAGAGCCCTGGTCCTGCTGCACCAATGAGTGGCCACAGTGGTGTTGGCATTGGCAAATCTCTGTACAGTGTGACCAGGGCTCCATATGAGGCAGGGGAACAGGAAAGGTGAGCATAACTTTTTTCTTTTCATATTACCATCCGCATGAGCACAAATAAAGATAAAAGTTACTGAATTGAATATTTTAGAAAACATATATTGTAAGAATTTGTATTCTAATCCATTTGTGGTATGAAAGCTTTTTCCTATTTACTTGAACCCCTATTCTTATTAATGACATTTCAAGAACAAAAAACAAAAAAAGCAGATTTAAATTGATACCTACCCCTAAGTGAAACTCAATTGTTCTCTTACACTATCTGGCATGTGACACTATACAGAATACTTTTTTCCCTAATTCCCTTTTCACCTCTAAGATAAGCTGAAATTCCTCTTACCTATGTTCTTTCTCCCACTGCTGCTTTGGATGTACTCAGTAAACTTCACCTTCCTACTGCTCCTCCCCCTCTAAATGAGGGAGAAAGCTTGGTCAGCCGAATCCTTCAACTGGGACCTCCTGGGACCAAATTCCTTGGGTAGGATAGACTTAAGATCAAGTTGATGGATGCCGGCCTCGTCCCCGTTGTTCTTCAGTATTATTTCCTTTTTGTCAGTGACTTGCTCCCCTGGTTTTGTCAGTGTACTTTCATTTGGAAATTTCATTAGCAGTTGTGGTCTGATGAAGCATTTAATTTTTGTGTGTTTCTTGTTTTAGTGGTACTGTATGTGTCTTTCTCTCTTTTGTGTATTACTGTTTAGTGGTGTTTATTCTTTTGGTTGAGCATGTAATTTTTTTTGTAGTGACTGATTTGGAGTCAGAGGAACCTGGACCATAAATTTAGACAGCATGTTCATTGGCAATGATTTCAAAAGTAGTGTGCTCCAAAATTTTTGAACTACCAGATTTGATAAAATAAATCCAAATTCTAACCTGGTTGACTATCGTAAGTAATGATGGCACATGTCAACCTCACATGACCTTTATATTTCCAGTTCCCAATGCAATGAATTTGTTGCCTCCACCCTGTGTTGTGTGTGTGCTTGCTGGTAATAAAAATCCCAGGTTTCTTTGTCCCAGCAATAAATCACTTTTTTTCTCTAATCTCAATATGCTGTATTACTACTCAGGCCAGTGATTGTGGAGATCCCTCATTTTGCGGCACTGCGTGGAAAAGAGCGAGAGCTTGTCATACTGCGTAGTGAGACAGGTGACAACTGGAAAGAACACTTTTGTGATTTCACAGAGGATGAACTGAATGAGATACTTAATGGGATGGATGAAGGTATTATTCCTATTTAATTTTATATATCTGCTACAATGCTTGTTATCCATTAATATCATGGAAATTCAAAATAATTCACAGACTATTGACCTTACAAATGTTATTCTGGAAATTTTTTTTATTTTTTTTTATTACTATTGTGTTGGCTAGTCAAATAGTAAAAAAAAAGTTGAGTACTCTGCAGGATTAGATAAACTGACCTTTGCATTTGATCTTATGGATATCGCCTGATTTTACCTCTTGTCTTTTCTAATTATTTTTTTTTTTTAGTTCTTGACCCACCTGAAGAACTGGAAAGAAAACGCATTTGCCGTATTATCACTCGAGACTTCCCACAGTATTTTGCTGTGGTTTCTCGTGTGAAACAGGACAACAACTTGATCGGACCTGAGGGAGGAATCCTTAGCAGCACTGTGGTCCCTCAAGTACAAGCTGTCTTCCCAGAAGGTGCACTTACTAAGAGAATCCGTGTTGGTCTTCAGGTATGAACTTTAAGGGTTTTCCATGAGAAGTTACAGTATAAAAAGCTATTTGGCCATACACATACATGCTTCACACCAGATTAGGTGTATTCATCACAATGTAAGTTTCTCTAGATTGCATTCTTTTATGCTCAGTGCATAGTAACAGCACTTAGAAAGATTTGTTGGTCATCTTGTACCAACATTTTGTAGGGTATGTTCACTCAGAATCAATGACAATTGTATATATAGAATCGTATGACCTGCAGAAATAGCGTCAGACCAGTGTTTTTCCTTGTATTAAAATTACAGGCCCAGCCTATGCATCTAGAACTTGTAAAGAAGATACTAGGAAACAAAGCAACATTCAGTCCTATTGTAACACTGGAACCAAGAAGAAGGAAATTTCACAAGCCTATAACAATGACTATTCCGGTTCCAAAGGCCTCTAGTGAAGCAATGCTGAATGGATATGGTGGTGATACACCTACGCTACGGTTACTATGCAGTATAACTGGTTAGTATTCTGAAATGCAGTCCTAAAACCCCTTTATTCAACAGCCTGTTTTGACCTTAATGACCAAGGCACATATTTCAAAATCTGACATGCGTCCACTTATTTGGTAATAACTTTGGAATGCTTCTACTTATGAAAGTGATGCTGAGATACTTTTTTCATGACATATTGTATTTTACATTTGGGGTAAATTTTGATTGATATAATTTGCGTTTTTTTTTTAAATAATCCAAAATTCGGCAAACAAAAAGGAAAATGTGCCTTTTTTTATGAGGTGGTATACATAAAAAAATCTATTCTGCGGTTGTTTTTTATAAAAAAAAATTTAGGTAGTTCGTCATGCGGTATAAATGACGTTAACTTTACTCTGCAGGTTGATACGATTATGGCGATACCAAATTTCTATACTATACTTTTATATTTTAGTCCATTTATAGCATGAAAACTATTTTTGTAAAAAAAATCATGTTGGTAAGTCGCCGTATTCTGTAAGCCATAACTTTTTTTATTTTTTCACTGACGCAATTGTGTTAGGACTCTATTTTTTGCGGGACATTTTGAAGTTTTTGTCACTTTTTTTTTTTTTTTTTCACTTTTTTTCACATTTTACTTTTTTTAACTTTTTTAACTATTATACACATAATTCAATGGAGTACTCATCTGATCACTAGGGACTAATCAGTAAGGACCATGCAACCATGGGCGCTCTACTTTCACTTTGCAGAGTGCCCATCGGTGACTCCCTCCCTCTGTTACCCTAATAGACGCTGCAGTCACAGTGACCACAGCATCTACAGGGTTAACTCAGGATCGGAGCACAGCTCCGATCCTGAGTGCTGCGGGTGGCCTCCCCCGACGGGCCACCCTCACCACCGATCGCTTCACTGTGTAAAGCGGAGGAGGAAGGAGGAGACCCCCGCCTGATCCCTGCTATTGGTCCGTCTGTACTGACAGACCAATAGCAGTGATCTCAGGCTGGGGACTGCTACGATTGGTCCCTGGCTGGCTTCAGGGAGTCTCGGCTGTGCAGCACAGCCGATCTCAATAAACTGTCACAGCGCGGCGGCGGCGCTGTGACAGTTTATTTCCATCAGGTACATGTACCTGATGTTGCAGGAAGTCACCGCTAATCACTAGGTACATGTACCTGATTTTGTGTAAACGAGTTGATACTATATTAGGCTCCCACATCATAAAAAAAATACAAATGTAAAATAGGAATAAAAACTCTGTGTGCACTGGCCACTTTTCCATAGACATTCATAGAGCACATTATTACATATAAAAGGTTGTTTTTTTTAAATCTATTTTACAGGAATATCTTCATAATTTTATAGTTTGTGACCCAGCCTTACACTGTATAGATGTACAACTGACAATACACGACCTCTACTATTTTGTTAGTAAATAATAACATTGTCCTTTAAAACATTTTTTTATGGTAGATGGCCAGAACCACTTATGCCAACTGAAACTGCTGAACAAAACCTCCCCACAAATTTAACAAATGTTAAATATTTAAAATAACTAATATTTAAGGAGTCAGTGCCCTGGCTCTCTGCATGAATGCAGTGTGTCAACCAAGGTACAAAGCTGTGGCCGACGTGCCCCTCCTTGTATCTCAATGGGAGAGACGGAGATCGAATGCTGTATCTAAGTTTTTTTTATATATACAGGACTACTCCTTTTAAGCAATTCCAATCCTTTATTGCATAAAATTATATTGTTTTAGTTTCATCATGAATACAATGTATATTAAATTATTCATATTAATTGTGTGCTTTCCTTTAGGTGGTACAACCCCTGCACAATGGGAAGACATCACTGGGACAACACCACTTACATTCGTTAATGAATGTGTCTCCTTTACTACTAATGTATCTGCCAGGTAAAACTCCTTAGAAGTTAGGATATCTGTAATATGTTAAAGATTCAGGGACTTGTTATGGTTTTCACTAGAACCCAAAAGAGTTTGGATATTTTGGAGTTGCTCTTTATCACCGTCCCAAAATATTTTTGTCTTTTGTCAGTCAGCTAAAGGACAAAAATCTCAGAGATTTACATGCCTTTCAAACCCTTATGTTTAAACTTTAAAACAACTTCACTTTAGAAGGATTTGAGGAACTGTGCTTGAATTTACATTTCCCCTACACACTTCCTTGGCAGCCAACCTTTCCTTTCCCATAGAATGCCCTCATCTATACCCTTCTTTAGCTAAGGATAGCCATATAATGTAATGGTCACTCGAAATGGCTGGTTTTGGCCATTTCAGCTTATGATCATTTGTAAATTGTATGCGATTGCTGAAGAATTAAATCTGCAGAAAGTGTGATTGGCCATGCTGAATTGCTGAATTTTCCTGGCCTTGGGCCACTAAATAAAACTGTGTATGTTTTGTTTTTGAAGCACTTTTGACTTTGCATTTTTTTTTTTTAAAGCAATGTTGATTTTGCTAAATTATTGAAAATAATCAAAATTACAACGAAATGGTTGAAGAACAAAAACCCTGCAAACATCCCTTAATAGTGTTGTAAAAGCTTTTCTTACAATGTGAGAAATGGTGTTGTTGAGTAATTTTGCTAGTCTGGGTGGACTTACAAGTTATTTATCACACATTGTGAAACTATATGATAATTTATGCACATGTGCACCAAGAAACCTGCACCAAAAATTACTTGAAAAATGACATACAAAACAACTCAATGATAAATCTTCCCCTCTGTGTTCAAAAATTCAACAACATCAACCCAGTGATCTGCCATGTTGCTGGAATGATGGTTTGTAGAAATGATCCCATAGGACAGCCTTAGACTACACATCTGTTCTTATATCTCTACTATAAAGCTTTTTTACTCTTTTTTTGAGTATACCTTCCAGTGGTCAAGCCTAAAGTCTTTACTAAATTTACTATACGATATACGGACTCTTTTCTGAAATACAAACTTGATTGGTACCCCTTATGTGTTTCCTTCCTATTAGTTTGTTACTTTTCTTTATCTAATACATTAATTAAGAGACAACTGGCTGGTAATGACAGCAACTCCAACCCCCAGTAGCTCTTTACTCTCTAGAAGAAAAGTATGTTCTTTTAAGAGACAGGTTTTGCTCTACTTTTTGAATAAAACTTTCCAAAATGTCCGAAATACAAAAGAATCAAAGTGTCACTCACCAGGTCTTATTCTTCATCTTAACTTTAATTGATATAAGGTGCAGGTGTATATTCAGTGTCTTGCCACTACTGGCTTGGGCACCAGTGTTTTTAGTCAAGCTGAACACAATGGCACCCACTCCGGGAGTGGCAAGATGCTGAATGTATACCTGCATCTTATATCAAATAAAGTTTGTGTTCCTGTCATTAACAAAAACTTTTGATATAATGTAGGTAATACTATTTTATATAGAGTTCCATTGCAAAAGTATTCACCACCCCCCTCCTGACTTTTTCCGTATTTTGGTGCCTCACATAGATTGTTTGAGGATTTAGATCATTTAATTTACAGAACATACCCACACCTTTGAAGATGTTTTTTTAATTTTATTTATTTATTTATTTGTGAAGCAAACAACAAATAGGACAAAATAACAGAAAAAGGTCAATGTGCATAATATTCACCCCCCCCCCCCTAAAGTCAATACTTTGTAGAGCCACCTTTTGCGGCAATCACAACTCCAAGTCGTTTTGGATAAGTCTCTATGAGCTTGCCACATCTTACCACTGGGATTTTTGCCCATTCCTCCTCCAGCTCCTTCAAGTTGGATGTTTTGCGCTTGTGAACAGCAATCTTTAAGTCTAACCACAGATTTTTGATTGGATTGAGATCTGGGCTTTGACTAGACCATTCGAAACACATTTAACATTAATTCCCCTTAAACCACTCAAGTGTTGCTTTAGCAGTGTGTTTGGGGTCATTGCCCTGCTGGAAGGTGAACCTCTGCCTAGCCTCAAATCATCCACAGAGTGGTACATGTTTTGCTCAAGAATATCCCTGTATTTAGCACCATCCATCTTTCCCTCAACTCTGACCAGTTTCCCAGTCCTGGCTGCTGAAAAACATCCCCACAGCATAATGCTGCCACCACCAAGTTTCACTGTGGATGGTGTTCTTTGGGTGATGCGATGTGTTGGGTTTACGCAAGACATAGCGTTTTCTTTGATGGCTGAAAAGTTCAATTTTAGTCTCATGAGACCAGAGAACCTTCCTCCATACATTTTGGGAGTCTCCCACATGCCTTTTTGCAAACTCACAACATGCCTTTTTGTTTTTAGCTGAAAGTAATGGCTTTCTTCTGGCCACTTTGCCATAATGCCCAACTATATGACGTGTACGGCTTACTGTCATTCTATGTACAGATACTTCAGTCTTTGCTGTGGAACTCTGCAGCTTCTTCAGAGTTACCTTAGGTCTCTGTGCTGCCTGTCCCTGAATAATGCTCCGTGCTCGGTCCATGAGTTTTGGTGGGTGGCCGGCTCTTGGCAGGTTTGGTGTTGTGCCATGTTCTTTTCATTTGGTTATGATAGATTTGATGGAGCTCCGGGGATCATCAAAGATTTGGATATTTTTTATAACCTAACCCTGACTTGTACTTCTCAACAACATTGTCCCTTACTTGTTTGGAGAGTTCCTTGGATCTTCATGGCAGTGTTTGGTTACTGATGCCTCTTGCTTAGGTGTTGCAGCCTCTGGGGCCTTTCAAAAAAGGAGTTTACATGTAATGGCAGATCATGTCACAATTAGATTGCACTCAGGTGGACACCATTTCACTAATTATGTGACTTCTGAAGGTAATTGGTTGCACCAGAGCTATTTATGGGCTTCCTAACATAGGGGATGAATACATACGCACATGCCAATTTTTTGTTTTCTATTTCTAAATAATAGTTTTATTTATATATTTTCTCATTTCACTTCACCAGCTTAGACCGTTGTGTTCTGATCATCCATCACATAAAATTCAGATTAACAAAACATTGAACTTAAGGCTGTAATGTACCAAAATAGGCACTGTATATTTGTTATATACAATGATTTAAAAAATTGTATATTTTCAGGTGAAACAATTCTGTCCCTGCATCTATTGTCTGAGTGCCTCTATGAGGAATCCAAATACAGGAAGTGAGGGCAGGAAAAGCAGTGCTCTGTGCAGGCTCCTGGCTTGTCAATCTTCCTGCTGTGTGAGCCATAAGTGTCCTCAGTGCACAGAGCCCTGCTTGTCCTCACTGCACAGATCCCTGCATGTCCTCAGTGCACAGAGCCCTGCTTGTCCTCAGTGCACAGAGCCCTGCTTGTACTCAGTGCACAGAGCCCTGCTTGTACTCAGTGCACAGAGCCCTGCTTGTCCTCAGTGCACATAGCTTTGCTTGTCCTCAGTGCACAGAGCCCTGCTTGTCCTCAGTATACATAGCCCTGCTTGTCCTCAGTGTACAGAGCCCTGCTTGTCCTCAGTGTACAGAGCCCTGCTTGTCCTCAGTGTACAGAGCCCTGCTTGTCCTCAGTGCACAGACCCATGCTTGTCCTCAGTGCACAGGGCCCTGCTTGTCCTCACTGCACAGAACCCTGCTTGTCCTCACTGCACAGAGCTCTGCTTGTCCTCAGTGCACAGAGCCCTGCTTGTCCTCAGTGTACAGAGCCCTGCTTGTCCTCAGTGTACAGAGCCCTGCTTGTCCTCAGTGTACAGAGCCCTGCTTGTCCTCAGTATACAGAGCCCTGCTTGTCCTCAGCGTACAGAGCCCTGATTGTCCTCAGTGTACAGAGCCCTGCTTGTCCTCAGTGATCAGAGCCCTGCTTGTCCTCAGTGTATAGAGCCTTGCTTGTCCTCACTGCACAGAGCCCTGCTTGTTCTCAGTGTACAGAGCCCTGCTTGTCCTCAGTGTACAGAGCCTTGCTTGTCCTCAGTGCACAGAGCCCTGCTTGTCCTCAGTGTACAAAGCCCTGCTTGTCCTCAGTGTACAGAGCCCTGCTTGTCCTCAGTGTACAGAGCCCTGCTTGTCCTCAGTGTACAGAGCCCTGCTTGTCCTCAGTGTACAGAGCCCTGCTTGTCCTCAGTGTACAGAGCCCTGCTTGTCCTCAGTGTACAGAGCCCTGCTTGTCCTCAGTATGCAGAGCCCTGCTTGTCCTCAGTGTACAGAGCCCTGCTTGTCCTCAGTTTACAGAGCCCTGCTTGTCCTCAGTGCACAGAGCCCTGCTTGTTCTCAGTGTATAGAGCCTTGCTTGTCCTCACTGCACAGAGCCCTGCTTGTTCTCAGTGTACAGAGCCCTGCTTGTCCTCAGTGTACAGAGCCTTGCTTGTCCTCAGTGCACAGAGCCCTGCTTGTCCTCAGTGTACAGAGCCCTGCTGTTCCACCCTCAGTGTTCCACCCTCAGTGTACAGAGCCCTGCTGTTACTGTATTTGGACTCCTCACAGAGACACAGTCAATAGCTGTAGGGACAAAAATACACATTTTTTTTACCAATGTGTATTACAAATATACATATAATGTTATTGACTGCATTATATAAAATGTTTTTGTTAAGGACAGGTACACTTTAAGATGAAGAAAGAGACCTGGTGAGAGCCACTTTGATTCTTTTGTATTTTGGACTTTTCTATATCTACGACAGATATTACAGCTCTGTATTTAAGTTCATTTTATTTTTGGGCATGATCCAAATTACTGAAATCTTTTTATTTTGCAGGTTTTGGTTAATAGACTGTCGACAAATTCAAGAGTCTGTTACTTTTGCCAGCCAAGTATATAGAGAAATTATCTGTGTACCTTATATGGCCAAATTTGTTGTTTTTGCCAAATCCCATGACCCTATTGAAGCACGTCTTAGATGTTTCTGTATGACTGATGACAAAGTAGACAAGACACTGGAGCAGCAAGAAAACTTTGCAGAAGTTGCTAGAAGTAGAGATGTAGAGGTAAATATTTCTTCTTTAACCCCCTTAAGGATCTATTCACACGTACAGTATCCGGCGCATATAAGATTTGAAGCTGTGTTCAGTCATGTAGTTTACTATGAACTTTGCAGTAAAAAATTTGCAGCTTCAAATCCTGTGCATCAAATATGCTCAGCAAACTGTACTGTACACACTAAGAACACTGTTATATGTAATTTTTGAGTTTTCATTTTTTCCATAACGCTTTTAATTTTATTCCGATCTTGACATATGAGAGCTTGTTTTATGTGGGACCAATTATACTTTGCAATTACATCATTTGTTTTATCACAAAATCTATGGTGAAGACATAAAATAATAATTTGTGGGTCACAATCAGAAAAAAAACACAATTTAGCTTTTTTTTTTATTTATTTAAAAAATGTTTTGCTTAAATGGGCACTGTTAGATACAAAAACTTTTTATATGTTGTACATCTTGGCAAAACATTAACCTTTCTAATATTTTATTTTATTTCCTTTTTATAGAAATCATGTCTTATAAAATCATGTCTTTGTCCAAGCTGAAGCACAGGCATGGACAAAGTTCAGTAAATGAGAGTGGACTAGCACTCCTCTGTCTGATAGGACAGGAGAGAGCACAGAGGAGTCCTATCAGTCAGGTGAAAGCACAGAGGAGTGCTATCAGACAGGAGAGAGCACAGAGGAGTCCTATCAGTCAGAAGAGAGCACAGAGGAGTACTAACAGACAGTAGAGAGCACACAGGAGTGCTATCAGACAGGAGAGAACACAGAGGAGTCCTATCAGACAGGAAAGCACAGGGGAGTACTATGAGACAGAAGAGAGCAGAGAGGAGTGCTATTATACAGGAAAGAGCACAGAAGAGTACTGTCAGACAGGAGAGAGCACAGAGGAATCCTATAAGACAGGAGAGAGCACAGAGGAGTCATATGAGACAGGAGAGAGCACAGAGGAGTGCTATCAGACAGGAGAGAGCATAGTTGAGTACTATCAGACAGGATAGAACACAGAGGAGTACTGTCAGACAGGAGAGAGCACAGAGGAATCCTATCAGACAGGAGAGAGCAGAGAGAAGTACTATCAGACAGGAGAGAGCATAGAGGAGTGCTATCAGACAGGAGAGAGCACAGATGAGTACTATCAGACAGGAGAGAGCACAGAGGAGTCCTATCAGACAGGAGAGAGTACAGAGGAGTGCTATTAGACAGGAAAGCACAGAAGAATCCTATCAGAGAGGAGAGAGCAGAGAGAAGTACTATCAAACAGGAGAGAGCATAGAGGAGTGCTATCAGACAGGAGAGAGCACAGAGGAGTACTATCAGACAGAAGAGAGCACAGAGGAGTCCTATCAGACAGGAGAGAACACAGAGGAGTTCTGTCAGACAGAAGAGAGCACAGAAGAGTACTATCAGACAGGAGAGAGCACAGAGGAGTACTGTCAGACAGGAGAGAGCACAGAGGAATCCTATCAGACAGGAGAGAGCAGAGAGAAGTACTATCAGACAGGAGAGAGCATAGAGGAGTGCTATCAGACAGGAGAGAGCACAGATGAGTACTATCAGACAGGAGAGAGCACAGAGGAGTCCTATCAGACAGGAGAGAGTACAGAGGAGTGCTATCAGACAGGAAAGCACAGAAGAATCCTATCAGAGAGGAGAGAGCAGAGAGAAGTACTATCAAACAGGAGAGAGCATAGAGGAGTGCTATCAGACAGGAGAGAGCACAGAGGAGTACTGTCAGACAGGAGAGAGCACAGAGGAATCCTATCAGACAGGAGAGAACACAGAGGAGTTCTATCAGACAGAAGAGAGCACAGAAGAGTACTATCAGACAGGAGAGAGCACAGAGGAGTACTGTCAGACAGGAGAGAGCACAGAGGAATCCTATCAGACAGGAGAGAGCAGAGAGGAGTTCTATCAGACAGAAAAGAGCACAGAGGAGTACTATCAGACAGGAGAGAGCATAGAGGAGTGCTATCAGACAGGAGAGAGCACAGATGAGTACTATCAGACAGGAGAGAGCACAGAGGAGTCCTATCAGACAGGAGAGAGCACAGAGGAGTTCTATCAGACAGGAGAGAGCATGGAGGAGTGCTATCAAGCAGGAGAGAGCATAGATTAGTACTATCAGACAGGAGAGAGCACAGAGGTAGCAGTGCCAACTGTGTGTTTTCCACATTGAATGATTTCCAAATACGTTTATGTTTTGTTTACATTACTTTATTTGGAAAATGGAAAGAGGGGGGGGGGGGCATAGGGGTGGGGCTTATTCACATTTATTAACACATCATTTATTATTTTATTCACTTTTTTTTGCCCCAATAGGGGACAATCTTTTGATTGAAAACGCTGTTTAATACTGTGCTATAGAACAGAATTGATCCATGTTACCGGGGCTCTTCTTGTACAACCTGGCTAAGGCAGCCTGTGCAAGAAGAGGATGAGAAGAGTGGCATGGAGATAAGCTGGAGACCTCTGACTGCCATTTGAGCCCCCTTGAGCTAATGGCAGATGTATTTTACACTTCTAGATCCCACAATCAAAGACACTGGACACTGTGTGATGACCAATGTCTGCCATTAGCGATAAGTCCTATCTGCTGTTAGCAGCTATTACTCCCCAACTTTGAAGCAAATTCTGCTCTTGAGCTCGCTATAAAGTTCTGTGGCAGGCACAGGACATAAATGGGTTAAGACATTGTCTGTTCTAGAAATAATATACCCTTGTTTGGCAAGTAGTTTGTAATTCTAGTTTTTACTTTTTGCCAACTAAGGAATGTTGTTGACAAATAGAACTACAATAGCCACAATTCTCACAATACAATGTTTTACTTAATATGTACAAGCTGAGTACCTGGCGCTGCTCAGTTTTTCCTACCTTATACTTGTGAGGGAGGAAAAGCAACAAAGGAGGAAGCTTTTGTCCTCATATCCCATCCCTAAATCCTTACCCCATATCCCCTCCTCATATCCTGACCCCATATCCTGTCCCCATATCCCGTCCCCATATCCTGTCCCTATATCCCGTCCCTATATCCCGACCCCATTTCCCGTCCTCATATCCCGACCTCATATCCTGTCCTCATATCCTGTCCTCATATCCCGTCCTCATATCCCATCCTCATATCCCGACCTCATATCCCAACCTCATATCCCGACCCCATAGCTAATCCTCATTTCTAATCCTCATATCCAGTCCTCAGGTGGGGCTGCGTTGTAAACTGAAAATAAAAAGGGTGTGGCTTAAAAGGTGGGCGTGTCTATGTGAGATGGGACATGGCATTCAGGGAGGGTGTGGCTTGCCAGCTGGACTGACACATTCATCAGGAGAAGCAGGGCGGAGCTTGTGGAGTAAGGTACCAGAAGTCCTATATACTTGCATGGGGCTTGAAACAAAAACCCCATCCTTCTCATATGGGGGCAGGTTAGGGGTTAATTTAACTATTATATATCTTTATTTGACATATAAGTGACATGTGACCAAGTATTATCAAAGTATCTCCAGCTGTTTGGAAGTTATGCAGTAACATATATTTCCCATAGACTTGTATGGAACTTTAAATAAAAACCCCATCTCTTGCAAATGGGGGTGGGTAAGGGTTAAATTATCTATCCTATGTTTGTTGTTGACATATAAGTAAGATATGTGCCAAGTTTCATGTCAATATCTTTAGCCGTGTGGAAGTGATGCTGGAACATACACACATTGAGTTTTATATATATATATATATATATATATATATATATATATATATAGACTAGCTGAGTACCCGGCGTTGCCCGGTTTTTCCTTCCTAATCCTTGTTGGGAGGAAAATCATCAAAGGAGGAAGCTTTTGACTTCATATCCCGTCCTTATATATTGGTAGAAGACAGAAGAAAGAAAAAACAACGGGGCGCACTCTCGTATGCTGTTGTGGGAAAAAGGGGGGGGGGAGGGGGGGAGGACCCACCACCTCACCTAATGTGCTGTACCGACCTGCTGAGGGGATGCAACAGTGTAAGCCCAACACTGTTTGGAAGTGTGGGTAGAGATTAGTGGATGCAGTGTGCAGCTCTATCTCCCCTATCCGTGTCCCTTAGGGTACGGAATGATAGACGAAGAATGGGTAGATAAAGATGGGGAATTATGTAGAGTGCTCCTGCTGTCAAAAGACGGACTCAAATCTCCACAGTTGCACAGGACAATTTATTGAAATGTTTTTAAAGGACAGCGCATTTCGGCGCTCACATGCACCTTCATCAGGTCCACAAGAGGATACTAAAATGATCATAAAATAAATAAACAAAAACATGCATGTCACATATTGTTAAAATTCTAATTAAAATAATTTAGTATACAAACTTAAAAAATAAATTTTTTCTGCCAAGTTTAAAATATGAAGAGAATAGTCCATATCTCGAGGTGGCAGTAAAGTACATATTGATGATGTAATAGAAAGTGAATAAAGAAAGTGCCCAAATATAGAGATAAAAATCAAGTCCAGTTATAGAGGGAAAGATCAGGCAGTCCCCATGTCATAGTCTCCATTTGTACATCAGGTTACATAGTCCCCATGTCATAGTCTCCATTTGTACATCAGGTTACATAGTCCCCATACAGATTAGGGCAAGAGAAAACTGTGCAAGTCTCAATTATGTGCCATCCTTTCACATAGACAGATAACCAGTAAAATAAGTCCGCAGGTATGGGAGGAAAAGAGTGGATAAACACAGGAGGAAAAAATAGGATAAACATGGAAATCATCAGAAATGCAAGGCAGTTTCCCAAGCAGTAGTAACATGAGGACATCAGGGTTAGTATAAAAGAGACAGGCGGGATCAGCATCATATAGGAAGGGGTGCTATTAAGCGTACCAGACAACAATTGCTACACCAGAGAAGAAAAAGAAATACGCAATATAATGCACACCCACAGTTGCTATAATCCAAAAAATGTTATCTTTATTGCACATAAGTATTACAAAACGCAGACAATACAATTAAAATCAATTAAAAAAAGGCCCAAGTGGCCACTGTACATACAAGGGGGGGACCCCCTTAAAAAAAGTGGGGAACCCCACCCAGGGCACCTGCCTCCACAAATAAACAGGTTGTTAGCCTATCATGTAACAAGAATGTTAAGTCAATACAGTCCTATCCCCACAACACTGATAATATGTATACAACCTGGGTGTCCTTCATAAATAGCACAGGGGACTAGCAGTGGAGGATAATAGATGGAGGAGTAGTACGGCAGGTGCCCCCCTAGAAACCCAATAAATAAAGATAACATTTTTTGGATTATAGCAACTGTGGGTGTGTATTATATTGCGTATTTCTTTTTCTTCTCTGGTGTGACATCAGGGTTAGGGCATTAGGTAGAGAGAAATAAGTACGCACACTCCGGGACAGATCCCGGACATGAGCATTGCGAAACTTTCAGTGCCGCGTGTAGCGGTGAACAGACTGTGCCATCATAAAAGGCGGGAGAGGTGTGTCGCAGCGCTATGGAGCCCCAAGCGGAGGAGGCAGGTCAGTGCATCGAGAGAGTGTATCTCGGTGCAAGGAGCATGAGGAACAGAAATAAATGAGATTTAAAAAAAAAAAAACAACACACTGTTGTGAATCAGAGTGAAAAAGAGGGAGGGGAGGGGGCTAAAATGGATTGTGGGTCTGGGGGGTGTATAAGGAGATAAGGGTGTGGGAGGGGGTTGGAGGGGAAGGTAACCAAGGAAAAAAGATAGATGGTGGGAGGGGGTGGGATAATGCTGGAGGAGTGGATGGAGAGGGGGGGAGAGACAGAGGGGGATGAATGAGGGAGAACTGCGGGGAAGAGAAGGGATGGAGAGGGGAAAGGGGGGAAAAGGATGAGGGAAATTAAGAAAAGGAAGGGGGGGAGGAAATGACTGGGAAAAAGGGAGTGGGGGGAAAGGGAGGAGTAACTGGGGTAGGAGGGTGGGGTCAGATAGGTAAAGCGAGGGATGAGGGGGCAGAGGGTGGCCAGCAGGAAAGGATGGGGGAATGTGGAAAGAGAGGGAGAGGGGAAGGAGGAAGAAAGGGGGGTGAAAAAAAAGGGGAGGGGGTGGGGAGCTGAGAAGGGGAAGTGGGTTAGAGTTGGAGGAGGGGGAAAGAGATGGTAAACGTGGAAGGGGGGGGACAGAGGGGGGGGAGAGGGGAAGGTGGGCCAGGAAAAAGTGTGTGTGGATGGGGGGGGGGGAGGGGCAGGGAAGGGTTTCTGGGTTCTGAGGATAGGTCGATGTTGTGGGGAGCAAACTGGGCAGATATTAAAGTTCAATACACTCATTCAGACCCTCTGGGGCCAAGCATTTGAGTTTGTATATCCAATAGGCTTCTCTTTGATTCAGGGCATTTAGTCTATTGCCGGCATCCTGTGCGATCTGTTCGATGGGTGTGATTCTGATACATGAAAAATCTTTGTCATGTTTTTCGGTCAGATGTCTGGACACGCTTTGTTTGAGGTAGCCAACATTACAATTGTGTCGATGGCCATTCACACAATTGTAATGTTGGCGACTGAATGGCCATCAACACAATTGTAATGTTGGCTACCTCAAACAAAGCGTGTCCAGACATCTGACCGAAATGTAGAAATTGTAACCTGATGTACAAATGGGGACTATGACATGGGGACTATGTAACCGGATGTACAAATGCCTGAGCTTTACATCTATATCTGGGCTTGATTTTGATCTCTATATCTGGGCACTTTCTTTGAGGGGCCAGCTATTACATCATCAATATGTACTTTACTGCCACCTCGAGATATGGACTATTCTCTTCATATTCTAAACTTGGCAGAAAAAATGTCTTTTTTAAGTTTGTATACTAAATTATTTTAATTTGAATTTTAACAATATGTGACATGCATGTTTTTATTTATTTATCATCATTTTAGTATCCTCTGATGTGGACCTGATGAAGGCGCATGTGAGCGCCGAAACGCGTTGTCCTTTAAAAACATTTCAATAAATTGTCCTGTGCAACCGTGTTGTATTGAGTCCGTCTTTTGACAGCAGGAGCGCTCTACATAATTCCCTATCTTTATCTACCCATTCTTCGTCCTTATATATTGTTGTCATATCCCAACCCCATATCCCATCCTCATATCTCAACCTCATATCCCATCCTCATATCCCGTCCTCATATCCTGCCATCATATCTCAACCTCATATCCTGACCTCCTATCCCATCCTCATATTTTGACCTCATATCCCATCCTCTTATCCCTTCCTCATATCCTGACCTCCTATCTCGTCCTCATATCCCGACCTCCTATCCAGTCCTCCTATCTTGATCTCATATCCTGACCTCCTATCCCATCCTCCTATCCCGACCTCCTATCCCATCCTCATATCCCGACCTCATATCCCGATCTCATATCCCGTCCTCATATCCAGACCTCATATCCCGACCTCATATCACATCCTCATATCCTGACCTCATATCCCATCCTCACATCCCGTCTTCATATCCCAAGCTCATATACCATCCTTATATCCCATCCTCATATCCCGTCCTTATGTCCCATCCTCATATCTTTTCCTCAGGTGGGACTGATTTGTGAAGAAGATATTGTAAGCTGAAAATAGAAGGGGACGTGGCTTAGTGGGACTAGGCGTGATTTGCAAGCCAGACAGATGCACAAAAAGGGTAGATAATAAAAGGGGTGGGGCTTAAACAGTGGACTTGTATTAGTGAGATGGAGTGTGGCTTGCAAGCCGGACTGACACATTCACCTGGAGATGCAGAGCGGAGCTTGTGGAGTAAGGTACTGGAAGTCCCATATACTTGCATGGGACTTGATACAAAAACCCATCTTTTATATATAATGGTGTAGGTAAGGGTTAATTTAACTATCACAACTTTTTTTTTGACATATAAGTAATATGTGTACCAGGTATTATTTAAATATCTCCAGCCATACGGAAGTTAAGTGGGAACATACATTTCCCATTGATTTGCATGGGACTTTAAACAAAAACCTCGACCCTCACAAATGGGGGTAGTTAAGGGTTAAATTAACTATCCTATATTTTAAGTGGACATATAAGTAACATGTGACCAAGTATTATCAAAATATCTCCAGCCGTTTGGAAGTTGTGCAGTAACATATATTTCCCATAGACTTGTATGGGACTTTAAACAAAAACCTCAACCCTGGCAAATGGGGGTGAGTAAGGGTTAAATTACCTACCCTATGTTTGTTGTTGACATATAAGTAACATATGTGCCAAGTTTCATGTTAATATCCTTAGCCGTTTGGACGTGATGCTGGAACATACACACACACTCACACACACATACATACACACGCACACTGAGTTTTATATATATATACTAGCTGAGTACCTGGCGTTGCCCGGTTTTTCCTTCCTAATCCTTGTTGGGGAGGAAAATAAACAAAGGAGGAAGCTTTTGACTTCATATCCCGTCCTCATATATTGTTGTCATATCCCGTCATCATATCCCGACCTCCTATCCCGTCCTCCTATCCCGTCCTCCTATCCCATCCTCCTATCCCGTCCTCCTTTCCCGTCCTCATATCTCGACCTCCTTTCCCGTCCTCCTTTCCCATCCTCCTATCTCGACCTCCTTTCCCGTTCTCCTGTCTCGACCTCCTTTCCCGTCCTCCTATCCCGTCCATCTATTCTGTCCTCCTTTCCCGTCCTCCTATCTCGACCTCCTTTCCCCGTCCTCCTGTCTCGACCTCCTTTCCTGTCCTCCTTTCCCGTCCTCCTATCCTGTCCTCCTTTCCCATCCTCCTTTCCCATCCTCCTTTACAGTCCTCTTATCTCTACCTCCTTTCCCATCCTCCTTTCCCGTCCTCCTTTCCCGTCCTCCTAACCCTACTCCTATCCTGGCCTCCTATCCAGTCCATCTATCCCGTCCTCCTATCCCGTCCTCCTATCCCGACCTCCTATCCCGACCTCCTATCCCGTCCTCCTATCACGGCCTCCTATCCCGTCCTCCTATCTTGACCTCCTATCCTGTCCTCCAATCAGGACCTCCTATCCTGTCCTCATATCTCGACCTCCTATCCCGTCCTCCTATCCCGTCCTCCTATCCCGTCCTCCTATCCCGACCTCCTATCCCGACCTCCTATCCCGTCCTCCTATCCCATCCTCCTATCCCGTCCTCCTATCCTGTCCTCCTATCCTGTCCTCCTTTCCTGTCCTCATATCTCGACCTCCTTTCCCGTCCTCCTTTCCCGTCCTCCTATCTCGACCTCCTTTCCCGTCCTCCTATCTCGACCTCCTTTCCCGTCCTCCTTTCCCATCCTCCTTTCCCGACCTCCTTTCCCGTCCTCCTATCTCGACCTCCTTTCCCGTCCTCCTTTCCCATCCTCCTTTCCCGTCCTCCTATCCCGTCCTCCTATCCCGTCCATCTTTGCCGTCCTCCAATCCTGTCCTCCTATACCATCCTCCTATCTCGTCCTCCTTTCCCGTCCTCCTTTCCCGTCCTCATATCTCGACTTCCTTACCCATCCTCCTTTCCCGTCCTCCTATCCCGTCCTCCTATCCAGTCCATCTATCCCGTCCTCCTATCCCATCCTCCTATCACGTCCTCCTATCCCGACCTCCTATCCCGTCCTCCTATCCCGTCCTCCTATCACGACCTCCTATCCCGTCCTCCTATCACGACCTCGTATCCAGTCGTCCTATCTTGACCTCCTATCCCGTCCTCCTATCCCAACCTCATATCCCGTTCTCCTATCCCGTCCTCCTATCCTGTCCTCCTATCTCTACCTCCTATCCCGACCTCCTATCTCGACCTCCTATCCCGGTCTCCTATCCCGACCTCCTATCTCGACCTCCTATCCCCATCTCCTATCCAGTCCTCCTATCCTTTCCTCCTATCCCGACCTCCTATCCAGTCCTCCTATCCAGTCCTCCTATCTCTACCTCCTATCCCGACCTCCTATCTCGACCTCCTATCCCGGTCTCCTATCCCGACCTCCTATCTCGACCTCCTATCCCCACCTCCTATCCAGTCCTCCTATCCTTTCCTCCTATCCCGACCTCCTATCCAGTCCTCCTATTCATTCCTCCTATCTCGATCTCCTATCCCGACCTCCTATCCCGATCCTCCTGTCCTGGTCCTCCTATCCCGACCTCCTATCCCGACCTTCTATCCCGTCCTCCTATCCCGTCCTCCTATCCCGTCCTCCTATCCCGACCTCCTATCCCGACCTCCTATCCCGTCCTCCTATCCCGACCTCCTATCCCGACCTCCTATGTCGACCTCCTATGTCGACCTCCTATCCCGACCCGTAATATGTGTACCAGGTATTGAAATATCTCCAGCAGTACGGAAGTTATGTGGGAAGTTATACATTTCTCATTGATTTGCATGGGACTTTAAACAAAAACCCCGACCCTCACAAATGGGGGTAGTTAAGGGTTAAATTAACTATCCTATATTTTAAGTGGATATATAAGTAACATGTGACCAAGTCCAAGTATTATCGAAATATCTCCAGCCATTTGGAAGTTATGCAGTAATATATATTTCCCATTGACTTGTATGGGACTTTAAACATAAACCCCGCCCCTGGCAAATGGGGGTGAGTAATGGTTAAATCACCTATCTTATGTTTGTTGTTGACATATAAGTAACATGTGTGCCAAGTTTCATGTTAATATCTTTAGCCGTTTGGACGTGATGCTTTAACATACACACATACATACATACATACACACACACACGTTGAGTTTTATATATAAATATATATATATATATATATATATATATATACAGTACAGACCAAAAGTTTGGAAACACCTTCTCATTCAGAGTTTTCTTTATTTTCATGACTATGAAAATTGTAGATTCACACTGAAGGCATCAAAACTATGAAGTAACACATGTGGAATTATATACATAACAAAAAAGTGTGAAACAACTGAAAATATGTCATATTCTAGGTTCTTCAAAGTAGCCACCTTTTGCTTTGATTACTGCTTTGCACACTCATTCTCTTCATGAGCTTCAAGAGGTAGTCACCTGAAATGGTCTTCCAACAGTCTTGAAGCTTTTGCCTTCACCCCAAACCATCTTGATTGGGTTCAGGTCCGTTGACTGTGGAAGCCAGGTCATCTGGCGCAGCACCCCATCACTCTCCTTCTTGGTCAAATAGCCCTTACACAGCCTGCAGGTGTGTTTGGGGTCATTGTCCTGTTGAAAAATAAATGATGGTCCAACTAAACGCAAACCGGATGGAATAGCATGCCGCTGGTAGATGCTGTGGTAGCCGTATGCCTTCAATTTTGAATAAATCCCGAACAGTGTCACCAGCAAAGCACCCCCACACCATCACACCTCCTCCACACCAGCACACCTGTGAAGTGAAAACCATTTCAGGTGACTACCCCTTGAAGCTCAACAAGAGAATGCCAAGAGTGTGCAAAGCAGTAATCAAAGCAAAAGGTGGCTACTTTGAAGAACCTTATGACATATTTTCAGTTGTTTCACACTTGTTTTGTTATGTATATAATTCCACATGTGTTAATTCATAGTTTTGATGCCTTCAGTGTGAATCTACAATTTTCATAGTCAGAGAGAGAGAGAGAGAGAGAGAGAGAGAGAGAGAGAGAGAGAGAGAGAGAGAGAGATATTATTATGTAACATGTTTATCTGATATTTTTCAGGTGCTGGAAGGAAAACCAATCTATGTGGACTGCTTTGGTAACCTAGTACCCTTAATAAAGAGTGGTCAACATCACATATTTAGTTTCTACGCCTTCAAAGAAAATAGACTTCCATTATTTGTTAAGGTAACATAAAAACAAATGCAAGTGATAAAGTTGGGACTATTTTATTTCTTTTTAACCTTTGGGTATATATATATATATATATATATATATATATATATATATATTCAAAAACAATGCAGCACTACTTCACCATTAGATGCCCGGTGCCAGCGCCCCGACTCGATCAAAGTCCATGTAATAGAAAACAATGGTGCAGCACTCCAAAATTGCAAAAAAGTGTAAAAATGTATTCCTTCATGTCAAAATTCAAAGCGACGTTTCAGCTCCCCACTGGAGCTTTTTTCAAGCATACCAACATGCTTGAAAAAAGCTTCAGTGGGGAGCTGAAACATCGCTTTGAATTTTGACATGAAGGAATACATTTTTACACTTTTTTGCAATTTTGGAGTGCTGCACCATTGTTTTCTATATATATATATATATATATATATATATAGATATATGCAGATAAATTACATTTTACAAGGCATCTTACTGCATGTTATAGAAAATCTTTTAATTTACTGTTGATCAGTCAGTCGTTCAGTAACTACGACCATTAATAACTTGGGTATCTTATCTATACCACCACTAAAAGAATATGACTTACGTTTCATTACCAGGTACGAGATACAACCCAAGAACCGTGTGGACGTCTTTCTTTTATGAAGGAGCCGAAATCCTCTAGAGGCCTTGTGCAACAAGCCATTTGCAATCTAAATATCACTTTACCACTTCATAATAAGGTAACATATGTTTCCACAGATACAGTACTGCTTTGTTAGACTACAATTTTTTTGTGTGCAATGATGGGAAACTGCTAAATGTTTCTCATATTTCATATAGTACAGCTAGAAAGCCGCATCCCCTATTTTTTACCAAAACAAACTGCAAAATACCATTTAATGCTCAGTCTCTATGATGAGTCAACATTTTCAAATGCATTTATGTTCAAAACCTGTTATAATAGTATTTGTACATCACCCAATTTTATTACTCAGACCTAGAAAAATAAAGCACACTCAAAGTATTTAATGTTTTTCAGGTTCTGCAGAGTTCAATGAAAGTTCTTTTTTTTTTTTTTTTTTAATATATTGTATTGGATTTTTTTTTTTTTTTTGCTTTACATGTTCCAAGGTAAATGCAAATAAGAGAGTATACAACATGCACTTATGACAGTAAGATCTGACAAATTTAGTTGCCTGTATAAATCTTTTCCGGTTTAGGTGGACCTTTTTAATCAATGATGGGGTTAAGATTTAATGTAGATGTGCCCTTTTAGATAGGCTAAACTATAATCACCAATACAGCACAGGAAACCTTGTTGACATATAATGGCGTTTAATGAGTTACATAGGTATGTCTGTCTTTTTCACAAGAAAAATAGTGTAGACCTGTTTTTGTCACAAAAATATAGAATCTGTATAAGAAGCTTTAGACAGTATCTAATTCAAACCCAGAGGGACTAATTAAAAATGTACATTAGATGACATTCACTGTTAGCTTAAAATGTCATTCTAAGTAAAGGGCCATTAACTTTAAAGGGGTTAACTTTAGTGGTTGCCTATTAATTGCCCCTATTGGTTGTCTATATATTTATTTAGGATGCAAATTGGGATAGTATAAATTCATGTATTATTTAAACCTGTGGTTTAATGTTACTTATTTTTGAACCATTTGTCAAATAAAAAAACATGTAATCACTTTTCATTCTTTTTAATTTTCCTTTTCTTATATCCGGCACACTGAATTTCAGGAATCTGAATCAGATCAAGAACTTGAAGATGAGGTAATTTTGGCAACCCAGCTTATCTATAAAAATGTCATTGTAACATCATTTTACACTGTACCTGTAGTGAACTTTTAAATACACCAAACCCCAGTCACCGAGTCACATATATTATGCATATTATGTGTATTACAAGCCCTACAACCTCTTGACAAAGCCATGTCCAACGGCGAAACATGTCGAGGGGGGCTGTAAACTGATTTTAATTCTTGTGGTGGCCTTCCCCATCTGTATGTCACACTGCAGGTGCATACAGAATTACAATTGATTGTGGTACAGTGGTACTCATTGGATATTGATACATATGGGAAGAGAGACACTCTATTTTTAATCTTTCAATTGGTGTGGATTATTACAAACTAATAAAGTTATATGTTTTTAATATATGGGAAAATAGGGAATTAGTGGATCACTGCGGTGATCTTGTGGTGAATTATCTGGATTAACTCTCCATATATTGGTCTTCTATGAACCATTATTATGTGTATTACACTCATGATTTTGTCTTGAGTGTGGGCTATTTGTGCATAAGTAGATATATATATATACATGCATAGAAGAACCTTCTGTAGCCTGTGTATGTGTATAGTTAGTTTATAACATGTATTAATCCATAGCTGTAAGTCCCCTATACAATTGTGGCTGGCTACTAACACATTCCCAGTCTTTGTCTGGGCACATGCGCATTGCACCTGTTCGTTTTGATTTTAGTTCTAAGTCCGCGGACATGCGCAGCGGTATGTCTACATCCTGATAATTAGCGCTGATGTGTTTCTTGTCTGAGTCTGCACGCATGTGTAGGATTATGCTCCAGTACTCGCATCTCCCTTTCGGGACTGCATATTTCTAACTAAGTCTGCGCGCTAGCGTGAGAGTATAAACTGATCACGCGACCATGTTACATGACGAACAGGATGTGCGGGTAAGTGTTGCGATCTTACTAAGTCATAATCTCTATCTTCATTGACCTCTAATAAGGCAGTATCCAATTGGTATAGGAAGTGTGCATCTTTTGTTGGCAGGTAAGAATTGGATGCTTGTTTCTGGGAGTGTCCAGAGGACGTTATAAAAGAAAGCACTTTCACCTGCACATGGCAATTTGTCTCAACCCCTGAGGATGTGGTTGTTACTACGAAACATGTAGGACAATGTGTGTCTGTAATTTTAAATAAGCAGCCTAGTTCCCGCAGTGTATAGCATACTGCCGACGCTGGTGATCTGAAATTCTCAATTCCGTATAGGAGAGTCTGTTATCATTCTGGGACTGTGCTGCAATCTTTTAATGCATATTACATAGGACCTTTTCTAATTTACCTTAATAAAAGTGAAGTTTTAATATCACACTGGAATAGAGGGGGAGTTTTCTAGTTTACCCCTTCACCTAGGTGACTCGGTGACTGGGTTTGGTGTATTTAGTTGTTGTATACCCCTTTCCCACCTTGGAAAATGTTGGTTTTGTAGTGAACTTTTAGCACATGTGCTGGGAAAATTTCCTTCCATTTACACCGAACATATACTGTATTGTATAGAGTTGCATGTGTCACCTTTCTGTAAAATTGTGTAACTAGAGCCCAAAAGCAAAGTATATAAATTAACCTGTCTCTACTTATTTTCTACACTTGTGTTTTACACAAAATATTACTATTAATTTTCATATTAATTGTATAACTTTTTTTTCCCAGGGAAATCTAACATCTGAGAAAAGTAAGTGGTTTAATATTATGTATAAATTTAGCTTTGAATGATTCAGTGGAGCTAAGCATGCAAGTCATGCAGTCAATTTCCACTAAACTGATACTAACATTGCTTTGATAAAGATAATACACGTAATATACTAGCATTGTTCATATAACATTTTATAGGAATCTAAGCTACAACCTAAAAATTATACTATTTAACTAACCCTTTCCCTGCTACTGACTTTTCCTGTGACCTTCCCCTTTACTCCTGCTGCAAAGCCCATTCCATTTTCTGTTTTTTGCCGTGCATTTGTTGACATGACATTGTCATCTCATTTATAGTTAATGACTGTATCAGTTTTTCAGAATCCAAGCAGCATTCACATTAGGTTTTCTGCAAACTTTTCTCCAGCTATTGTTTGCAGTGTAAGTAATGTGATGCTTGGCCCAAACAGATACTGTCTTACTGCATTAGATGACTGTCAACATTACTGTGGTGAAGTGTCTCTTATTTCCCCTTCACTAAACAAGTATATAATGTCTTTATGGGTACGGGTGTCTTTAAGAATGCACTTTCAGTTATGGAACTGTGATCAAGTCTTCTACTAAATCTAAAAGTATGTTCTGATTGGTCATGAGTATTCTTAAGAGATTGTTTCTAAAAGGGTAGTCGTATAAAGACAGATTTGGTTTATATGACCTATGGACATATGGATGTCATAGTACGGTAAATGGATCGCCACCCTTGACCTGTCGATAACCTAGAAGAGAGAGCCTTATTATAAGAGCAGCTCCTTCTCTGGCAGACCCAGATTAACATGTATTATATAAATTGCCATTCATCTTTGGGGTAATTTTTTGGTCAGAAGCAGCTTTCCATTGCTGTTGCTGCACCAGTTTCTGTTAAAAAATGGGTTGTTTTCATAAGACAAACCCTTTAAGAGATCACATAAGGTATTGTAGACTGGCATTCCCAAAACGAAATTAATACAGCCTGCATTGTATCTACTTTATAAGCATTTTATGCTGCTACCTACGTTTAGTAAATGCATACATAGTAAGTGTTAAGACAGAAAGAAATCTATACCCATGTATTAATCTTTTAAAAAAGGGATATTCCAATTTATCTTTTGAAGGGTTAGCCTGTTAAAATCATATATCACTTGTCCACAGAATAGTTAATAAATGTTTAATCTCTGTGGTCCAACTGCCGATCTCAAGAATGGAGGTCCCAAAGTGCCCCTTGTGAATGACAGAGATCCATTTACTGCTATGGGATTGATGTAGATTGCACTGTGCAAATGGAACAGTGGCCATACAAGCAACCTACTACTTCTTTTAAAAGGGGCACCTGGAGACCGCTGTTCTTGAAGTGGTCAGACGCCCAAGGATCATACATTTATCTTCTAACCTGTGGATCGGTGATAAATGTTCTTAGTAGGCCAACCCCTTTAAACCATACTGCAGTTTTGCTCGCCTTAATTCCAAAATTTTATATCTGCCTTACTGTCTTCTAGGCCATAGCTGAAATATGCGCTTGTCATAACAACTAAGCAGCACTGTAGCTTGGGAATTATTGTAACTGCCAATCACTACAGTTTATGATTACTAAAATGTTATGCCTTTTTGCTTTGGCTATTTTAGGGTATTACTAAACAAATCTTTATAAGAGCATGTAACTGGTGCACTACTGGCCATGTGCCTGTAAAATATGAGTATAAAACTATATTATTCCTGTACTTCACCACAGTATGTTACAGATTCTTCATGTTACTTTTAGGCTACCTTTAGCATAATCTGCTCCCATAGCACTTTTGCTTTGCATGGAAATAACTTGACTTACATATACCGTGTGTGTGTGTTTTGTATGGATGTTTTTACCTTTTGTTTGCTGTGCATAACATCTTGTATTTCAAAAATCATTTTACGTTGTTCCATAAAAACTCCTTTTTTCCTTTGATTTTGTTATTCTGACCTCACCTTATGTCTCCTAAAGTCTGAGGATAATCCAATGATAGGATCATACCTCCCTTTTATTTAAAAGCATAAAATTTAATTAAGCAACATTTTTCACAAGATTTCTTCCTAGATGAAATGCCGGTTTGTAGCTGGTTCAGATAATTATTTTTCCCCAGCTCTTCTGCTGCAAGAGAGGATTTAACACATTGTGTAGACCTAAGGGATCAGTGCTCTGCATATGCCTGACATTCATAATGGACAGGGACAGGTATAGAATTAGACAACAATGACTATACTTTATTGTTTTTTTTTTCTTTGAATTAACTAGAAAAAATTAATTAACGGTACAAAGCACTGTTCTCAATAAGGAAAGTAAGAAAATAGGGAAAGTAAGATCAGTTTAAAAAAAATCTAACATCTTCACAAGATGCATATAGTCCCATAATAATTGATTATCTGCCTCTGCCCTTAGATTGCGGGAGCAGCCAATCAAAAACATTAACTTTTTCTCGTTGAGGTTATGACAAACTAAAAACATTTCAAAGACTCCTGGCATTTTTTTTTATGTGGGGACTATGTAGCCTTATAACAGTTAATGGGTCAATAGATTACAGACACTTAGATTGCAATATCTAAATTAAAGGTACATAAAAAATTTCAAGTTGCGGTAAATGTATTAATACATAGTATTACAGACCTCTCTGGCAGCAAGAGTTACAGTGGAGTAGATTGGCAAAGACTGGAAAAATATACTTCTTTATATGTGATGATATATTAAATATAATATTCTGTACCAGTTCCTTTAACCTGTTTTTCTGGCAGCTTAGTACCACTGGCTTTCTCTTTGAGGCAATCGACAATCAACAATTATAGCTCTTCTTTCTATTTTTATTTTCTATTGGTTGTATAGCATCAAAACAATCTTGAGATGCCTTGAGATTTACTGTGATTTTGTTTTCTACTTGTTCTTTATTTATTCATTTAATGTTTTGTCTCAAACCTGGTGTTGTTGTTCTGTTGTATGTGTGAATGTGGTGTAGTGTGCATTCTAAGCAAGTTATTTCCTGCCCATTTTCCTTCCCAGTTACCTTTTTCCTTTAGCATGATGTTCAAGACCGTTTGGATCCACCAACCCTATCAGTTCATTGCATTCACACCCCCACCTCAGCCAGAGCTGTGATTATTTCCTTCATGATTACATTATTCAGTCACTATTTATTTATTGCCATTTTATGTTAATATTTCTCATTCACCTCAAAGATGATGAAGAAACGGAATCCACAGAAACTTCCATCCTGAAAAGCCATCTTGTCAATGATGAGCCAGTATTAGCAAGTCCAGATTTGCTGTCGGAAGTTTGTGAAATGAAGCAAGATTTGATAAAAATGAGTGCAATTCTTACCGTTGATGCCACACAAAAGCCATGTTCTCTTAAAAATAAAGACCTTGAAAGAACCGAAGAGGATCCAGGAGAACCGTTTGAAATAGTTGAAAGGGTAAAAGAAGATTTAGAAAAAGTGAATAAAATACTTAGAACTGGAACCTACTCCAAAGAAGAAGCTCACTCTTCAAGATCATATAAAAAAGATGAAGAATGGGTTCTTGTAGGGGATGATGAAATAGAGGAAGCCAAACTTAATGCCCTCCATGATGTTGATGAAATTCCATGTATAGAAATAAAAATAGACCGAGGGGAGAAACCTAAAATAAAAACAGACACACATGACATGGTTCACTATCTCACAAATGACCTTAACTCTTACTCAACTGATTCGACAGCTACAAGTGGACCTGGAACACAGAAACCTGAGCAACGTAAACTGGAAATAAAAAAACCTGTCCGCAGGAAACTTAGGGAAAGAAAGCGGGAAGAAGAGCTCCATGGTAGTGAGGTTTTGGTACTAACAAAATTTAGTTCAGAAGAGTCATTGGATGATGAAATTGACCTTAACCTAAGTACAGTACCTGCTCCAAGTGTAAAAGAAGTTTCTCCAGTGATCGAAGAAACTCCAATTGGATCAATAAAAGACAAGGTAAAAGCTCTTCAGAAACGAGTTGAAGAAGAACAAAAAGGACATTCAAGCATATCAAGCAAAACACAATTGAAGGAGGTTGTTAGCGAGCCTGCCAAGAAACAAAGTATAGTGACTGTAGTGCAGCCACCTGTTTCTCCATCTTCAAAAACTGAAAAATTGGAAGAAACTATGTCTGTTCGGGAATTAATGAAGGCATTTCAATCAGGACATGATCCTTCTAAGGAGAAATCAGGACTTTTTGAATATAAAACAGTACAAAAGCAAAGCTCTGTAGAAAACAAATCATCAGACAGTACAGTTCAGTTGTCAGATAATATTACGCAGATAGATAACTTAGTAAAAAAACAAGTAACTTCTAGTGAAGGTGAGCCAAAAACCCCAAAAGGTCATGTTAAGTTAAAGTCAGTCTCTGATGATCAAAAAGAATACAAGGGAAGTCCTAAATTGCCTCCTATTGAAATTAAAGAGGTAGTGACTCAGATCCATACAAAAGATGAACTTGTCCACTCAGTCATAGATGAAGAAGTCTCTATGGATAGATCAAATATAAGGTTAAGAGTTAGCATTAGTGACCAAGATGTTGACCCACAAATTAGCCCTGACAGAAAGACATCCACAGACTTTTCAGCTGTTATCAAAGAAGAACTGGAGGATAATGACAACTATTTACAATTCAAGCACCTCCCAGAAGCAGAAGGGGTGCAGTTAAATTTAGACCAAGTACTCATTAGTCCATTTAATGTATCATTTCCTACTGAAGATGAAACAGATGGCTTTCTTCCAGCGTTACATATACAGGGTGGTACATATGATGATAGCTCAGATAGTCTTAAGCATGAAGGCATTGCAGATTCTCCAAGTGGCAGCTTATTGGATGGAACACCTCACATGAGTTCAGAAGACAGCTATAAGCATGAAGGTCTAGCAGAGACCCCAGGTACAAGCCCTGAAAGCCTTTCATTTTCACCAAAGAAATCAGAAGAACAGGTTGGCGATAAACCTAAAGCAGAGAAAGAGAATATCCATGACATAAAGTCTGATATTGTAACTGAAAATAAAGATAAGGAATTGGCTAAAGAGGAAGACATCACATCACACATGCCTAAAGTTGATGAAAAATGTACTGACACTGAAAAATCTCCTTTGGAATGTAAAGATTCTGAAGTAAAAGATAAACAACATGTAACTTTGAAAAGCCCCCAGGGTCTACAATTAATTCTGTCTACCAAACATACACAAGATGATGAGATCAGTAGCCCAGTGGCAGATGATTCAGTAGCAATTAGCCATAAGGATTCATTGGAAGCAAGTCCAGTGTTAGAAGACAACTCTTCTCATAAAACTCCTGATTCATTAGAACCAAGTCCCACAAAAGAATCTCCATGTCGTGATTCACTTGAGAGTAGCCCTGTGGAACAAAAAATTAAGTCTAGTATGCTCATAGGCTCTGCCCTTCATGCAAGTCTGAAATCAGATCTGGCCTCAGAGTTAGCTCTTCGTACTAGAATTCTAAGAGATCCAGATGGAAGTGCTGAGGATGATAGCATAGAACAGACATCACTCATGGAAAGCTCTGGAAAAAGTCCACTTTCTCCAGATACTCCAAGTTCTGAAGAGATCAGTTATGAAGTCACTCCAAAAATGCAAGACTTGCAGGCTTTCTCTACCCTTCCAAAGCCTGGTATAATTCCAGAAGTTTCTGAAGAGCCAGAAGAAGATTCTGAAAATGAGCCAAAGAAAAGATTCACCCCTGAAGAAGAAATGTTTAAAATGGTAACAAAGATAAAAATGTTTGATGAGCTTGAACAGGAAGCAAAGCAGAAAAGAGAATATAAAAAAGAATTCAAGCATGAAGAACATGTTTCAGTAAGTGACACAAACATGGCAAACGATGAGGACATTGAAGAGAGTGGTATTAAACTAGTGCAGGATGAAGATGTTCAGATTGTAGTCAAGTCTGTAGAAAGCAGAAAAAGTAGTAGTTCTTCAGAAAGTGAACCCGAATTAACCCAGTTAAAAAAAGGAGCAGACTCTGGTCTACTGCTGGACCCTTTAATAAGAGTTCAACCTCCATCTCCACTACCACCAAGCTTAGATTCTAGTTCAAGCCCTGAGGACACAGCGTTTCAACCAATCATGCCTGCACAGGAGGTCCAGTCAGATGATGTTAGCATACAAAATACAGAACAAGGGGAACACCTTAGACATGAAAGCTCCACTTCATCTGAAGACAAAGTTTTGACAACTGAGGCTGAAACTAAAGAGATCTGTACTGATTCATCTATGACAAGAAAAGATGTATATGAAAACATGAGTACACATGGGGAAATAGCACAAAATCTTTCAGATAGTAGCAGTGCAATTCAGAATGTTGAAGTTGCACATAAAAGTGTATCTGGTTTTGAAGTAGAAAACAATCTTATAGCTTCTTATGATGTGTCTGTCAGTGAACAAATTAGTCTGGGACAAAATATAACTGAATGTATGGAATACTCATCAGAGTATAACAATGTAACATATCCAGCAGAAAGTGATGGATCGCCATCTGAGGATAAAAGTACAACTAAATCATTTATTTCATCACCATTAGTGCTTAGTCAGACATCTATATCTACACAATCACATGATGAAATTGTTGGGCATGAAGGTAGTGTTTCTGTTCCTGAAATCACAAGTCCATATGAGAATGTCCCAATAGAACATTTTTTTACCAGTCATGATATTACTCAAGGAAATGCTCATGCCATAAGCAAGACTGAAAGTCAATCATGTGGTAAACCTGAGCAGAATGAGGAAGCTACACCAAGGTATTCTTCAACAGATGATGAATGTTTTAAAAAAGATGCCTTAATAAGCGAAACCGCAGAACATCAAAGTGAACACATTATTATAACTAAAACTGAAGCAGACTCATGGAGTTCCATCAGAGAAGATGATGCAGCTTTTGAAGCACGTGTGAAAGAAGAAGAGCAAAAAATATTTGGATTGATGGTAGATAAACAGTCACAGGGAACTACACCTGATACCACTCCAGCACGTACACCTACTGAAGAGGGCACACCAACCAGTGAACAAAACCCCTTTATGTTTCAGGAAGGAAAACTCTTTGAGATGACCCGCAGTGGAGCTATTGATATGACCAAAAGAAATTATGCAGATGAAAGCTTTCATTTTTTCCAAATAGGACAGCAGTGTGCAGAAAGTGTGCCAGAGGACATCAAAGAAGAAAGTGGAGAAGAAGAATCACCAGTTCCTGAAAGTTTATCAGATCCATTTTCTGCTGTAGAAACTGATGTAACAGAAAGTGAGTTACACAATGCATCAGAATCTCTGTTTGACAGCCAGTCCGTTGCCGAATCTGAAATGGATGGTGATTATATGGATACAGAAACTACTAAAACAGAACAGAAGTCAAGAATCCCTATTAAGATGGGTATTTCTGCTTCCTCAAAAACATCTAAAAAGGATTCTGCAGGGGACAGTACTACAATAGTATCAAATACTCAAGAAGGGTATGATAGTTCCTCACTAGACTCTTGGTCACCATCTCCTGATCATTCTTTAGTAGATATGCAAATAGATTTTACACCCCATACAAAAGTAGAGGTTTCTAATCGGGATGAATCCCCAGATACTTCACCTGAAGAACAGAAGTCTGTAATTGAAATCCCAACCGCAGACATGGAAAGTGGTTCCTCTTTTGTATTAAAGTCCAAAATTCCTATAAGGTCTATTTCTTCAGTATCTGAAGATAGTTCACAAAGTCCTATAATTGCTAATACTGAATACAAGTCCGCAAATGATAGCCTTACACTTGTGGAAGATCAAAAGCCAAAGTCCAAGATCCCTGTTAAAACAACTGAATCTAGTAGCAAAATACCTGTGAAACAAGATAATAGAAGTAAATCTGAGTCTGATGCCAGCACATCAGATTCCAAAGTAAAAGCAACCCCAAAAACAAGGAGTTGCACAGAATCTCATTGTGACGATTCTGAACAATCTAGTCAGGTAGTTGAGAGAGAAAATGTTGAGGTAACAAAACAAAAGTCATCAAAACTTCCAGTAAAAGCAAAGAATTTGTCATTTGCCCAAACATCATCATCAGCAACAACAGAGCAGGAACGTTTCTTTGAAATGTACAAGAATTCGATTGATTTCTTTGAAGAAATTAGTGATGAGGCATCAAAATTAGTGGACAGACTTACCCAGGCTGAAAAGGAACAAGAACCATTATCTGATGATGAGAGCAGTGCCTTTGATATTTCAGTCATTGAAAATGTTCCAATGCCTGAAACCCAGCAGTCTGTTCCAGAAGACATCTTTGACACCAGACCTATATGGGATGACTCAATTGAAACTCAAATTGAACGTATTCCAGATGACCATAGCCATGACAATGCACAAGGTATTTGACAAAGAAAGTGGGATTTCCCTCTATTTTGCATGTCATAGATTTTTAATTCACTTCTGTGATATGTGAACATTTTTTTTAGCAGTGATTGTTTTGTTTGTGCATGTTGTGTCTGTTTTTATGTTGTTAAAAGTCATTACTGTTTGTAAAAAAACAAATCTCAAGATTGGATATTGTGAAGGCCGTATAAGGCAGTAACAATAACACATACTATGAAGAGCCATCTACTTCAGTGTGAAGGTTTGCAAAGATTGATTTTCTTATAATGTACCTAAAGGCTTTGTCTACAAACACATTCCTTTCTTTGCTCTAGTTTTGTATGAAGGACTATTTATATGTGTAGTAACAGACCACAAACAGACTCTGTATAGTCTGACCCTTCAGTCAAACTTGGTAGAAGAATAAGGGTAGCAAGAATAAGGGTATAGGGAATGGCATTGTGACTACGGGATGAGAATACACTGTAGACTGTTACCTTAGAGGTGCATATTTCTGCATAGGAGCTGTAGACAGTATGGTGGGACAGGTTTAATTAAAACTATTTGCAAAGTTGTTTCAATTTTTCTTGTAGCTCTATGGAGGAAAAAAAAAAAAAAAAGGCATGACTGCACATGTTATACAGTGATGTGAGGGAGATTTATCAAAACCTGTCCAGAGGAAAAGTTGCTGAGTTGCCCATAGCAACCAATCAGATCGCTTCTTTCATTTTTCAGAGGCCTTTTCAAAAGTGAAAGAAGCGATCTGATTGGTTGCTCTGGGCAACTCAACAACTATTCCTCTGGACAGGTTTTGATAAATCTCCCCACAGTTTTTATAAGCCTACTTGCTACTTAACAGCTACCTTATTTAAACAGTATAGCGCACAGTGACCAGGACTACTGAAATACCATTAAACGCAGCCCAATAGTCCAGCAACTTTATTGTTAGTTACCAATATTAGTTACATTAGCGCAATAAAAACAAAGCCCTTAGAGACCATATAGTAAATCAGTAGTATTTCATTCATACTAAAAATAAAATCATAAATGTTTTTGAAGTTGAATTCTCTTCACACATACATGAAACTATACAGTACTATAAAATATGTTGTTATGCCACTTTGACCCAGAGGATTTCAGGCAGTGAATATAGAATGATTATTTCACTTTATTGATCTATATATTATTATTATTATTATATTATTGCACTGTAGTTACAATAGTGTACTGTCTAATTACATGTTTTGCCTAATCTATAAACATATTAACAGTGAGATACTGTATAAATCCTAAAAAAACATAATCCCCAAATATAGGATATATAGAGTATACTCCTGGGGAGGCAATGTGTTAATCAGTATAGCCTCCATTGTAACAGCAACAAGAATTGTCTTTATTAAAGTCTTGAACAAGTCTACATTACTTTGTTATTTAGCAATGATTACAACAAATAAGATTTTATAGTATTTAGGAAATTTCAGTCACTACCCATGGGGTTGTTGTAATGCTTCATTATTGGTTGCTGCCCAAAAAAGACATAGATTCCTGGTGAGAACCACTAAAAAAATATTTTATTACTGATCTCAGTTAATGGCATTAACTCATCTCTAGATGTAAATGTTACCATTTTAATCATGGTCTGTCAAGCTTATTTCAGCCAAAACAAAGCCACGTTATAAAACTGACATTTTCATTTACAGACATCCTCATTTAAAGCCATTTCAGTATCAGAAAATTAAATAGTTTTTAACTAAAACTATGAAGTATTATGCTTTTGCTTGATTTACCCAAGGCAGTTATGTAGTCCTTTCATTTTCAGTGTAGTATTTTCTCTAGCTTCCCGACTCCTTAGATCATCATTTGTTGTTTTAGGAGGCTGGGCTGGATCTTGTCTCTGAGCTCAAGCCCCACTACTTGTGTGATGTCATCACCCCTGATTAGCCCCCACAACTTACATTACTATCTCCCTGTCATATAAGTATATATATATATATATATATATATATATATATATATATATATAGCTTTATTGGGACATTTAGGTAGAATAAGAATTGTTTTCTTGTGCTGAGCAATGCCACAGGCAATGAATACAGCAGGTTTTGCAGACTTGTTGTGTGGCGAGAATCTATTGTGTAAAGCAGGTTTTGCAGCATCTCTAAGCAGGGAACTGGCAGAAATGCTGTGGGATAGAAGTAGGCAGGGTAGAAGGACTATGATGAAAAGCTAAGGAACATTATGGTACTGAGTAACTGCTCGAACTGGAAGCACAGTGATTATCTGACATAGGAGGATACCCACAGACACAACCAACAGCTAGATTTTTTTTTTTACCTGACATCAGAATACCTCATACAGTAACATGGTTTAGGCGAAATCAAGAAAAATAAAAGTACGGAGCACTGACCAGTTATTCTTGAACCAGGAAATTCCTTATTATCTTCGATGGGTATATCATGTGCAGGTGATTGGACTGTAGGGAACGACTTTGGGCAAAGGACCGTATCGCTCGTTTGTGCTTCCTCAGGCCCTACGGTAGACAATTGATACGGTCGGTTGTCCGAAGTTGTTCCCGGCAGTCCGCTCCCCCACACATGATGTACTCGTTGAAGATAATAAAGAATTTCCTGCTTCAAGAATAACCGGTCAGTGCCTATTGTTATACTTGCTATATTACGTAGTAGCACTATACATCGGAGGAAGCTACAGAATTGTTGCATACTGGAACACTAGCTGCTGAATGGCTCTATGCATGTGTCTGAGTAATATGAATAGAGAGGTGCCGTGACCTGCTACATTTCTTTTAGAGACTGTGTAACATGGTTTAGCCTGCCATCCAGATGTTGTAGTTTGTTAGGGGGTTTTCCAGGAAAAACTATTGATAGCAGTTCCGAGATGCCCGTTCACTTTAAGAGGAGCTGAGGCTGCAGTACCTTGGCGCTGCCGCTGCATAGAGTAGAGAGCGCACTGCTATAGCTCCATTCTTGGTCTTCTGCGGGCACCAAACAGCTGATCGCTTGCGGTGCTGGGTGTTGATACTATAGGATAAAATAGATAGGATATCAATAGCTTTTCCTGGAAACCCCCTTTAACAGACTCAGATGATGTACAAATAATAAATTAATATTTATTTTAATAGCTTTAAAATAAGATTGTATATTGTAATATATTTATTCACATAGTAATATTTTTAATATCAATAGATTATTTTTCTTTTTCTTTACTGGAATTTTTTTTATCATTAAAAAGGACCTGTGGTCAGTCCAAGAAAAATGGGACCCCTGGTTCCCGATGTACAAGGGATTTGGTTCATTTTACTGAATAGTTAGATGGCAGGGAACTATATTTTAAAATGGGTTGTGAATGTTAGGCTAGTGGGTTGTGACTAGGAGTCTAAGGGGCGTCAGTCATGTTCAAAGAGTGTGAATATAAAGCTCCTAATCACACCTTCTGACCATAGCACTTATACCCCATTTTGCAATAAAGTTCCCACCCAACTTCCAACTCAAATTTTTCTTTAAATAGGACATGATCTTTCTCCTGACTTGTGTTCTTTAGTAAAAATAGGTACTTCTATTCCCAATTAAATAACAATTCTGAAAGATCTTTTCTTCGAATTCTGCACTGTTTCTCTGTTATTCCTCCTGGAAATGTTTGAATAAATTGATATTATATTACTAAAACACACACGTCAGTAGACCTGGATGCCTTCTATGATACATACATGAGCTTTTTCTTGAATTGCTCATTTGTTCACATCTCATATAACTCTATGGAATTGAGCAGCTAACCCATACCTGTCAGCAAACAATATATATGGAATCAGTCATTGCAGACCTCACACTGAATTGATCTATAAGGTTTTCTTTTTCTTCGGTTTAAAACAGTGGTAGAAATTCCATTCTTATAGTTGTGTTCTTGGTTTCTTGTTCTATGTTAAAAAAGAAAAGAAGGGGTGACAGATTATTACATTTATTATTGGTATTCTATGAAGCGAAGGTAACGTCTCATCACTTGTAACATTTGCATCTATTTTATTTTACTCTCAATATAGCAATTTTACATTGGTAATATAATCCATTGTTTTGGCTTATACTCTTTAGGTTTTGAGGAGGACCAAGAGAGGATGGAGCAAAGACTTGCCCATATTGCTGATCATCTGGGCTTTAGCTGGACTGGTAAAGTTTTTAATAGAAAATTCTTCAACATTGCATGTTTTTGTAAATGCTGCGCACATATGCGACAGTACTGGTGCAACAGAGAGTACAGCGAAAAACATTTATATTTATGTGTTCACACTGTTTTGGATGCTGACAGCTTTGACTAGAAAAATCTTATATACAGTTTTACATGAAGGTGAAGGTTTCTAGAACTAGTTTATTTAAGGACCAGGCCCATTTTGGCCTTAAGGACCAGAGCGATTTTTGCACATCTGACCACTTTCACTTTAAGCATTAATAACTCTGGAATGCTTTTACCTTTCATTCTGATTCTGAGATAGTTTTTTCGTGACATATTCTACTTTATGATAGTGGTAAAATTTCATCGATACTTGCATCATATCTTGGTGAAAAATTCCAAAATTTTATGAAATTTTTTTTAATTTAGCAATTTTTTAACTTTGAAGCTCTCTGCTTATCAGGAAAATAGACATTCTAAATAAATTATATATTGATTCACATATACAACATGTCTACTTTATGATTACATCATAAAGTTGACATGTTTTTACTTTTGGAAGACATCAAAGGGCTTCAAAGTTCAGCAGCAATTTTTCACAACATTTTCAAAATCAGAATTTATTCAGGGACCAGTTCAGTTTTGAAGTGGATTTGAAGAGCCTTCATATTAGAAATACCCCATAAATGACCCCATTATAAAAACTGCTCCCCTCAAAGTATTCAAAATGACATTCAGTAAGTGTGTTAACCCTTTAGGTGTTTCACTGGAATAGCAGAAAAATTGAAAGAGAAAATTCTAACTCTTCATTTTTTACACTCGCATGTTCTTGTAAACCCAGTTTTTGGATTTTTACAAGTGGTAAAAGGAGAGAAATCTTCCTAAAATTTGGAACCCAATTTCTCTCGAGTAAGGAAATACCTCATATGTGTATGTAAAGTGTTCGGCGGGCGCAGTAGAGGGCTCAGAAGGGAAGGAGCGACATTGGGATTTTGGAGAGAGTTTTTCTGAAATGGTTTTTGGGGGGCATGTCACATTTAGGAAGCCCCTATGGTGCCATAACAAAAAAAAAAAAACACATGGCATACTATTTTGGAAACTACACCACTCATGGCACGTAACAAAGGGTACAGTGAGCCTTAACACCCCACAGGTGTTTGACGACTTTTCGGTAAAGTCGGATGTGTAAATGAATTTTTTTTTCACTAAAATGTTGTTTTTCCCCCAAATTTTACATTTTTACAAGGGGTAATAGTAGAAAATGCACCCAAAAATTTGTAACCCCATCTCTTCTGAGTATGGAAATACCCAATGTGTGGACGTCAAGTGCACTGCGGGAGAACTACAATGCTCAGAAGAGAAGGAGTCACATTTGGCTTTTGGAAAGCAAATTTTGATGAAATGATTTTTGGGGGGCATGTCCCATTTAGGAAGCCCCTATGGTACCAGGGCAGCAAAAAAATGTCACATGGCCTACTATTTTGGAAACTACACCCCTCAAGGAACGTAACAAGGGATACAGTGAGCCTTAACACCCCACAGGTGTTTGACGACTTTTCGTTAAAGTTGGATGTGTAAAAATTTTTTTTCACTAAAATGCTGCTTTTCCCCCAAATTTAACATTTTTACAAGCGGTAATAGGAGAAAATGACCCCCGAGATTTGTAACCCCATTTCTTCTGAGTATGGAAATACCCCATGTGTGGACATCAAGTGCTCTGCTGGAGCACTACAATGCTCAGAAGAGAAGGAGCGCCATTGAGCTTTCGGAGAGTGAAATTGTTTGGAATGGAAGTCAGGGGCCATGTGTGTTTACAAAGCCCCCCGTGGAGCCAGAACAGTGGACCCCCCACATGTTACCCCATTTTGGAAACTACACCCCTCACACAATTTAATAAGCGGTGCAGTGAGTATTTACACCCCAATGGTGTTTGACAGATCTCCGGAATAGTGGGCTGTGCAAATGAAAAATAAAATTTTTCATTTTCACGGACCACTGTTCCAAAAATCTGTCAGACACCTGTGAGGTGTAAATGCTCACTGCACCCCTTATTAAATTCTGTGATGGGTGTAGTTTCCAAAATGGGGTCACATGTAGTGGGGGGGGGTCCATTGTTCTGGCACTATGGGGGCTTTGTAAACACACATGGCCTTCAATTACGGACACATTCTCTCTCCAAAATCCCAATGGCGCTCCTTCTCTTCTAAGCATTGTACTTCGCCCGCAGAACACTTCACATCCACATATGGGGTATTTTCTTACTCAGAAGAAATGGGGTTACAAATTTTGGGGGGCTTTTTTCCTATTTTCCCTTGTGAAAATGAAAAATTTAGGCCTTTTAGTGAAATTTTTTTTTTTTATTTTCCCATCCAACTTTAATGAAAATTCTTCAAACACCTGTGGGGTGTTATGTCTCACTATATCCCTTGTTACATTCTGTGAGGGGTGTAGTTTCCAAAATGGTGTCACATGTGGGTATTTTTTTTTTACGTTTATGTCAGAACCGCTGTAAAATAAGCCACCCCTGTGCAAATCACCAATTTAGGCCTCAAATGCACATAGTGTGCTCTTACTCCTGAGCCTTGTTGTGCCTCCGCAGAGCATTTTACACCCACATATGGGGTATTTCCATACTCAGGAGAAATTGCGTTACAAATTTTGGGGGTCTTTTTTTGCTTTTACCGCTTGTGAAAATAAAAAGTATGGGGCAACACCAGCATGTTAGTGTAAAAAATTAGAATTTTTTTACACTAACAGGCTGGTGTAGACCCCAACTTTTCCTTTTCATAAGGGGTAAAATGAGAAAAAGTCTCCCAAATTTTGTAGTGCAATTTCTCCCGAGTATGGAAGTACCCCATATGTGGCCCTAAACAGTTTCCTTGAAATACGACAGGTCTCCAAAGTGAGAGAGCACCTTGCGCATTTGAGGACTAAATTAGGGATTGGGGTGGACATAGGGGTATTCTACGCCAGTGATTCCCAAACAGGGTGCCTCCAGCTGTTGCTAAACTCCCAGCATGCCTGGACAGTCAGTGGCTGTCCAGAAATGCTTGGAGTTGTTGTTTTGCAACAGCTGGAGGCTCCAGCACAGATTGGAGACCACTGCACAGTGGTTTCCAAACTGCGGCCCTCCAGATGTTGCAAAACTACAACTCTCAGCATGCCCAGACAGCCAAAGGGCATGCTGGGAGTTGTAGTTTTGAAACTACCAGAAGCAGCAGCAAAGAGCTTCACTGCTGCCTCTGATGCAGATGCCGCCGCCTCCTCAACTTACCCACCGCCAACCCGTGTGCCTCCAGCTGTTGAGAGCCTGCCACCGGTCCCCACTGCCGCGCCGGTACTCGGTAAGTCTCGGTAAACTTCATTAAACTCCATTTAGTGCGGTCTAGGCTCCAGGGGCCAGGCATCTAAAATGGTGGATTGACTGAGTGCTGCAGCACTGGTTTGTACAACAACTGAAAAGCAAATAGTAGCCAGCCAGTTAGGGTGAGCAGAGCACTAAAAGCAGATCGTCCTCTATTAAGTGTAACCTGTGTGTACATTTAAGTGGTGTACCATTTTGTTCCTGTTAAAGTCTTAAGGGCCTAGATACTGTGAAAGGCCAGGCAAAAGTACACACCTGCTGGTGTTGTAGACATATACACTTTTAAACATACTGGAGTGCATTGTCCTCCCCTCATAAGTGCATACCCCATACGTACATCTAAGTGGTGTACATTTTGTTCCTGTTAAAGTCTTAAAGCGGTACTCCGCACCCCTAGACATCTTATCCCCTATCCAAGGATAGGGGATAAGATGTCAGATCGCCGGGGGCCCGCTGCTGTGGGCCCCCGGGATCTCGGCTTCTGCACCCACCTGTACGGCTTCCACCTCACACCGGCAGCGCTGGTGGACGAGCGTGACGTCACGACTCCGCCCCATGTGACGTCAGGCCCCACCCCCTCAATGCAAGTCTATAGGAGGGGGCGTGACGGACGCCCCCTCCCATAGACTTGCATTGAGGGGGCGGGGCGTGATTTCACACGTGGGCGGGGTCGTGACGTCACGATCTTCCGTCCCCGTGGTCGGGAGGAATTAGCCTGAGAGCCTCCAGCGCTTCCGGAAGCAGTTACAGGTGGGTGCTGCTTGCTATATTGTGGGGTCCCCAGCGGTGGAACCCTGGCGATCTGACATCTTATCCCCTATCCTTTGTATAGGGGATAAGATGTCAAGGGGCGGAGTACCCCTTTAAGGGCCTAGATTCTGTGAAAGCCAGCCAAATGTAAACACCTGCTGGTGTTGTAGACAAATACTGTTTTAAGCATACTGGAGCACATTGTCCTCCCCTCCTAAGTGCGTACCACATACGTACATCTAAGTGGTGTACCATTTTGTTTCTGTTAAAGTCTTAAGGGCCTAGATACTGTGAAAGGCCAGCCAAAAGTACACACCTGCTGGTGTCAAAGGCAAACACTGTTTTAAGCTTACTGGAGTGCATTGTCCTCCCCTCATAAGTGCATACCACATCTGCCGTCATCGATTGGTTAACATGGTCATCCACTTCACCACAAGTGACATCTGACACCCCCAGTCAACAGTTGGTGGCTCCTCAGACACAACCCTTAGTTTGCATGGCCAGGGAGCAGTGCCTGTCCTCCCGTTGCCTCTGTCCTATGCTGTTCCCTCCCTCACACAAGTCTCTTATGCTGTGGGTTCAGCTCCACTATTTAGTGAGGATGATCTAGAGGACAGTCAGCAGCTACTGCCCATCCAAGAAGTGGAGGAGGCGTCCGCCACTTCCTCCGCTAGGCGGGCAAGTAGTGATGAGGAGAGTGGCATGGGAAGTGGTGTTGTGAGTGTTCAGGCTCCTAAAGCACACACTGTTGAGGAACCTGAGGAGGACATCAGATGATGAGGAAGCCAATCGCACTTGGGAGCCAGGTGCAGAACGAGCTTCATCTTCATCATCAAGAGAAGAGGGTTGCAGGTTGCCCGTGAGGCAGCAGCTGAACCAGCAAGGTGGTAGCATGATTGGCAGTCAGCATGGTGGCAGAAGTGGAAAGTCTGGAGCCAGGAGCAGCTAGAGGGTTATGAGGAAGGCGAGACAGAGGACCCAGACACATTGTGGCAGTATGCAGTAAAGATGGAGGCAGGGAGTCCCTCCGAGTCACTTGCACCGATGGCACGATGCATGCTCACTTGCTTGCGTAGTGACCGCCGAATTGTTACCTTCACAAAATGGGGGCCTTTTTTACACCCACTGACAGGGAGGACAAGCTGACCTACTACAGAGACATCCTACGTAGTCAGTTGGCCGATGCCTATCTGTGCCATCTTCCATTCTCTTGCAGGTCTTACTCGGGGGGCTCTCTGTGCTTACCTTCCACTGCCATGGCTGCTGGGGAGGGGTGGGGTGGCAGCAGCAGTACCAGATCCCTTAGCAGTGGCCTGATTCTACAGTCAATGATAAGTAGCTTTCTTCATCTTCATAGTGAAGCAACTCATCAGCAGCAGGTAGACCTTGAGCAGGACCTGAACCAGCAGGTGGTAGCATACCTTGACATGACCCTGTCAACACACCTTGAAGATACGCTGGACTTCTGGGCAGCTAAACTTGATTTGTGACCACAACTAGCAGAGTTTGCCCTGGAGAAGCTGTGCTGCCCGACCAGTTGTGTGCCATCCGAGTGGGTATTTAGTGCGGCGGGGGTCATAGTAACCCCAAGGAGAACTCGTCTATGCACGAAAAATGTGGAGAGACTGACCTTTGTGAAGAGGAATCAGGCATGGATCAGCCAAGATTTCCACCCACCAATGCCTGATGCATCAGAGTAGATTGACCATGGGGCCATACCAACACATCACAAATATGGATAATGCAAAACATATTTAAGGTGCTGCTCCCCAGTTACAGACATTCCTCGGCATCAGACCACAATTACGTATTGAGGATATGCATTAGCTAAAACTTTTCATAGGTTAAAATTATATGTACCCAAATATATGTATACGTCACGCTCCGCCCCCTCAATGCAAGCCTATGGGAGGGGGCATAACGGGGTGCTGCGTGAATGTTCACGGGGGTCCACAGCGACGGGACCTCCGTGATCAGGCATCTTATCCCCTATCCTTTGGATAGGGGATAAGATGTCATAGCGCCGGAGTACCCTTTTAAAAGTTAAGTTTTATGTAATGCATTTCCTCAATACTTGTGCACACTAACACTTTTACAAAAGAGACCGTTTTCATCTGCCTACCTACTATTCTGATCCTTCCACCCGCCTGATGCCACACATCTGATGCCAAGTTCACCTTTTTTAACCCACCTTCATCACCGGGTACTGGTATTGCCTCCCACCGCCCCAATATATCACCGGGTCACTTTCAGGACTTCTGATGCTGCTGATGCCACCTCCATGCTGTCTCATACTGCCACCATATGTTCTCATCATGCTGCTGCCACCTCCAGGATGTCTGATTTTGCCACTATATGGTCTCCTCATGCTTCTGCCACCACCAGGCTGTTTCATTCAGCCACGATATGGTCTCCTCATGCTGCCGCCAACTCCAGGCTGTCATTCAGCCACTATATGGTCTCCTCATGCTGCCACCATCTCCAGGCTGTGCCATTTAGCCACTCTATGGTCTCCTCATGCTGCCGCCAACTCCAGGCTGTGTCATTCAGCCACTATATGGTCTCCTCATGCTGCTGCCAACTACAGGCTGTTTCATTCAGCCACTATATGGTCTCCTCATGCTTCCGCCACCTCCAGACTGTGTCATTGTACCGCCATTTGGTCTCCTCATGCTGCTGGCACATTAAATAAAACTTTTTAGGTTCATCTATTTGAAATCTTCAATGTAAATGTAAAAAAATATCAATATTAATCTTTTCAATTGTGAGACACTATGGTCTCGTCAGGCTGTTGCCACCTCCAGGCTGGGTCATTCAGCCACTATATGGTCTCCTCATGCTGCCGCTGATAGTTATAAAAAAAGCTAAGTCTAAAGTCTGATTGTAATATTCATCATGTTTCATATCTAACACAAGTATAAACTGTTAGTATAGGTCTGGTAAAATTAGTAGTTATTAATATTGTTGTATACCATTAGTATAGATTTTAGTTTTGTATTTTTCATTTCCTTCAATATGATAGGACAAATTCAGATATCTTGTTTTTCTTTAAATTTATATGATCTTTGGTTTTATCTGTTCTTGCTAAAATAGAAATTACCTGTGCCCACTAGGTGGCATGATATTATTACAACTAGATTTATTCTTATCTGAAAAATTCTAACAGTATGTATTTGTTCTTATTTTTAGAACTAGCCAGAGAGCTGGACTTCACAGAAGAACAAATTCACCAAATACGAGTTGAAAACCCAAACTCCTTACAGGATCAGAGCCATGCATTGCTTAAATATTGGCTTGAAAGAGATGGAAAACATGCAACAGGTAAGTCATGAATTCATGTATATAGTGAGTTAGCAGGGTTATGTTATGGAAGCTGTTCACTCTGAATTGAAAACTAAAAGGGAAGGCTAACATCATGATGTGAATGCAGTCAATACAAAATGAAGGAATTAAAGTCTCCTAAGGGATAAACCTACAACCTGTCCTAACACAGTATTTAGGTTAACTCAGTTGATCCTATTCCAAATATGAATTGCTATATGAAAAAATTGCAACACATTAATCCGATCAGTGGATCTTCTCTTTCTATGCCCCCGATTTGGGTTATTATATGTCTGTGTGACTTGTCGAATCTAAAGGATGATGACCAGATATTGAAATCCAGATATGGACCTTTTTATAACAATCCAATTCCCTCACCCCTTGTTGGAATTACACTTCTGTAAACTCTTAAAGAGATACTTTTAAAATCAACTGGTGCCAGAAAGTTGTAAACATTTGTATATTACTTCTATAAAAAAAAATAAAAATAAATCCTTACAATACTTATCAGCTGCTGTATACTACAGAGGAAGTTGTGTAGTTCTTTCCAGTCTGACCACAGTGTTTTCTTCTGAGAGGAAGGGCTAAGATTTCTATATAGACATAATTTACAAATATGTATTACTTTCTGGCACCGGCGATTTGAAAACATTTTTTTTTCCTTTGGAGTACCCCTTTAAAGTGTCTCTGTTATTGCACAAAACTTTTGACATGCCACAGAGATGTCAAAAGTCTTGGAATGCTGAAAGGGCATTGCACAGCACTGGGTGAGTGCAGTACTTTCATTTCTTTGTTTTTGAATGTCTTAAAAATACAGTATTATGCTTGGTTATTAGCTGGATAATTTACGAAATTTAGCCTTGAGTTAAAAATAGTTTTTTTTTTTTTTTTATTAACCTTTGCAACTTGTCGGCATTTATCAAGATGCATGGCCTAATGGTAAATGCAGAATAATTTTTATGAGTAACATTGTGCTAATGTGGAGCACACTTGTTATTCAGCCTCGTGCGGCTGCATATGACTTTTGCAAGCGTTGCACATCATACAACAGTGCGTAAACTGCATGTGTAGGAAACCACGACAAAATGTTCTCTGGATTTACAGCACATAAAGCCGTATACACTTAGTAACATCATAAATTTTACGCAACCTGAATGCTGCAACTTCACAAATATATAGGCCGAATTCGGCCTTGATAATTTATTCCCCTATTTTTAACATAGTTACATAGTTCATAAGGTCAAAAAAGACCAGAGTCCATCAAGTTCAACCTATATCCCTAATGAGTCCCTACTGAGTTGATCCAGAGGAAGGCAAAAAAAACCTCATACTAGAGGTAAAAATTCCTTCCAGATTCCAAATATGGCAGTCAGAATAAATCCCTGGATCAATCTGCTGTCCCTATAAATCTAGTATACAAAACCAGCGATGTTATTACTCTCCAAAAATGCATCCAGACCCCTTTTATATTCTTTTACAGAGTTCACCATGACCACCTCCTCCAGGAGAGAATTCCACAGTCTCACTGCTCTTACAGTAAAGAACCCCCATCTGTGCTGGTATAGAAATCTTCTTTCCTCAAGACGTAGAGGATGCCCCCTTGTTATAGATACAGTCCTGGGTATAAATAGATCATGGGAGAGATCTCTGTACTGTCCCCTGATATATTTATACATAGTTATTAGGTCGCCCCTAAGCCTTCTTTTTTCTAAACTAAATAACCCTAATTCTGATAATCTTTCTGGGTACTGTAGTCCTCCCATTCCCCATATTACCCTGGATGCCCGTCTTTGAACCCTCTCCAGCTCCCCTATATCCTTCTTGTACACTGGTGCCCAGTACTGTACACAGTATTCTATGTGTGGTCTGACTAGTGATTTGTACAGTGGTAGAATTATTTCCTTGTCGTGGGCATCTATGCCCCTATTGATGCACCCCATGATTTTATTTGCCTTGGCAGCAGCTGCCCGACTCTGGTCACTACAGCTAAATTTACTATTAACTAAGACTCCCAAGTCCTTTTCCACGTGATTCGTCCCAAGTGTTCTCCCATTTAATACATAATCCCAGCCCGGATTTTTCCTCCCCATGTGCATTACCGTACATTTATCAGTGTTGAACCTCATCTGCCACTTCCCAGCATAAACCTCCAACCTATCCAGATCCATTTGTAACAGTGCACTGTCCTCTATAGTGTTTACCGCTTTACAGAGTTTAGTATCATCTGCAAAGATTGCTACTTTATTATTCAACCCCTCTACAAGGTCATTAATTAATATATTAAATAGAACAGGACCCAAGACTGATCCCTGTTTTACCCCACTAGTGACAGTCACCCAATCAGAATAAGTACCATTAAAAACCACCCTGTTTCCTATCACTGAGCCAGTTACTTACCCACTTACACACATTCTCCCCCAGCCCAATCCTTCTCATTTTATGCTCCAATCTTTTATGTGGCACTGTATCAAATGCTTTGGAAAAATCCAGATATACAACATCTAGCAATTCCCCCTGGTCCAGTCTGGAACTCACCTCCTCATAAAAGCTGATCAGGTTAGTTTGACAGGACCGATCCCTCATAAAGCCATGCTGATATGAAGTCATACATTTATTTTTATCAAGATACTCCAAAATAGCATCTCTTAGAAAACCCTCAAACAATTGACATACAAAGGAGGTTAAAGGGGTACTACATTGGAAAACCTTTTTTTATTTTTTTATTTTTTATATCAACTGGTGCCAGAAAGTTAAACAGATTTGTAAATTACTTCTAAAAAAAAAATCTTAATACTTCCAGTACTTATTAGCTGCTGAATACTACAGAGGAAGTCATTTTATTTTTGGAACACAGAGCTCTCTGCTGACATCATGACCACAGTGCTCTCTGCTGACACCTCTGTCCATTTTAAGAACTGACCTGTACTGGGAGTTTACCTTATCTCGCTGTATTTCACCTGGCATTTCATCGGTGAATACATTGGAGAAGAATTTTGGTTAATATATTAGTTTTTTTCCTGATCCCCGTCTATAATTTCTTCCTCATCATTTTTAAAAGGGCCAACACTTAAATTGTTGACCTTTTTGCTATTTATATAGTTAAAGAACATTTTAGGGTTAGTTTTACTCTCTTTGGCAATGAGTCGTTCTGTCTCTATTTTTGCAGCTTTTATCAGTTTATTACTTTACTTAATTCCTGTAAAAACACGGGGGTGAATGCTATCTGGACCTGGTGATTTGTCTGTTTTGATTTTTTGTAGGCAGCACTGTACTTCCTTCTGTGTTAGACAGGTGACCTGTATTGGGGAGTTTACCTTATCTCGCTGTATTTCACCTGGCATTTCATCGGTGAATACAATTGAGAAGAATTTGTTTAATATATTTTCTTTTTCCTGATCCCCGTCTATAATTTCTTCCTCATCATTTTTTAAAGGGCCAACACTTAACCCCTTAAGGACACATGACGTCCTCATACGTCTCCATTTCCGAGTCCTTAAGGACACATGACATATGAGAACGTCATGTGTTTTACCGGCCCCCGCAACCTTCTGGAGCGGAGCCGGTGCCCGATGCCTGCTGAAATCGTTCAGCAGGCATCGGGGCATATCGCCCAGGGGGGTCATGATGACCCCCCATGTCGGACAATCCAGCGATCTGCGGCGGATTCCGGGTCAATCGGGTCTCCAGAGACCCGGTGACCCGGAATTATTGGCTGATCGGGGCCGTCAGAGACGGCCCCGAACAGCCAGAGCCAGCAGGGGTGAGGTGGCACTGGTGCCACCTCACGATCGCCCTGATTCGTCGGCCGGATTACCGGCCGACCAATCAGGGCGCCTGCTGCGGGTGTCACTCCCGCACCCGCTCCGCCCCTCTTCCGGAGGACGTGAGCGGGTGCGGGACGTGCACCCTGGGTGCTGGGGACCCCGATCCCCGGCGTCCCTGTTGGGATCGGGGCCCCAGGAGCAGCGGCAGCGACGACGAGGGACTGACCTGTGCGGCGAGGATCATTGGAGGTGAGTGACAGCCTCCTGCTGTTGCTTAGCAACAGCTCCCAGCATGCAAAAAGGGCATGCTGGGAGCTGTAGTTATGCAACAGCAGGAGGCAGACCACCACAACTCCCAGCATTCCCTTATGGGCATGCTGGGACTTGTAGTTTTGCAACAGCTGGAGGCACATTCTTTCTATGGAAAAGTGTACCTTCAGCTGTTGTATAACTACAACTCCCAGCTTGCACAATCAGCTAAAGTGCATGCTGGGAGTTGTAGTGGTGCATCTGGTGGTTGCATAACTACAACTCCCAGCATGCCCGATGGCTGTCGGTGACTGCTGAGAGTTGTAGCAAACCAGTGTGTCTCCAGCTGTTGCATAACTGCAATCCCCAGCATCCCCAGCCAAAGTAGTATGCCTCCAGCTGTTGCATAACTACAAGACCCAGCATGCCCTTCCACTGTCCGTACATGCTGGGGGTTGTAGCTTTTGCAACAGCTGAAGGCACACTGGTTGCAAAACACTGAGTTTGTTACCAAACTCGGTGTTTCACAACCAGTGTGCCTCCAGCTGTTGCAAAACTACAACTCCCAGCATGCACTGATAGACCGTACATGCTGGGAGTTGTAGTTTTGCAACAGCTGGATGTCCCCCCCCCCCCCCCCCAATGTGAATGTACAGGGTACACTCACATGGGCAGAGGATTACAGTAAGTATCCGGCTGCAAGTTTGAGGTGCGGCAAAATTTCTGCCGCAGCTCAAACTGCCAGCGAGAAACTACTGTGAACCCCCCGCCCGTGTGACTGTAACCTAAAAACACTACACTACCACACAATAAAATAAAAAGTAAAAAACACTACGTATACACATACCCCTACACAGCCCCCCTCCCCAATAAAAATGAAAAACGTCTGGTACGCCACTGTTTCCAAAACGGAGCCTCCAGCGGTTGCAAAACTACAACTCCCAGCATGCACTGATAGACCGTACATGCTGGGAGTTGTAGTTTTGCAAAAGCTGGATGTCCCCCCCCCCCCCCCAATGTGAACGTACAGGGTACACTCACATGGGCGGAGGATTACAGTAAGTATCCCGCTGCAAGTTTGAGCTGCGTCAAATTTTCTGCCGCAGCTCAAACTGCCAGCGAGAAACTACTGTGAACCCCCGCCCGTGTGACTGTACCCTAAAAACACTACACTACACTAACACAAAATAAAATAAAAAGTAAAAAACACTACATATACACATACCCATACACAGCCCCCCTCCCCTCCCCAATAAAAATGAAAAACGTCTGGTACGCCACTGTTTCCAAAACGGAGCCTCCAGCTGTTGCAAAACAACTACTCCCAGTATTGCCAGATAGCCGTTGACTGTCCAGGCATGCTGGGAGTTTTACAACAGCTGGAGGCACCCTGTTTGGGAATCACTGGCGTAGAATACCCCTATGTCCACCCCTATGCAAGTCCCTAATTTAGGCCTCAAATGCGCATGGCGCTCTCACTTTGGAGCCCTGTCGTATTTCAAGGCAACAGTTAAGGGTCACATATGGGGTATCGCCGTACTCGGGAGAAATTGCCTAACAAATTTGGGGGTGTATTTTCTGCTATTACCCTTTTTAAAAATGTTAAATTTTTGGGAAAACAAGCATTTTAGGTAAAAAATATATATTTTTTTTTACATATGCAAAAGTCGTGAAACACCTGTAGGGTATTAAGGTTCAAATTACCCCTTGTTACGTTCCCCGAGGGGTCTAGTTTCCAAAATGGTATGCCATGTGTTTTTTTTTTTTTGCTGTCCTGGCACCATAGGGGCTTCCTAAATGCGGCATGCCCCCAGAGCAAAATTCGCTTTCAAAAAGCCAAATGTGACTCCTTCTCTTCTGAGACCTGTAGTGCGCCAGCAGAGCACTTTTCACCCCCATATGGGGTGTTTTCTGAATCGGGAGAAATTGGGCTTCAAATTTTAGGGGGTATTTTCTGCTATTACCCTTTTGAAAATTTTAAAAATTTTGGGAAACCAAGCATTTTAGGTAAAAAAAAATATATATTTTTTTACATATGCAAAAGTCGTGAAACACCTGTAGGGTATTAAGGTTCACATTACCCCTTGTTACGTTCCCCGAGGGGTCTAGTTTCCAAAATGGTATGCCATGTGTTTTTTTTTTGCTGTCCTGGCACCATAGGGGCTTCCTAAATGCGGCATGCCCCCAGAGCAAAATTTGCTTTCAAAAAGCCAAATGTGACTCCTTCTCTTCTGAGACCTGTAGTGCGCCAGCAGAGCACTTTTCACCCCCATATGGGGTGTTTTCTGAATCGGGAGAAATTGGGCTTCAAATTTTGGGGGGTATTTTCTGCTATTACCCTTTTTAAAAATGAAAAATTTTTGGGAAACCAAGCATTTTAGGTAAAAAATATATATATTTTTTTTACATATGTAAAAGTCGTGAATCACCTGTAGGGTATTAAGCTTCACTTTGCCCCTTGTTACGTTCCCTGATGGGTCTAGTTTCCAAAATGGTATGCCATGTGTTCTTTTTTGCTGTCCTGGCACCATAGGGGCTTCCTAAATGCGGCATGCCCCCCAAAAACCATTTGTCGCTCCTTCCCTTCTGAGCCCTCTACTGCGCCCGCTGAACAATTAACATAGACATGTGAGGTATGTGCTTACTCGAGAGAAATTGGTTTCAAATACAAGTAAAAATTTTCTCCTTTTTACCCCTTGCAAAAATTCAAAAATTGGGTCTACAAGAACATGCGAGTGTAAAAAATGAAGATTTTGAATTTTCTCCTTCATTTTGCTGCTATTCCTGTGAAACACCTAAAGGGTTAATACACTTACTGAATGTCATTTTGAATAATTTGGGGGGTGTAGTTTTTATAATGGGGTCTTTTATGGGGTATTTCTAATATGAAGACCCTTCAAATCCACTTCAAAACTGAACTGGTCCCTGAAAAATAGTGAGTTTGAAAATTTTGTGAAAAATTTCAAAATTGCTGCTGAACTTTGAAGCCCTCTGGTGTCTTCCAAAAGTAAAAACTCATAAATTTTATGATGTAAACATAAAGTAGACATATTGTATATGTGAACCCAAAAAAAATATATTTTGAATATCCATTTTCCTTACAAGCAGAGAGCTTCAAAGTTAGAAAAATGTAAAATTTTCATTTTTTTCATCAAATTTTGGGATTTTTCACCAAGAAAGGATGCAAGTTACCATAAAATTTTACCACTAAGTTAAAGTAGAATATGTCACGAAAAAACAATCTCGGAATCAGAATGATCACTAAAAGCATTCCAGAGTTATTAATGTTTAAAGTGACAGTGGTCAGAATTGCAAAAAACGCTCCGGTCCTTAATGTGTAAAATGGCCTGGTCCTTAAGGGGTTAAAGGGGTGGAAACCTTTTTTTTTTTTTTTTTTTTTGTTAATCAACTGGTGTTGGAAAGTTAAACAGATTAGTAAATTACCTCTATTAAAAAATCTTAATACTTCCAGTACTTACTAGCTGCTGAATACTACATAAGAAATAATTTTCCTTTTGGAACACAGAGCTCTCTGCTGACATCACGAGCACAGTGCTCTCTGCTGACATCTCTGTCCATTTTAAGAACTGTCCAGAGTAGGAGAAAATATCAAACATATTCTGCTCTGGACAGTTCCTAAAATGGACAGAGATGTCAGCAGAGAGCAGTGTGCTCGTAATTCAGCAGAGAGCACTGTGTTCCAAAAATAAAAGAATTTCCTATGTAGTATTCAGCAGCTAATAAGTGCCTGAAAGATTAAGATTGTTTAATAGAAGTAATTTACAAGTCTGTTTAACTTTCTGGCGCCAGGTGATTTACAAAAAAAAAAAGTTTTCCACCGGAGTACCCGTTTAAATTTTTACCTTTTTGCTATTAATATAGTTAAAGTACATTTTAGGGTCAGTTTTACTCTCTTTGGCAATGAGTCTTTCTGTCTCTATCTTTGTGGCTTTTGTCAGTTTTTTACATATTTTACAGCTTTTTAATGCTTCTTCACTGCCGTCCTGTTTTAATGGTTTAAATGCTTTATTTTTTTCATTCATTGCCCCCTTAACATTTTTATTCATCCATATTGGATTTCTTTTATTCCAGGTACATACATCTTACAGTGAGAATTTTAGATTTTTTTAAAATTCTCCCATTTATTGTCAGTATTCTTGTTTTTGAGGAGATTATCCCATTTTATATTCTTAAGGCTAAGTTTCCACTTTTTTTGTTTTTGTTTTTTTCTGGCAGTTTCTGAAAAACTGCCACTGCAGTTTTTGAGCCAAAGTCAGAAGTGGATCCATAAGGGAGGAGAAGTATAAGTCCTTCCTTTATATGTCCTATTCTTTTTGAATACACTTCTGGCTTTGGCTCAAAAACTGCAGTGGCAGATATCCAAAAACTGCCAGAAAAAAAAAACAAGTGGAAACTTAGCCTAAGGGCTACTTGGAGTTGATCAAACTTTGCCTTCCTAAAGTTCATTGTTTTTGTGGCCCCTCGAGAGATTCCCTTATTGAAGAACAAATTATAATGTATTATATTATGATCACTTTTTCCTAGGTGTCCTTCTACTTGCACATTAGTTACTCTGTGAGGTCTGTTGGTTAATATTAAGTCCAGTTGAATGCCCCCTCTGGTCGGGCCCTGCACCATTTGGGACAAATATTTGTCTTTAGCTATAGACAGAAACCTGTTTCCTTTATAAGATTCACAGGACTCAGTCTCCCAGTTTATATCAGGATAGTTAAAGTCCCCCATTATTATCACCTCATTCTGATTTTCTGCCTTGTTTATTTTCTTCAGTAATTGATCTTCTGCCTCTTCCATTATGTTTGGTGGCTTATAGCAAACCCCTATCAGAATTTTTTTTTATCTCCATATATTTTTACCCATAATGACTCCACATTATCGTTTCCCTCCCATATATACTCCCGCAGTGCGGCCTTCAGACTGGACTTTACATAAGGACAAACTCCTCCCCCTTTCCGTTTTGTCCGATCCTTCCTGAATAGACTATAACCCTGTATGTTGACTGCCCAGTCACAGCTATCGTCCAACCAAGTATCTGTTATACCCACTATGTCATAATTCTCCTCAGACATTATCAACTCCAGTACGTCAGTTTTATTGGACAGAATTCTGGCATTAGTCAACATGCAATTCAATGGTGTATGTTTTTTTTTTCCTGTGAAGCCTATCCCTATTAACTATTCTAACCCATCTCTCCGCTCCACCCCCAGGTACATTAATAAGTCCCCCCTCTCTATCTACACTATCTTCCCCCTCTATGTTGTAGGTTTCCTCCCCCCAGTCCCTAGTTTAAACACTCCTCCACCCTTCTAGCCATCTTCTCCCCAAGCACAGCTGCACCATCCCCATTGAGGTGCTGCCCATCCCTACGGTAGAGCTGGTATCCGACAGCGAAGTCGGACCATTTCTCCATGAACCCAAACCCCTCCTTCCTACACCAGTTTATGAGCCACTTGTTTAGCTCCCTAATCTCCCACTGCCTCTCTGGTGTGGCTCGTGATACAGGTAATATTTCAGAAAATATTACCTTGGAGGTCCTTGCCTTAAGATTGCGGCCTAAGTCTCTGAAATCATTTTTAAGGACCCTCCACCTACCTCTTACTTTGTCATTGGTGCCAATATGTACCATGACTGCTGGGTCCTCTCCAGCCCCACCTAGCAACCTGTTAACCTGCTCCGCGATGTGCCGAACTCAAGTGCCAGGAAGACAACACACTGTTCGGCGATCCTGGTCTTTTTGAAAAATTGCCCTGTCTGTCCCTCTAATAATTGAGTCCCCCACTACCAGTATCTGTCTGGCCTGCCCTGCACTCCTCCTTCCCTCCTTACTGGAGCAGACACCCCCCTGGTGGTTAGATGCAGAGTCCTGCTGCAGTACTGCTAGCTCTGAAATGGCATCCCTCTCATCTGCCAACCAGGCAAACTTGTTGGGGTGTGCCAGATCAGGACTAGCCTCCCTGCCACTTTTCCCTCTACCCTGTTTTCTAACTGTAACCCAGCTAACTGCCTGACTGTCCTGCACTCAGTCCCACTACCCTCCCCCACCTCTACTCCAGAGTGTACCTGCTCAGTGAGCAGTAGACTCCTCTCCAAGTTGTCAATGTGTCTCAGTGTTGCCAGTTGCTCTTCTATATCCAGGACCTTTGCTTCCAAATGAAAAACTCGCACAACAATATGCACCCTCAAACTGCTGTTCAAGGATTGCATACATTGTGCAAGATGTACACCAGACTGCGTTTTCCAACATGGAGGCCATACTAGATTTGGGGATTTCACAAATTAACAGCCAAAAACAGACAGTAACTATTAAAATTAAATTCTCAATATATCTTGTGAGTTAAAGCCCCTACAGTGTAAGGAAAGTAACACTCACAGCAATCTCAAACTCCTGCTTTCAAACTCTCTGGAATAGAGGCAGCTGTAAGAGAGTAATAGAACAAAGTCGCACTCAGACAGAGCACGCTCAGAACTGAGTCCCAAACTAAGATTTATAGACCTGTGACCAATCTACCCCTCCCCCTAGATGCAGAGTAGAGAAAAAAAAATGAAAAGGCTGTTTAAAATTTTATCAGTGATCCCTCTATTTGTACTCACACAAGTCACTCCAGCTTCACATATTCACTCCGCACAGCAGATATCTCTTTGTTCTATATCTCTCTGAGGCTAAGTTTCCACTTGGTTTTTTTTCTGGCAGTTTTTGGAATACTGCCTCTGCAGATTTTGAGCAAAGCCAGAAATGTATTCAAAAGGAATAGGACTTATAAAGGAAAGACTTATACTTCTCCTCCCTTATGGATCCACTTCTGACTTTGGCTCAAAAACTGCAGTGGCATGATTCCAAAAACTGACAGAGAAAAAACCAAGTGGAAACTTAGCCTTACAGCTGCCTCTCTTCCAAAGCCACACGTGGGGTTTCAGATGGATATGTACATGCTTTACATTACAGGGCCAACAAGAGCAGCTAACCACCTTGAATCTGTTTAAGAGTAACACTATTACACAAAGATATTATACAGTGCAAGAATATTCCACTAATACCCCCACATGGAATACGTATCTACACAGTGCAATAGTGTTCTTATCTACACTAGACAAAACTGGTGTCCTCACTAATGCATGCTTAAATGGGGGTACACAATCCCAAATTATATTTTACCATTTTAGCTCCTGCACCCTGTAATATGTTCTTGTATGCTCACAGAGTAACCCATAGTCATATACAAAGAAATTCTTATAAAAATGCTATAATTGTTAACTTTGTACCCTTTTTTTTTTGGTAAACAAAGATTCCAGCCTAAACCAGTGCCTCACCAAGATCAATAGAATGGATATTGTCCATCTGATGGAATCGTACATGAAAGAGCCCATGCTACGCCATGCCAATCGTACATATGCTGATATAGAACAGACAATAACACTGGATCATAGTGAAGGTAATACACAGTGTCCTGCAGGATCTAGGGAACTGTTGAGAAAGTGATTTTATATCATATAAATAAATGTGTGTGGATAACATTCTAACAAACCCGGTATGGAAGAGTACACTATCTTTATAAACATCTGCCATGGAATCCATGGCAAGAAACTGAGGAATATCCAAAGATTTGAAGTATCTATAAGGTTATGGATTCAAATAGCCCCGTTCAATGGGGTTCATCAACGTCCAGGCTAATTGATGGAAATACTTGTGGTATGTAAAGGATTCCAAATCTGCACTGGAAAAAAATGGCACTATGTCAATTATAGAGTGAATTCCTAATGAAGCCAATGAGATGTAGAGACTTTATGCAGAATCTGCATCAGAATCTGTATAAGGCTAAGTTTCTACTTGTTTTTTTTTTTTTGGGGGGGGGGAAGCCAAGAAAAATGCCAATTCTGCCGCATGTTTTTTTTTCGGACAAAAAACGCTGCGGCCAGATGTTAGCTGTAATTCCTCTTGGCGTTTTTCACTTTGGCGTTTTTTTAATCCTTTTGGTGTTTTTTCCCTTTTTTTTGTGTGATTTTCAGCTCCTTGGCAGTTTTCCAAAATCGCAGCATGTTGAGCCACTGGCGCTTTTTTTGTCAAAATCGTGTTTTTTTTTTTCCCCATAGAAGTCTGTGGGAGTGAAAAAATGCCAAGAAAAACGATATGTGGTTTTTAACTTTGGCATTTTGGCAGGCTGTTTTTATTCTTTTTTGGACTTTAGCGATCCAAAAAACTGATGGAGATACCTTTTTTAATAAAATTTACTAGGGTACCATTAAAAAATTAAATAAAAAAGATGCAATAGTATCTAATGAAATTTATCTTTTTTATGACAACATTTTTATTAATTGTTAAACAAGGATCAATTTATGTGGGCGGGCAGGGACCTAAAAATGTAGCCGGCAATAATAAAAATTTAGTGTGTCTGTGTTTTTCACTTTTTTTCTAAATTTTTTTAGGTAGTACTACTACTCCCAGCATGGAACACACTGTTTCATGATGGGAGTAGTACCTGTACTAATTGACAGATCACCCATTCATATTCATATTTCCCGCAGAGAGCTGTGATTGGCCAGATGGTTCCAGCCAATCACAGCTCTCTGTGGGAAATAGGAATATGTGTATTTATACGGCAGTGCAGGGGACCATAAAAGAGTGGCCGCCCGCATCTATACATTATACAGGAGTATCACAGCGGGTGTCAGGAATGACATCCACTGTGATCTTTCCTTAACTGCAGGTACTACTACTCCCAACGTGGAGCACACTCTGCTCCATGTTGGGAGCTGTAGTACCTGCATTAATAGACAGATCGCAGCGGGTGTCAGAAGTTACACTCACTGCGATCTGTCTATTAATGCAGGTACTACAGCTCCCAGCATGGAGCAGAGTGTGCTCCATGTTGGGAGCAGTAGTACCGGCAGGTAAGAACAGATCACAGCGGGTATCACTACTGACACCCGCTGCGATCGTCCTGTCTATTACAGAGATGGAGCGGCTTTCTCCTGCGCTCGCATCTCTGGACTATACTCCTGCCAGTGATATGAATAGAACATCACTTATTCATATTTCCCTCAGAGAGCTGTGATTGGCTGCAACCATCCAGCCAATCACCACTCTGGGCGGGAAATATGAAGAAGTGATGTTCTATTCACATCACTGGCCAGAGTACAGAGCAGAGATGGGAGCGCTGTATAGAGCTGCTCCACATCTCCTCTATATTATTGACGATCTCATCGGGTGTCACTACTGACACCCGGGGCGATATGTCTATTAGTACAGGTACTACTACTCCCATCATGGAACAGTCTATTCCATGCTGGGAGTAGTAGTACTACCTAAAAAATGTAAAAAATAGAGGAAAAAAGTGAAACACACACACTTTATTAAAAAATTAGAAAAATTTCGTTATAAGAAATTTATATTTCATTAAATACATTTTTTTCCATCACTACTGCATCCTTTTTATTTATTTTATTTTTTTTGGTACCCAACAAAATGCCAAAGGTGCCAAAAATGCAATTTCCACACAAATGAAAAAACGCCAGAAAAAACGCCAGACGCAAGAAATTGCACTGGCGTTTTTTCCGTCGTTTTTTTTCAACACAAAAAACACAGGACAAAAAACCAAGTAGAAACTTCGCCTAAAAAATGTGTGTTAACATAGTCTTAGTCTGTATTGTGATATCAAAATCTGTGAATGATGTGGCTTCTCTAAATGTTATTCTACAGTGGCTAAAAAAGTATTTAGTCAGCCACCAATAAAAAGATGAGAGAGGCCTGTAATTTTCATCATAGGTATACCTCAACTATGAGAGACATAATGAGGAAAAAAAATCCATAAAATCACATTGTCTGATTGTTAAAGAATTTATTTGCAAATTATGTTGAAAAATAAGTATTTGTTCAATAACAAAAGTTCATCTCAATACTTTGTATAGGTCAATTTTTTTTCTGTAATTCTTCACAAGGTTTTCACACACTGTTGGTGGTATTTTGGAAAATAAGTATTTGGTCACCTACAAACAAGCATGATTTCTGGCTCTCACAGACCTGTAACTTCTTCTTTAAGAGTCTCCTCTGTCCTCCACTCGTTACCTGTATTAATGGCATCTGTTTGAACTTGTTATCAGTATAAAAGACACCTGTCCACAACCTCAAACAGTCAGACTCCAAACTTCACTATGGCCAAGACCAAAGAGCTGTTGAAGGACACCAGAAACAAAATTGGAGACCTACACCAGGCTGGGAAGACTGAATCTGCAATAGACAAGCAGCTTGGTGTGAAGAAATAAACTGTGGGAACAATTATTAGAAAATGGAAGACATACAAGACCACTGATAATCTCCCTCGATCTGGGGCTCCACGCAAGATCTCACCCCGTAGTGTCAAAATGATCACAAGAACGGTGAGCAAAAATTCCAGAACCACACGGGGGGACCTAGTGAATGACCTGCAGAGAGCTGGGACCAAAGTAACAAAGGCTACCATCAGTAATACACTACGCCGCCAGGGACTCAAATCATGCAGTGCCAGACGTGTTCCCCTGCATAAGCCAGTACATGTCCGGGCCCATCTGAAGTTTGCTAGAGAGCATTTGGATGATCCAGAAGAGGATTGGGAGAATGTCATATGATCAGCTGAAACCAAAGTAGAACTTTTTGGTAAAGACACAACTCGTCGTGTTTGGAAAAGAAAGCATGCTGAGTTGCATCCAAAGAACACCATACCTACTATGAAGCATGGGGGTTGAAACATAATGCTTTGGGGGCTGTTTTTCTGCAAAGGGACCAGGACAACTGATCCGTGTAAAGGAAAGAATGAATGGGGCCATGTATTGTGATATTTTGAGTGAAAACCTCCTTGTATCAGCAAGGGCATTGAAGATGAAACATGGCTGGGTCTTTCAGCATGACAATGATCCCAAACACACTGCCCAGGCAACGAAGGAGTGGCTTTGTAAAAAGCATTTTAAGGTCCTGGAGTGGCTAGCTAGTCTCCAGATCTCAACCCAATAGAAAACCTTTGGAGGGAGTTGAAAGTCCGTGTTGCCCAGCGACAGCCCCAAAATATTGCTGCTCTAGAGGAGTGTGAAAACCTTTTGAAGACTTACAGAAAACGTTTGACGTCTGCCATTGCCAACAAAGGGTATCTAACAAAGTATTGAGATTAACTTTTCTTATTGACCAAATACTTATATTTGCAAATAAATTCTTTAATAATCAGACAATGTGATGTTATGGATTTTTTTTTCTCATCATGTCCCTCATAGTTGAGGTATACCTAGGATGAAAATTACAGGCCTCTCTCATCTTTTTAAGTGGGAGGACATGCACAATTGGTGGCTGACTAAATACTTTTTTGCCCCACTGTACATGATATTGCATACTGTAATAGACCCAGAACATTTCAGCTGCTATAAACAGATGTAATACAGTGCAGTTGGCTGGAGAACAGTGCATTCTCATTTCTGTTTCTTGCTCATATTATTTGTCCCACCATTCCATTAAAGACATTTTTGATATGGCTGCAGTCTCCATATTACCCAAATGTCTTTACTTCTGACCTTTCAACATTTAAGGGGTGGCCTTGTGAAAAACAATGTATCCCCTATCCACAGCATAGGGGATAAGTGTCTAATTGTAGGGGGTCTGACAGTTGGGAACCGCTGTGAACTTCTGAACTAGACCTAGCTCCCATTTCTATGGGAGCACTGGAGGTGACCAAATATGGCACTTTTCTTCAGCGCTCCTATAGAGAATAAATAGAGCACGTGCTTTTCTCAGAGAGCTGGGTCCCGTTTAAGAGATCGCAGGGGGGTCCCAGCACTCAGACCCCTTGCAGTCAGACACTTATCCCCTATCCTGTGACTAAGGGATACGTTGTTTTTCACCAGACCACCTCTATAATACTGTAGTTGTAATTACCTTGTGTAGAGAAGCGGAAAAAAGTAAATATTATTGTTCAAGTTATTTTCAAATACAATCATTCCCATCTATTCCTATCCCCATTGGGCCTTACAGTCAAACCTCTCTATCTCAGGCATACCTGCTAGTGCAAATTTAATTGAAAGCCAGTTGTTCTTCTCCAATAAGAGAACAGTAATGAACAGTAATGTTGGTTATACGTCCAGTAGTAGTGACTGATTGCAGTGAATGCTTCATTTCCTTTCTTAGGCTTTTCAGCTCTTCAGGATGAGTTCTCTAGCCCGCAGAAGAAGATCAATACTGATCATTCAGAATCACGAGGCGAGAGAGGAGAACATCCCCCCCTTGTGTCTGAGGAGGATGTTTCAATCAGTTATTCATCCTTCCATGAAGGCCCAGCCAAAGCTGAAGATGACAAGTCTGTTGCAGAAATAATCCGTCAACTACAGAAGGAGTCAGTCCCTACTTTCTCCTCAAGGGAACCAGAGAAATTATTAAGGGCATTGTCTTCTGAACAAGAGTATGTGTAAGTCATCTATTTTTTATGGACTGTATGACTCTTTTTTCCCTTATAGTCAGAATGTATATTTAATTTATTTGAAATGCCATATATTAGAAAATATGAAAGAGAATATGGTCCTGTCAATTAAAATAGTTCAAAGAGATACTTACAGAGAGTAATTGTAATTCATTCTTTGTATCAAATATCAGTAGAATGGTTAGTTGAGTAGCCAATTGCATTGGTACATTCTAGGGATTGACCAATATTGATTTTTTCGGCCGATAGCCGATAACTTATACCGATATTTCACCCCCCACCGCCAGCCCCGCAGAAGCCGCTGCAGATCAATGATTTAAAGCGGGCTCTTTAAATCAATGAACTGCAGCGGCTTTTGCAAGGCCAGAGACTGCTGCAACCACCCGCTTCTCTCCCCCTGTCTGTCCTGGGGTCCTGAGTCCAACCACTGCCTCTGGCCAGAGACTGCTGCCGCCTGCTTCTCTCCCCCCGCCGGACCTGAGTCCAACCACCGCCGCTGCCCCATTGCCTCCCCCATCCCCGATTTTATAATTACCTATTCCCGGGGTCCACGCTACTTCTGGCTCCGGCAGTGTCCATAGCTGTCACTGTGCACACTGACGGTGACATTGCGTTGAGGACGACACTCGTCATTGCGCAGCGCACAGCAATAGCGCAGGACGCCGGAGGAGAAAGAAGTAGCGCGGACCCCGGAAACAGGTAATTATAAAACCGAGGATGGGGGAGGCAATGGGTCAGCGGCGGCGGCGGTCTCTGGCCGGCCGGATGGTGCGGGGGCGTGGGTGGGGCATTATCGGCAAGGTCAATTGCCAATACTGATAACGTTCAAAATCGTGAATATCGGCCGATAATATAGGTCAAACTGATAATCGATAAAAAAATATTGAGGCTCAGGGTCAGTAGATAATGTACATACTTGTTTTATTAAATAATAGATAATAAATATCAACCTGATATACCTGGGATCACAGGGCCCTTGTGAATCCACAGGTTCAGAGTGATTTAATGGTAAAATAGGGTTAAAAGGTAATAATTAAATGATAAAAAATAAATATAAAATATATATATAACAATGTATATAGCAAGACCACTGTAATAAATAATGCACAGCGTAATGGTACTATATAGTTCAATTGTAGCAGCTAATCTCTGTCTCGGCCGACTCCTATTGATGCGGGGCATGAGGAAGATCGGGCAAAGTTCTCGGAGGCTGCAGCGCTTCCACAGGCGAGTAGTCACAGTGGCGTCCTCGTGGTTGTGGCGCGCGCTCGTAATTTTGGATTGCGCGCTCGCCAGTGATTGACAGTTCTTTGTAAAGTTGTGAAGATCTGTTTCTATTGACTGCAAATGATGGTTAGAATACAGGTGGTCTGTCAAGTCTCATAGGGGGGTCGCTGGACGCGTTTCATGACCCACTTAGGTCCTAATTGGGTCCTGAAACGCGTCCACCGACCCCCCCTATGAGACTGGACAGACCACCTGTATTCTAACCATCATTTGCAGTCAATAGAAACAGATTTTCACAACTTTACAAAGAACTGTCAATCACCGGCGAGCGCGCGATCCAAAATTATGAGCGCGCCACAACCACGAGGACGCCACTGTGACTACTCGCCTGTGGAAGCGCTGCAGCTTCCGAGAACTTTGCCCATCATCCTCAAGCCCCGCGTCAATAGGAGTCGGCCGAGACTCCATCAGTACGCTCTCCGGCCGGAGAGCGGGCATAGGACGGCCGCGGATCATCGCTCCCAGTAGTACATATGTGGTAAATATACTATCTATAACCTGCATCCAGACCGGTGAGCTACCTTCATATTCCTTACTATGCGCATAGTTTTTTTCAATTGCCGGCATATACTGTTATAACCTACGATACTTCATTGAAAAGTGAAAGTGTTCAGAGACTGCCCCGATCACTACTTTCTAATGAACTATCGGCATATGGATACATGATTACCATAGCTGCTATATTATGAAACATTGTCACACTGCAAGAAACAGCAACTCTATGTGCATATAGCTATATAGACAATTCTTCTGACTGCCACAGCGCTCTAATGATCGGTTATTTGACAGCCTGACAGAGATTAGCTGCTACAATTGAACTATATAGTACCATTATGCTGTGCATTATTTATTACAGTGGTCTTGCTATATACATTGTTATATATACAGTGACCCCTCGACTTATGATGGCCTCCACATATGATCATTTCAACATATGATGGCCTCTCAGAGCCCATCGTATGTTGAGGGCAGCCTCGACATATGATGCTGCTGTGTGTCGGGGCCATCGTACAAACAGCTATGTGACAGCGCTGACAACTTCAGCAACTGATAGTTGTTTAATGTCCCCGTGTGCCCCGTTCTGCCTCCTGTTACTCACATGCTGTCCTGCTAACTCACGCAGGCTTCCACTGTGAGCTCCGTGTAAGCCCCACTCCCCCAGTGCCGCCATAGCCAATAGCCTGCAGCATCTTGCTGCAGGCATCCAATGAGCTGCTGGCTGCCCTCCCCTTCCTTTCCTATAGAGCTGTAGTCGGCAGGATCGTAATGGAGGACATTCTGTCTCCCCTGAAGGTATTTAAAGGACTGTACAGTACTGTATGCGACGTCACACATCACATACAATACATATACACACTATACACCCCATACATCAATGTTTCCCTATCAGTGTGCCTCCAGCTGTTGCAAAACTATAACTCTCAGCATGCCCAGACAGTCAATGGCTGTACATGCATGCTGGGAGTTGTAGTTGTGCAACAGCTGGAGGCACCCTGGTTTGTTAAACACTCCCCATATACTCCACATACAATGGTCATCCCAGAACCAATTAGTAGTTTCCCATAGAGATATGTATTCAACATACAATGGTTCCGAGGCCCCAGAACCAATTACCATTTTTACATAGACATATGTACTCGACATATGATGGTTTCAACATATGATGGTTCTCCTGGAACCAATTAATATCATATGTTGAGGGACCACTGTATATATTTTATATTTATTTTTTATCATTTAATTATTACCTTTTAACCCTATTTTACCATTAAATCACTCTGAACCTGTGGATTCACAAGGGCCCTGTGATCCCAGGTATATCAGGTTGATATTTATTATCTATTATCTAATAAAACAAGTATGTACATTATCTACTGACCCTGAGCCTCAATATTTTTTATCATTTAGTAACCTTTTGTAGACACCTTGGGTACAGGTGCCAGATTGAGTAGCTTGGGTCACCTTTGCATACCTTCCCACAGGAGCCTCTCCATTTCCTATAACATTTCAAACTGATAATTGGTCGATCCCTAGTACATTCCTCTTACTTAAAGGGGTACTCCGGTGAAAAACTTTTTTTTTTAAATCAACTGGTGCCAGAAAGTTAAACAGATTTGTAAATTACTTCTATTAAAAAATCTTAATCCTTCCTGTACTTATTAGCTGATGAATACTACAGTGGAAATTCTTTTCTTTTTGAAACACAGAACTGTCTGCTGACATCATGAGCACAGTGCTCTCTGCTGACATCTCTGTCCATTTTAGGAACTGTCCAGAACATCGTATGTTTGCTATGGGGATTGCCTTTTACTCTGGACAGTTCCTAAAATGGACAGAGATGTCAGCAGAGAGCACTGGGCTCATGATGTCAGCAGACAGCTCTGTGTTTCAAACGGAAAAGAATTTCCACTGTAGTATTCAGCAGCTAATAAGTACAGGAAGGATTAAGATTTTTTAATAGAAGTAATTTACAAATCTGTTTAACTTTCTGGCACAAGTTGATTTAAAAAAAAAAATAAGTTTTTCACCGGAGTACCCCTTTAAACTATAGCCTGTCAAAAAGGAATCATAATCCAAATGACTTTCAGAATGAAATATGGACATTAAGAATAGTAGTGGACTAGTATGGGTTAATTTAATGGGTATAGGGTACCTCAAAATAAATGTCTAAATAAGTCCCAGCCCCTTAATTTAGTGCATGTATACCTCCCTCTCTGTCTTCATGGCCTTGGTCGATATCCCACTCCTTGGTTGTGTTTCAGTGTCTTTGCAGAAAGGAGTCCTGCACTGTTCTCACCAACCAATGGAGCCAACTTGAGCTTACACAGTGCTTTATATAGATATTCTGCAGTATGCTGGCTCTTCTACTTTTGCCCCAAATCTCCTCATATTTGCATAAAGGTTGAAGGCAGAAATAGACCTGTGATCATATGGACACTCCAAACCAAATAACCTTCTTTGTTCAAGTGTTCATGGATCTCTTAATATATAAATTTAGCATCTGAGCATCATCTCTATGGCCAAACAGAAGGGTTACTTTGTCAGTAGAACATGACAAAGGAAAGAGCAACTAACATCATCCAGAGCTTACGTTCTATAGACAGAGCAGTTCATTTGACAGTTATTTTGCACTTGGCAGCTTGAAAAATGTCCTGTAGGTTCAAAAGTATGCCACCAAGTTATGCGTTCTACATGCTAAAATAAAAAATGTATGTATATATATATATATATATATATATATATATATATATATATATAAAAATATACATATAAAATATATAATAGGGCAATCAGTTATGGAAATCAATACATGTGTATTTATTTCCTCTAGTGTTACATCCCCTGATCTAGAGAAAAAGCTGACAGAGACAGCTGAAGCTGAAGACACTCTAAATTGCAAAGAAATCCCACTTTCTCCACTTGGAGCATCTATGGATTTAGGTAGGCCCTCTGTGGAGACTCCTGTGTCTGACCGGCATAATGATTCTCCTATTGTGCAAGAACCAGATGATCTATTGGAGCAGGAAGAGCATACATCAAACAAGACGGACCTCTGCATAGTGGAATCTTCAGATGAGCAAGCACACAAGTTGGACAGAGTCTCTGAATACAAGTCATTGGACTCATTCGAAAAGGTAAAGCTCTACTAAGATATTCTTGCCAGATAAACACAGTAGAGGCTTATTTAACAATGTCTCCAGTATAACTCCATATCCCCATCAGCTGAAACACCAAGAACTGATTTTCAGTCACAGAAATGTCTTCCACAAATATTGCACATGTGCATGTCTTTTTAATTCATTCTGGGGCATACTAAACAGCATATTGGGATGATGGGATGATTGGCTGCAGTGCTCATCATTATCACTAGATGTCACTAATACTCATGATAAATCACAGTATGTTCTTTTCTGTAGTTCTTGATACTATGTTGCAAAGTTTCAAAAATAAGATGCAAATTATTAACCATTTACTTGCTGAAATATATACAGTTTTATAATGGAATCATAGTAAATTCTATAAAAATAATTTAAAAAATTAGTCAAAACATTTGTAGGGCTATATTATTGATTTCACCTGTTTTGATTATTATCATCTTGGAATATATTTTTTATATGGGGATTATGGGTGGAATATTATAGTTACACATGCCAAGGAACACATTACCTGTTTCTGATAGGAATATAGGTATAATATTTTTTTACATGGGGAATATGGGTGGAATATTATGTTTACAGATGCCAAGTAACACATTTGACCTGTTTCTGATAGGAATATGGGTATAATATATTCTTTACATGGGGATTATGGGTGGAATATTATGGTTATACATGCCAAGTAACAAATTTGACCAGTTTCTGATAAGAATATGGATATAATATATTTTTTACATGGGGATTATGGGTGGAATAATACATTTACACATGGTAAGGAACACATCTGACCTGTTTCTGTTAAGAATATGGGTTTAATCATTTTTTACATGGGGATTATGGGTGGAATATTATGGTTACACGTGCTAAGAAACACATCTGACCTGTTTCTGATAAGAATATGGGTGTAATTTTTTTTTCATGGGGATTATGGGTTGAATATCATGGTTACACATGGCAAGTAACCCATTTGACCTATTTTTGATAAGAATATGGGTATCATTTTTTTACATGGGGATTATGGGGGGAATATCAAGGTTACACATGCTAAGTAATACGGTTGACCTGTTTTGGACAAGAATATGTACTAGAAGCTACCTCTAGCTTCCATTGATCCTTCCTGGAAGTAGGGGAATCTGCCTATATTCTAAGAAAACTTACTTTTTTTTTAGTCCATTCTAATAAATATTATGGCTGTGATGGAAACCACTACTACAGACATTTACCCCTGCCATGCCTGGAACTGGTTGTGGTCTGCAATTGTTAATCCTGTTACTGTTCCTGTGGTCTCTGGATGGCAGTTTAAGGGGGTGGTTTGTATCCCGATGCCCCAAAATGAAGGCAGCAATACATGACTGATCCTACCTTCCCTATATGAAAGCTTGGAAGTCTATCAATGATTCCCATATATAAAAATTATACCCAACTATCCATAAAAAAGGACAGATGTGTTATTTGGCATGTGCAACCATGCTATTCCGCCATAATCCCCATGTAAGATTATATTTATAGCCATATTTCCATCAGAAAAAGGTCCAATGTATTCCTTGGCATGTGTAACCATGATATTGCACCCATAATCCACATGTAAAAAAATATTTATAACCATATTCTTATCAGAAACAGGTCAAATTAGTACTTTAGGGTGTGTAATCATGCTATTCCTCCAATAATCCCTATGTAGAAAAAGTATACCAACATTCTTATAAGAAATAGGTCAAATATGTTACTAGGGATGTGTAATCATGATATTTCACCCATAATTCCCATGCAGAAAAACATTCATACCCATTTTCTTAACAGTAATAGATCAAATATGTTACATGGCATGTGCAATCATATCATTCCCTATGAAATTTTTTTATCATACCCATATCCTTATCAGAAATAGGGCAAATGTGTTACTTAACATGTGTAACTATAATACATAACCCCCATGTAAAAATATTAAACCTATATTCTTATCAGTAACAGGTAAAATGTGTTACTTAGCATGTGTAACTGTAATATTCCACCTATAAACCCCATGTAAAAAATATAGCCATATTCTTATCAGAAATAGGTCAAATGTGTTACTTAGCATGTGTAACTATTATATTCCACCCATAATCCCCATGTAAAAATATTATACCTATATTCTTATCAGAAATAGGTCAAATGTGTTACTTGCCAAGTGTAACCATTATATTCCACCCATAATCCCCATGTAAAAAATATTATACCTATAATCTTAACAGAAATAGGTCAAATGTGTTACTTGCCAAGTGTAACCATGATATTCCACCCATAATGCCCATGTAAAAAAAATTATAGCCGTATTCCTATTAAAAATAGGTCAAATGTGTTACTTGGCATGTGTAACCATGATATTTCACCCATAATCACCATATAAAAAATATATTCCAAGATGATGATAAAACAGGTAAAATCAATAAACTAGCCCTACAAATGTTTTGACAAATTTTTCTATTATTTCTAAAGAATTTACTATGTTTCTATTATAAAACTGTATATATTTCAGCAAGTAAGTGGTTAATCATTTGCAGTTTACTTTTGAAACTTTGCAATATAGTATCAAAGAACTACAGAAAAGAACTGTAATTTACCATGAGGGTAAAAAGTGTAGTGACCTCTAGTGATAGTGATGAGCAATGCAGCAAATAGTCCCCTCATCCCAATATGCTGTTTAGTACGTTCCTTAATACTTTAACATTTTTTTCTCATAGTTATAGTGTTTACTATGATCCTAAAAGTACACACTGGACAGTGAATACAATATTTCCTATGATATCCTATGGCGCATTTTTTGCATCCATATTATGGCTGCAAGTTGTGGCCCAACCATGGGTCTTATGATGGAACTAACAGCATTGTAGATCACTATGATCCAGTCAGTTCAGGTTATTAGCCTCTGGGTTGAACGGGAACTTGTGGCCGTAATACTGATGGAAAAATTCTTTATAGTCGGTTTGTGTGGAACCATCTAAGGATTGGTTTCCACTACCTCTATAACAGCAACAACATTATGGTATTGTTATCCATATAATGGATTTGTAATACAGATGAGTATATGAGACCTTAACTAAAGAACTAATAGTAATCTGAAAAATGTTACCATTGTGCTTCAGCTTAATTTTTTAGCAGAAAATATCAGTAGATACATTTTGCCCATTTCTTAGTATAAACATAATTTATAATATTAGAACTACTCGCAGCTGCCAGTATTATAGAAGTATTATTTGTCACATATCAAAATCACGATCATGATAAACTGCACAATAGGCATCTGTGTCTTCAGGACACATGCTGTTTATAGAAGGAATGGATTTATTTTATTGAAGGAAAAAGTCATTTCATTTATAAATGTGTTAACGCTTACCCTTGGGCCTAGCTCAGACATTACTTTCAAAACATCCTAGTAAATGATCCGAACACCAGCGATGCATTTCAAATACGCTGGTCATTGTCAGAGCTACAGGAGCTCATATACCCAGCTATCTTTAATAAAACGCATAATAAACCAGATTGTCATTCCAATTCAGGTTTATGCTGCATTACTGGTATATATTTTGTTGCAATTTAAACATTTGTTACGAAAATTGCAAGTAGATAATAACTTTTGACATTTTTTGAACAATACTTAAACTCATCAGAAGACACCTCCACCTAAAAATAATTCTCTCTACCACCCCCAGAAGCCCCCCCCCCCCCCCATATCCAGCCAGCCATTACTAACATACATTAGTTGTGTGATAAACAATTCCTAGGCTAACTTTTCTACATGTGTATATATATATATATATATATATATATATATATATATAGTACAGTTGCTGATCCTTTTAGGAAGAATCCGGCTCCCTTGGAAATTATTTCTGGTTCATTTAGTAGAAATTGCAGCATTGCATAAGATAGGGAATACGTTTTAGATCGAGCGGGGTCCAACTGCTGGTCCTCCCCGCAGGATAGGGGATAGGTTTTTACCACAAGACTTATCCTTTAATAGCCACAGCTGACTAAAAGAAAAAATAATCGTAGAAAAACTTTGTAAAGGTAGGGTCACACATAGCGTATACGATGCATATTTCATGCTGCAGGAAGCATTTCTGTTTTTTTTTCTTTTTTTTTTTTTATCCCAACTGAAAACTGAATAATTTAACAGATTGAAATATTTTAAAGGTTGGTATACACTGCGTATTGCCCATTTCACAGCTGGAAATCCACCGTGAAATGGGCAATACGCAGTGTATTTTGCTATGAGCAGACACACAGGGCTTCCCCGCCACTGCCCTGTGTGCACAGTGAGCCTCTAAACCCTACTATACCCACAGGACTGAAGCAGGGAAGCCATTCGTGTCAGCTCATAGCTAAATATGCTGCATATTTGCTACTTCCCGATGGATTTTCAGCAGCGTGAAATATGCAACATATGCTCCATGGGGGACATGTATCAAAGATTTTACCCCTGTTTTGTGTGTATTTTTTTGCGCAAAATTTTGCACAAGCCCTTTTTTGCGCACGTTTTGGTAGAGCATGTCCTCCAGATGTGGCTGAATCGGGGTACCTTGGAGTGACATCTATAGTACGCATGGATTTATTAACTGCATACTTTTCCTTTACACCAAAAATTTTGCCGCAAGAGCAGTTTTTTTGTGCAAATATATATGCCATCTTGGACTTAATGTAGCAAGATGCTCTAAATCATCGAGTCTATTTTCCAAAGAGTGGATTGAGGAGATTAGCATATTTACCCGCCATTTATGAAGCTCATTGCACTTGATTGATAAATTTAGCGCTTCTGCACATAATTTAGAATTCAGGAAAAGGGGTAAAATGCTTCTACCATACACAAATAATGATACATGTCCCCCCATGTGTATACCTACCTTTAAAATACTTCACTCTGTTAAATTATTGAAAACAGAACAAGTTTTCAGTTGGTATTAAAAAAAAAAAAAAAAAAATGCTTCTATGTCTAGATATTTATGTTTTCGCCCTTTGTTTTCTTTTTTTTTTTGTTCTATTTTCTGTCTGATAGTTCACCTCATATGTCCAGTGCTGGTAAGAAGCCAGTAGTGTGCTGATTCTTATTGGTTGGCAAATATAATAGCATAAAACACTTAAAGAACCAGGTGGTAGGACTGAGCTACTGAGCACGTGTGACCCCCTGCACTGGACATATTAGATGGGCATTCTTAAAATGAACACCAGGAGGTTGACAAACAAGTTTGTAACCACTATATCTAGACATGAGAGCATTTTCTAAGTAATTCCATTTGAACGCTTTCTTTGTTTTGCCTGCTCAGAGTAAATTTTAGACAATGGAACTCTCTACCAGAGGTAGTGGACATAGCGAAAGTTTAAAAGGAGTCTGGATGCATTTCTGGAGTGAAATAACATTACAGGTTATAGATACTACATTTATAGGGACAGAATGTTGACCGGAAATGTATTCTAATTGTCATGTCATTAGAGTTGAGAATTCATTTTTCCTCTGTTATGGGGCAAGGGTTTTTTGCCTTCCTCTGGATCAACACAGTAGGGACACAATAGTGATATACAGTCGGTTGAACTTGATGGATGGTTGTCTTTTTGGCCGTATGAACTATGTTACTATGTTATAAAAAAAAAACATTTTTAATAAGTTTTTTTTCACCAGTATTTTTTACCAGCAGATTTTGACAACAGTTCATTTCACATTACTAAATATTTGATACTTGTACATTGTCTTTTTCCCATACTATAATCTTGTATTACATGAATATTAGTAAAGTGTAAAAGAAGATAAGAGTTTCAATATTATAATTGTTTGCCTTAATCCTTACTCATTATGTACAGTGACCTTAGGTCCAGTGGTAATATTATCGCATATCTAGAAACATGACCTTTAATAATTCATTTAAATTGCCCAACAAACAATAAATCAAGCCAATACATACTTGAGTGCTTTAATATATCTTTACCCCTTCAGGAAATCAAAACATTAGTTTCTCATGATTTGGAGCTCCCATTCAATATGGTCCAAGGTTCAGGATTTCCAAGGAGGTTATTTTTTCCAGAGGTAGTAAAACGAGTAAGAACACAGATTTGTCTCTATTTTCTGACAACCATATCCCTTGCCGAAAAGCAGGGTCATTGCCTGATAAGGATGTCCACACATATTGGTGGCTTCCCTTGGATCTGCGTGTGTTCAGCCCTTCACATTCTTGTCCTGCTTTCCCCTTTAACCTATTTGGAACATCTGGGAAAATAATGTAAAGTAGTAGTCTCACAGGTATCCACAATATGATAAGGATTACATTGAGCTGTAAATAATGGTGCCACCTCTGTGTGTTGTTGTGTATCTCCATGTAGTACCTAAATGGTCCCCAGTGAGATACAGTTACTTTCAATTAGAGACCCAAAAATGATGCTTCACCTGTCACTGATCCCTGCTGCTCCACCCATTATATGTCCTGGCTGCTTGATCAGGTTCCATTTACTTGTGCATGATGTCATCAATCAGGCACACGGATGGTTAACAATGAGTGGGAATTTTTTCTTTATACCAAACAGGATTGTAGCAAACATGGATCCCAATTCTCCCAAACCTTTACTGTATCACCATTATTATAGGGGCAACTCTTTTGTATAACTGAGTTTGTATCTTGCGCATGTTTTAATGACCTTGTAAAAACTGCTTACTTGTTTAGAGTAACCATGGTCTAGCTGTCTCTATGTAACCATCCAACAGATAAATGACCAATAAAACAGTCAGTCAACACTTGAAAGATGCAAAGTAAAGGCATAACAGATGTGCAAAATATATATGCCAGCTGCACAGTAGAAATGTAATGAATGTGCAGATGCATACAGCAATGTCATTTAATGATGTAAACTCTCTAACATTTGTTAGAATTTTAATATGAGGACAATCCATGTCACAAATTAGCTGAGTAGCCATAGACCTGCCCCTACATTGTGGATAGTGCCAGGGGGTCTTAGGCCAGGTTTTATGACCACATTCATAACTTTTTCTTTATTTAATGACCCTCTTAGTAAGAAAGAATACATGTAGGTAGAAATACATAGGAAAGCAAAAGCTTTCACACATGTCTCCTTTTAGATAGACATAAATACATGTGGGAGCTAAAGCTTTTACAGTTGTCCCCTCTATAAAATTACTGAATTAATGGTTTTATTTTATTCATCCTGAGTAGATTTACAGCCCTTATACAGTAAATCTACTTGGCTTTCTTCTGTAAAATCCTTTTGTCTCAGATCCCCCTTTTAGGGGATAAGGCGCAACCTCAAAGACACAGGTTCTCCTCTATTAACCTCTTATTTGTGACTTGGTATCTCTTTTATTCCTAATGTCACCTAGGTAGTCCCAGATTTGCCACCCAAACTCTCCTTTTCTTGTCCGTGGAATCAAGTGGGAAATTACATGAACACAAATAGACGACCTTCTGTTTTACACTTGACAAAATCTCACATAAAATATTCTATTCCTATGGAATGTTTGATGAATGTTTTTCACCGACATACAAACAAGTGTGCTTTATTAAGGCATCTGCCTCTCCTGAATGTACCTGTTGAATATGCCAAAATAATGTCCATCAGGCCAAGGTCAGTTTGGGAATGCTCCAATGTTTTCATAATTATATATAGTTAAGGCTGATTTATCAGCCTGTGTTTGTGGGAAGGGGCAGAGACTCACCAAATATGGCCTGCTGCTTTCCAGGTAGTTAAGGCTGATTATCAGCCTGTGTTTGTGGGAGGGGTGAGAGCTCACCATAAATACGGCCTATTGCTCTCCACTATCGTCGTAAGGTCTCGTTCTTGTGACCCTCTCTCCTTCATGCTGTAGCCATGACCACAAATATATATATATATATATATATATATATATATAGAGAGAGAGAGAGAGAAAGATATATATATATATATATATATATATATGTATATATAGTAATTTTTAGAGATGAGCTAATTTTTGAGAAATTCGATTTGTTCAATTCACTGAATTTTCCAAAACAATTAGTTTCGGTCCAAATTTATTCGTGGCAAATTAAAAACAGCTATTTCTGGCCTACAGAGAGCTTCAATAGGGGTGTAGAAAACGTTGCCTTGCTGTAACACGCATAGGATGTGCTAGGTTAGTGAAAAAATACTGTTATTCAGTATGACATGCAGATCAGAGGCGTCGCTATTAGAATCACTATCGCAGAGCGGCACAATGACAGAGCCTGTAGGTGGCATCAGTATGAGGACACCATATAGTGGCTGGATGACACAGCCTGGTGTTGGCGGCAGCATGAAGAGACCATATAGTGGCAGAATGACACAGCTTGGAGGTGGTGGCAGCATATAGTGGCTGGATGACACAGCCTGGAGGTTCCAGCAGCATGAGGAGAACATTTAGTGGCTGAATAACACAGCCGGAAGCATGAGGAGGCCATATAATGGCTGAATGACACAGCGTGGAGGTGGCAGCATCATGGGGAGACCATATAGTGCCTGAATGAAACAGCGTGGAGGTGACCGCAGCATGAGGAGAACATATAGTGGCTGAATGACACAGCCTAGAGTTTGCGGCAGCATATAGTGGCTTCATGACACAGCCTGGAGGTGGTGGAAGCATGAGGAGACCATATAGTGGCTGAATGACACAGTGTTAAGGTGGTGGTAGTATGAGAAGACCATATAGTGCCTGAATGACACAGCCTGGTGTTGGCGGCAGCATGAGGAGACCACATAGTGGCTGAAGCATGAGGAGACCATATAGTGGCTGAATGACACAGCATGGAGGTGGCGGCAGCATATAGTGGAGGTGGCAGAAGCATGAGGAGACCATATAGTGGCTGAATGACAGCATGGCGGTGGCGGCAGCATGAGGAGAACATATAGTGGCTGAAGGACACAGCCTGGAGTTGGCAGCAGCATGAGGAGACCACATAGTGGCTGAATGACAAAGCCTGGAGTTGGCGGTAGCATATTGTAGCTAAATGACACAGTCTGGAGTTTGCAGCGGCATAAGGAGAACATATAGTGGCTGAATGACACAGCCTGGATGTGGCGGCTGTATATAGTGGCTGAATGACACAGCCTGGTGGTGGCAGCAGCATGCAGAGACCATATAGTGCCTGAATGACACAGCGTGGAGGTGGCAGAAGCATGAGGAGACAATATAGTGGCTGAATGACACAGCCTGGAGTTGGCAGAAGCATGAGGAGACCATAGAGAGGCTGAATGACACAGCCTGGAGTTGGCAGCAGCATATAGTGGCTGAATGACACAGCCTGGAGTTTATGGCAGCACGAGGAGAACATATAGTGGCTGAATGACACAGCGTGGAGGTGGCGGCAGCATGAGGAGACCATATAGTGGCTGAATGATACAACCTGGAGGTGGCGGCAGCATGCGGAGACCATATAGTGCCTGAATGACACATCGTGGAGGTGGCAGCAGCATGAGGAGACCATATAGTGGCTGAATGACACAGCCTGGAGTTGGCGGAAGCATGAGGAGACCATATAGTGGCTGAATGACACAGCCTGGAGTTTGCAGCAGCATGAGGAGAACATATGGTGGCAGTATGAGACAGCTTGGAGCTGGCATCAGCATGAGAACACATGGTGGCAGAATGAGACAGCCTGGGGCAGGCATCAGCATGAGGAGAACAAATGGTGGCAGTATGAGACAGCTTGGAGCTGGCATCAGCATGAGAACACATGGTGGCAGAATGAGACAGCCTGGGGCAGGCATCAGCATGAGGAGAACATATGGTGGCAGAATATGCATTACATAAAACTTAACTTTTAATAATATGCTTAGAGTAAAATATATAGACCCACATTTATTTGTCAAATCAAACGAAAGAAAAGGTGTGCAAAAAACACCATGTGCCACCTACACCACCAAGTATTGATGTGATGCAAACAAAGACCTCTAAAAGGTGGAAGGGAACAATGTATGGTCCATTGTAACCGGTAGGAGGTAAGAACTTCTCCTGTAAGGCCCTAGTCTCGCATTATTAATTCCCTTCTTGGCAAGTGTTACTTGCCCTAAAAAGGGCGACCCCACACAGGAGCCTCTCCCTATTTCCACCTACAAACACTGTCATTTCCCAGGGTTTTTAGGTGGAAATAATGATTGGTTCCTGTGTGGGGCCGCCCTTTTTAAGACGAGTAACACTTTCCTCGAAAAGGTGGAAGGGAACAATGAATTGTCCATTGTAGCAGGTGGAGGTAAAAACTTCCCCTGTAAGGCCCTACTCTCGCCCTATTAATTCCCTCCTTGGCAAGTGTTACTCACCCTAAAAAGGGCAGCTCCACAGGAAACTCTTTCTATTTCCACCTAAAACCCTGAGAAATGGCAGTGTCTGTAGGGGGAAATAGGGAGAGGTTCCTGTGTTGGGCTTCCCTTTTTAGTAACACTTGCCAAGAAGGGAATTAATAATGCAAGACTAGGACCTTACAGGGGACATTTTTAATCCCACTGGTTACAATGGACCATACGTTGTTCTCTTCCACTTTTTAGATGTCTTTGCATCACATCAATACTTGTTGGTGTAGGTGGCACATGGTGTTTTTTGCACACCTTTCCTTTTATTTAATTTTAAAAAAAAGTGGGTACATATATTTTATCCTAAGAATATTATTAAAAGTTAAGTTTTACATAATGCATTTCCTCAATACTTACTTGTGGTCTAATGTGGAGGAATGTCTGTAACTAGGGAGCAGTACCTTAAATAAGTTGGTGTGGCACCATGGTCAATCTACTCTGATGCATCAGGCATTGGTGGGTGGAAATCCTGGCTGATCCATGCGTATTTCATCTTCACAAAGGTCAGTCTCTCCACATTTTTCGTGGACAGACGAGTTCTCCTTGGGGTGACAATGGCCCTCGCCGCACTAAACACCCGCTCTGATGGCACAATACTGGCTAGGCAGGACAGCTTTTTCCAGGGCAAACTCTGCTAGTTGCGACCACAAATCAAATTTGGCTGCCCAGAAGTCCAGCGGATCTTCAAGGTGTGTTGGCATGGTCATGTCAAGGTATGCCACCACCTGCTGGTTCAGGTCCTGCTTCAGGGCTACCTGCTGCTGATGAGATGCTTCACTATGCGGATGAAGAAAGCTGCTCATCAGCGACTGTAGACTCCGGCTGCTGCTGATGGAGCTGGTACTGCTCCTGCGTCTCCACCCCTCCCCCGCAGCCATGGCAGTGGAAGGTGAGCGCAGAGGGCCCCCAGAGTCAGAACTGCGAGATGATGGACAATGGCGCAGATAGGCATCGGCCAACTGACTACGTAAAATGTCTCTGTAGTAGGTCAGTTTGTCCTCCCTCTCAGTGGGATGTAAAAAAGGTCTCCATTTTGTGTCGGTAGCGAGAGTCCAATAAAGTGGAGAGCCAGAACTCATCCCGCTGCCGAATGTTGACAATTCGGCGGTCACTACGCAAGCAAGTGAGCATGCATCGTGCCATTTGTACAAGTAACTCAGAGGGACTCCCTGCCTCCATCTCCACTACATACTGCCACGGTGTGTCTGGGTCCTCTGTCTCGCCTTCCTCATAACCCTCTAGCTGCTCCTGCTTCTCCTCTCTTGTCAGATGACTAGAAAAACCTCCCATCTCACAAAACCCAAACTGTGCTCCACTGTGCCCCTCCTCCTCCTCCAGTTCAGCCCCATAGGGCTCATGTGGCCGTGAGATGTAGATGCCATCTCTCCAGTGCCCTCACCAGCCATTGTTTCCAACACGTCGTGTAGTAGATGAAGCAGTTGAATAAGGTTGTTCATCCTGTAATCCTGGCGACTGACTAATAATCTGGCTTCCTCAAAGGGCCTGAGCAAACGGCAGGTGTCACGTATGAGCTGCCACTGGTTGACGTTGAAGTTACACAGGGGAGTCCCCCTATCCGCTCATCAAGAAATCGGTGATGGTTTTTCTCTTTTCGTATAGTTGGTCCAACATATGGAGGGTAGAATTCCAATGTGTGGAAACATCGCAAATCAGACTATGTTGGGGGATGCTGTTCTGACACTGCAGCTCAAGGAGGGTGTGCTTTGCGGTGTACGAGTGGCTGAAGTGCATGCAAAGTTTCCTTCCCATTGTTAGGATGTCTTGCACATGGAGGGAACACTTCAGGAACCGCTTGACAACCAGATTGACCATGTGTGCCATGCTGGATGCATGTCTCAGGCTTCCTTGTCGCAGTGTAGACAAGATGTTCTTCCCGTTGTCGGTCATCATGGTTCCCATTTCCAGTTTTCGTGGAGTAAGCCACGATTCGATTTCTTGATGAATGACTTTTAGCAGTTCCTCCCCTGTTTGACTCCATTCGTCAAAGCAAATCATGTGAAGAACAGCGTGATTCCGCCTTGCCCTGCACACATGGTATGCTGGAGGGACACTGAGACTTGTCCATGCAGTGGAGGCTGAGGACACGGTGGAGGATGAGGAGGTGGAGTCGTACACTGTCGCAGGACCAATGGCCTGAGAGCGTGGAGGCGGAAGCAGCATTACCTGTCCAAGTTGCTGTTGTGGCTGTGCAGGAACCACATTCACCCAGTGGGCCGTAAAGGACATGCATTGTCCCTGACCATAGTTACAGCTCCACGCGTCAGCACTGCCGTGCACTTTGGTAGACCCCAACAGGCTCAAGGACTGGTCCATCTTCTCTTCCACAAAATAGTGCAGGGCTGGTACTGCCTTCTTCGCAAATAAATGACGGCTTGGGACTCTCCACCTCGGCTCGGCACAAGCCATCAGAGCACATTCAGCTTCTGCACCGTTGGATGAGTGGGTACATACTGTTGTGTCTTGGACATGGCTTCGCCGATGGATTGCTGTCGGAATGACTGACTCAAAGTAGAAGGAACAGGAGCATCTGGAGCGACAGAAGATGGGTTTGACACACAGCTGTCTTCAGCTGAGGTGGTGGAGCCTTGGCTGGCTGAAAAAGGGAGCGGCGTGCCACTGGATGATGCAGCAGGCTGGACTACTACATCGGAGCCACGGTTCTCCTAGGCCGCTTTATGGTGACGCTGCATATGTTGACGCAGGGCCATGGTACCAACATTGGGACCATGGCCACGCTTCACCTTCTGCCGACACATCTTGCATGTGGCCAGGTTAACATCCTTCGGATGCTTGATTAAAAAACTGCCGCACCGCCGAGTAGCTGATTTTCCCACCAACAGTCTACACTGATTGATGGCTACTGCCGCCGACTCCAGGAACCCCTGTTCCACTACTTCCCGGGAAGGTGGGCTGCCGCAAAGCAGGTGGTCTACCCCGTGCACATTTGGCTCCAGATTTTCCACTTCTGCCACCATGCCGACTGCCAACCATGCTACCACCTTGCTGGCTCAGCTGCTTCCTCACGGGCAACCTGCAACCCTTTTCTCCTCATGATGATGAAGTCCCTCTGCATCCGGCTCCTAAGTGCAATCAACTTCATCATCATCGAGTTGTGTCTGTACCTCACTGATGTCCTCCTAAGGTTCCTCAAAAGTGTCTGCTTCAGGAGCCTGAACGCTCGCAACACCACCTCCCACACCACTCTCCTCATCACTACTTGCCTGCCTAGTGGAGGAAGCGGCGGATGTCTCTTCCACTTCTTGGCTGGGCAGTAGCTGCTTACTGTCCCCTAGTAGATCGTCCTCACTAAATAGTGGAGCTGAACCCACAGCATAAGATACTTGTGTGGGGGAGGGAACAACATAGGACAGAGGCAATAGGAGGACAGGGACTGCTCCCGGGCCATGCCAACTGAGGGTTGTGTCTGAGGAACCCACTGACTGTTGACTGGGGGTGTCAGATGTCACTTGTGATGAAGTGGATGACCGTGTTATCCAATCAATTACGGAAGATGGGTTGCTGGTCGAGACACGACCGCTATCTGATAACGGGAGTCTCGCCCCTAGTCTGCTGCAACCTCAGCTTGATGAATTTAGGCCTCTGCCACTCCTCTGTGCACTTCCTGGCACTTCTCTGCCTTTGCATATGAGGGGAGTACAATACGCTCCACTAAGCTTAAAACGGTATCTGTCTACAGCACCAGCAGGTGTGTACTTTTGGCTGGCCTTTCACAATATCTAAGCCCTTAAGACTTTAACAGGAACAAAATAGTACACCACTTAGATGTATGTATGTGGTATGCATTAATGAGGGGAGGACAATGCGCTCCAGTATGCTTAAAACAGTATTTGTCTACAACACCTGCAAGTGCGTACTTTTGGCTGTCCTTTCACAGTATCTTGGCCCTTAGGACTTTAACAGGAACAAAATAGTACGCCACTTAGATGTACGTATGTGGTATGCACTTATGAGGGGAGGACAATGCGCTCCAGTACCTTTAAAACAACAGCCAGTGTGTGTACTTTTGTCTTGCCTTTCACAGTATTTAGGCCCTTAAGACTTTAACAGGAACAAAATGGTACAACACTTAGATATACGCACAGGTTACGCTTAATAGAGGACAGTATGCTTTTAGTGCTCTAGAAACATAGAATGTGTTGGCAGATAAGAACCTTTTGGCCCATGTAGTCTGACCAATAATCTGAATACTATGAATAGTCCCTCTAGCGTTTCCTGCTGCTCTATTACATTGTCTTCCTACCTTTAAGTCTTCTGAAATAAATACTCCTAAATCCCTCTCCTCAGATACTGAGGCCAGGGCTGTGTCAAATAATCTATATTTTGCCTGAGGGTTTTTACGCCCAAGGTGCATTATCTTGCACTTATTCACATTAAATTTCATTCAATAGTTGAGAAAAACTCGGCACAGCTCGCCTAATCACTAGCACCTGTCATCCACTGCCTCTGCTGGCTAAACCACGTCTGATGGTGCTCACTGGTAATAGTCCAATGCAAATATTAAAATGTAGAGAGAAAAGAAAACCAGGGCAACTCACCATGTACGTATACTTCGAACTTCTTTATTAGTCCATGAAGGGTATAAACAGTGCAAGACACGGGTGGACAAAACACAGGGGGACCTTCATGGACTAATAAAGAAGTTCGAAGTATAAGTACATGGTGAGTTGCCCTGGTTTTCTTTTCTCTCTACATTTGAACACATTAAATTTCAGTTGCCAGAGTTCTGACCATTCTTCTAGTTTACCTAAATCCTTTTCCATTTGGCGGATCCCTTCAGGAACATCAACCCTGTTACATATCTTTGTGTCATCAGCAAAAAGACATACCTTACCATCGAGACCTTCTGTAATATCACTAATGAAGATATTAAACAATATTGGTCCCAGTACAGATCCCTGAAGTATCCCACTGGTGACAAGACCTTGCTCTGAATATTCTCCATTGACTATTCTCCTCTTCCTCTGTAAAGACACATGCATCAAACGATTCCTTAGTTTTTCTCTCTAATGGAGGTCCTTTTCCTTTTTTTTCTTCTGTAAAAACTGAACAGAAGTATTCATTAAGGCAGTCGGCTAGCCCCTTATTGTCTTCTACATACCTTCCTTCCTTTGTTTTTAATTTAGTTATTCCTTGTTTTGATTTCCTTTTTTCATTTATATATCTGAAGAATGTCTTATCCCCTTTTTTTCACAGACTGAGCTAGTTTTTCTTCGGCCTGTGCTTTAGAAGTTCTTATAACTTGCTTGGCCTCTTTCTGCCTAGTCTTGTAGATTTCCCTATCTTCATTGCTCTGGGTTGTTTTATAATTACTAAATGCTAGTGTCAGGCCCAAGGCCTGATTATGGAAACATACATGTGTTTTATAAGACATGGGTGAGGGGTCATTCAGATGGTGTATCCTTTGTTTTCTGTGTATTGCATTTTATTGGGGGGTCTGGCTGTTTGTTTGTATCTCCATTGAAGTCATACACTCTGGTCTCATCATATAATCAAAGAGATAAGGGGCCAGGAAGAGAGAAGACCCCCTGGTGGGATCAGAGGGGAGGGGGGAATGGAGTCTCCCTCCAAAAAGGCAGATATATAATATTTAACAATGCTAGACTCAGGGTGTTCAATGCTGTGCAACAAGCTGACAAGACCATCCTAAGAACAGCACTCACATGGACTGCTATATCATCATGCTGTAAGAACTTCATCTTTTGTTTTCTGAACTTGCCTTGCTAAACTCTTTCATATTTTTGTAACTGTATGTCATTTGTTTATTTTTATGCATAGCACTGTGATACCTTTTATCAGATTAAATGTTTAATTAATCAGCTCTGGTCTTTGATCTCTAAATATATGAGTTCACCTTTCTGAAGGCAGCTCTGGTGGAAACACGTTTATCTAAGGGTTAATTTGGTGACTTGCTGGGACTAGTAGTGGATACCCAGAGGTCTGGCGGCTTTAACTCTTGCACCATCACACTCTCTCTAATGTCTTGGCTGGACAGATAGGGTGTGATCGTGACAGCTAGTTTTTAGTTTTTTTATGATTTTGGCCACTTCTGCTGAGTACCACAGTGGTCTCTTCCTTTTTCTGCTTTTACTGACAAGTCCAGTGCAATTTTCTGTTGCCTTCAATAAAGCGTCTTTTAACTAGTCCCATTTCTCCTAAACTCCATGTAATTTGCTCCAGTCTGATAGAGACTCATTTATGACTAATCTCATTTTTGAAAAGTCTGTTTTTCTAAAATCTAAAACTTTTTTTGTGTGGTGTGACTCCTTCACTGTTCTTATATTAAACCCCACTGATTGGTGATCACTAGATCCCAAGCTTTCGCCAACAATAACATCATATACCAAATCCCCTTTTGTGAATACCAAATCCAAAATGGCCGCCTTCCGCGTTGGCTCCTCAACCACTTTTTGTAGAGATAATCCCAGTAGGGAATTTAGAATATCTGTACTACTGGTAGAACTTGCTATTTTGGTTTTCCAGTTTATATCCGGAAGATTGAAGTCTCCCATAATGAAAACTTCTCCTTTCATTGTCATTTTAGATATTTCTTCAACTAGTAGATCATCTACTTCTTTAACTTGGCCAGGTGGTCTGTATATCACACCTACACGAGTTACTGCATGATTACCAAACTGCAACGTAACCCAAACTGACTCTGTGGTTGCCTCACTAACTTGTATTAGGTTAGATTTTATGCTATCTTTCACATATAGGGCCACTCCTCCTCCTTTCTTGCCTTCTCTGTCTCTTCTGTATAAAGAGTACCCTGGTATGAATATGTCCCAGTCATTCCTTTCATTAAACCATGTCTCAGTAACAGCCACTAAATCTACATTCTCAGATGCCATTATTGACCCAAGTTCATTGATTTTATTACCTAGACTGCGGGCATTTGTAGACAGGACTCTGAGCTTGTCATTTCTTAACCTCTGGGCTACTGACATGTTCTGGCATTGTTTCGGGGGGCAATTGGACTCATGGATTTTCACTCTTTTGCCCCCCCCCCCTTCCTAGTTTAAATACTCCTTAGCAAATTCTTGGAATTGTTCACTAAGTACATTTGTTCCTTTGAGAGAAATATGCAAACCATCTTTTTTGTACAGTTCCTTTCTATTCCAAGTAGAGCTATCATGAGACACAAAGCCAAATCCTTGCTCTTGACACCATTTACTACGCCATAAGTTGAACTCTATAATGTGCCTCTGCCTATCATGCTGAACGTTATGCACAGGCAGAACTTCAGAAAATGAAACAGTGAATGCAAAATCCTGTACATCATTACCAAGTGTGATAAAAGATTCCTTCACCTCTGAAACTTCATTGCAAGCCAGGTCATTTGTCCCTAGATGGACAAGAACATAAACTTCCCCTTCCTGCTTTGCTTGCTTAACAATATTAAGAATACGTCTTCTATCTCTTCTAGCAGTAGCTCCCGGGAGACATCTCACAAAACCATTTTCCTTAAGCTCCACACTTCTTATGATTGAATCACCCAGCAACAGCTGCTTCCTTTTAGATTTTACTTTATCTTTTTTGTCCTTGGCTTCAGTCTTGTATACATTAGACATAGGGGTCGATGGTTCCACACCTTCTGGGCTTGAGCCAATATCCATGTTGCCCTTACATTCTGAAAGTGCTGCAAATAAATTACGGAGAACCACAGACTGTGGGATATGTCTTCTATCCACAACTCTAAGTCTTCCCGAACCAACAGTAACCCAACTGCCATTTCTAGGGGTCCTCTGTGGCAGTGGAATTGCAGCAGCCCCAGTCTGAGTTTGTTTAACAGATAATTTAAACATCTCAGATTTCAAAAATGCTATTTCCTGCTGCAGTAAGGAGAACTGTCTACAGACCTGACAGCATCCAAACCTCCTAAGAGTGGAACCTGAAATAAATGCACAACAATTCATGCACAGACCCAAGTCTGTCATTTTAAATATGAGCTCCCCCTAACTAGCTGGCTACTATTAGCTTTTTAGTTGTTGCACACACACCAGTGCTGCAGCACACAGTCGCTGTGTACTACACCCAAAATTGCTCTTTCTCTCTCAATCTCACTCCCTTCCCTATCAGTGCTTCTAGGCTTTATTTGGGCTTGAGGTGAATCCCTGCTGTAAACGTGGATGAAAACCATCTTGTATAGATCACTCTCTTAAATCCTTTGCATGGTCATAATCTGCCAAAGGTGAGCAGTCCGATTGTGTATACCACTTTGGAGATTGACTAGATGGTGGCTTTCTTATCTCAACAGGTTGTGGCCTGGGTTGTGGAAAAATATTGTTCTCAAATTCAGTTTTTCATTCTTTTTTTATTAATGTGTTGTTCATTTTAAAATGAACCTCTTCACAGAATAAGAATATTGTTTATAAAATGGCCCAACATTTAGTTTGGGTGGGTTCATAGAGCTTCTTCAACAGAAGAGACTACCTTGTCCTCCAAACAGCACTGTAACAAGTTAGTGTAAATTGTGGGGCATGGGCTCCTCATGGCTGTTCCCTTAAGCTGGTGGTGAAACCAAGATAGAAAAAAAAAATGTATTATGACATAATGTAAACTACATTTGCTGTATGAGAAAGTTATTGCCGTATTCATTTACATGTATGCAACTAGAAAAGGCCTCTACATCAACACAAGCTAGTTTAGTGTTTTATCATCTATCTCCTTAGAGCTGTTGTGTTATATATATAAGAGGACAAGGATGTTACAGAACTCTGCAGGACTGACTGTTAATAAGTCAGTTCCTGACACTATTGGATGGCTTTCAATGAATTTAGACATTTGTGCACTTTGGGGAGTACAAAAGGTTGGGATTTCTCAGCATAAAACGAAATTCTTTCTATTAAAGTTTGGCATTCCATACTTTAAGAAAAATGTATTTTAGCACCACCTGGTGCTTCTGTTAGATCTCTTGGCAAGATGGTATAACAATGTTCAACAAATTGTGATCCAAGATAATTAAATTGCCACCTTTGGAAGAGTATAATAAATATTGGATTTCAACAAGTTTTTCATACTCTCCATGGGGAAGGTTTATCAAAACCTGTGTAGAGGAAAAGTTGCTGAGTTGCCCATAGCAACAAATCAGATTGCTTATTTTATTTTTCAGAGGTCTTTTCATAAATGAAAGAAGTGATCTGATTGGTTGCTATGGGCAACTCAGCATTTTTTCCTCTGGACAGGTTGTGATAAATCTCCCCCCATGTTCGGGTTTGTATTTATCCAATGCTGATGTTTTGCAAGATTTTCTAGTTCATACATAAAAATATGAATCGCTGTTGAGTCTACTGGAGGAACCATCACAAGACTCTTAGGTTTAAGTTCAATAATGGCTCCTTAGCACCTTTATTTTTTCCCCTCCTCCATCAGATCTTCAGCAACCTAATTTCTGAGAGATCTTCATAAAAATGTCAAGGTCTTCACACTGTAATTCACAATTCTATTTGTGATATATATGTCATCTTAAATTTCTAGAAAACAGGTTTATATCTTAAACCCATGAGAATAAATTACATTTTGTTGTGGGAACAAATGGCAGGCCTTGTGATACAAGCGCTCTCAAGAACACGTTTGTAATCTGATTCTTCTAATCCCTTCCTTCCTCCAAACTTTTTCTTTTTGTTACCAATTGGAGAGATAATGAACCGTGCTCTTTCTCTAATCTGTATATTTTATGATCTTTTAAAAATAATTATTTTAGTGCATTATTATGGAAGCAGACATATGACATATTTTTAACAGGTTGTAGACATATCCTTACAGCAAGCCCTATGGACATAGATACAATTGTCTGGAGTAGACCCTTTTCATGTGTATGGGATTATTTTTAAGGCTTGTTCTTTGGCCTGTCCAGAGGTCCTGCTACAGAGAAGGGGAGGCTGAGCTTCAGCTATTGTGAATGATGTTTTATGTGTTTACTGGTGTCACCTTTTACTGTATTCCTGACTGTTATGATAAGGATGACATAGCTTGAAAGTGATCTGTACAGAAAAGGAAAATTGCAAGATTTCAGGATTATTAATCAAAATAGGTAGTAAAATGCAAATGACAAAAAAAAAAAATCATCATATGACAAAAAAATCATCAACAATTGTTAAAGCAAACAAACATGTTTTAGCATAAAAAACATAATTTAAACACTAGGTAATTTTCTAATGACACATTCTCTTAGGCCCTTCCTCATGTCTTCAAAAATGAGGCAGATATAGATGTTGAAGTAGATGATGAAGTAATGGAGGATGATACATTTGATCATTTTTGTTTTTGGGGACATGCCCATCTTTTTCATCCTCTTCCTTTCCTTGTTCCATGGTCCCTATTTTTGTAAAATTTGCTTTAATATTTCCTCATTGTCAGAGGATTTAATCTTAGATAACATTTTCATTATCCAAATTCCTTTTTTTTTTTTTTACAGAAGGAATTAATAAAATTAGACATATTCGTGGGGATTTTTCAATTTAATCAGTTTCATTTTCCCCTTTCCTAGTTCAATAATTACTGTGAAGGTTGTAATATAAGAGCTAATACCAGTGCTACATTTGAATATTTCTACACAATTTTTACATTAATATGATTCTCCAGTAACTGTGTTTTCAACAGGTGTTTACTTTTTTTTTTAATAACTATTGTATATATTCTTAGAGTTTTGAAATCTGAAGTTTTATTATATGTGTCAAAAAATCGTTTTTAGCATCAGTTATCCACTGTACGGTGGCACTTCCTGTGGTGGAACTTTTTAGTATATTGATTGTTTGTTGGGCATTTTACATGAATTATTAAACCTAGGGCTGTGTTCTCACCTAGTTGTGATCTTTGGTTGGTGGGTAATAGTTTCAGCAAATACTTCAACTTTTCTAATAACTGTTTCAGTGTTGCAAGCATGTTTATATTTTAAGCAATCAAAAAATACATTAGAGAATGCAATTGAGCTGCAACGTGAGAGCACAGCCTTTACTCTTGTTTTCTACATCACCCATGTATTGTTAGTTGGTAAATTACAATTTAACAAAATTTAAGGAAGGCAAAGACATAGGATAGTAAAAAGAGTACTGCTTCCATGCCTCCACCAGGAGCTAGCAGAGGAGCTAGGGGAGATAGAGGCGAACTCAGATGAGGACGAGATGGTAACAACCAGGGTCGTTCGTCGCCGTGTGATTATTCAGGTACAGAGTGTTTAACTCCTGCACGTCCCTCAGCCGGTGGTAACAAAGTCCTGGCTACAATTGCAAGGAGTCTTTGATGGCCATGCAATGCAAATATGTACTGAGTAACATGGCTGTCTGCATGATTCCCAACTAATGCATGCCCAGTTCTGTGGTTAATCAGCACCTCCCACCAGTGCCGGTAGAGATACTAGAATATCAGCTTTCTCACTTCACCTTCAAAAGTTCAGATAGAAGACCACATAATCCTGATCCTAGAGTTTACTGCAATCCAGGGTCAACTACTGCACTTTTGTCAAAGGTCCCATGCATGAACCTAACACTTTTCTTTTGCAGATATGTTTTTACAGTTTTGTTGTGAGTTACTTTTAGATTTATTTATTTTTATTTCATGCACCTACTAATGTTGATGTGGTAACTAATTAGATTATGAATTTGGTAAATGTCAGCTTTTTGATTTTATTTGTTCTTTTATGAAGGCGGACAATATGGCAGATATCCTCCCCGAAACAGTAACAGAAGAACAGTACACAGATGAGCATGGCCATATCGTGGTTAAAAAGGTATCACATGACAGTAATATCAAATTAATGCATTTTTTTGTATAATTGTTATTATTTTAGTAGACTTTTTTTTTACCAACAAAATCATTTATAAAAAATTATAAAATACATACAGAAAAAATTAAATTGCCATATGAGGATGACAGGATTGGATAAAGGAAAAAATACTAAATATGCATTAAAAGAAAAGGATAGTGAACGCATACATTTTACATGTTTACATGTTACATGTAACCCGTGCTGATGGACATTTGAGAAAAAGCATTTAGATAGCCTGAATACATATCTAAAAGACATGTCGTATCTCTTAGGACTGAGAAGCTATTTGATACTAAAACAGTACGATTAGTTTCCAGTTGTGAAAAAATTGTGGTTTCGGCCTATAAAATGAAAGAGTAAAGGAATTACACAAGATGTTGCTTAATAGCAACTTGTTCTGGTAATGTGGATAGATGGCTCCCAGTCTTATTAGCCCAAATTACATATCTGTCAGGCCAGGGTGAGATATGAATGCATTTTTAATAATAATTACATGGTCTTGCATGCACCAGATTATCATTAATTATTTTCAACAGTAATATTAATACTATTGGTATAAGTACTATTTATGGCATCAAACACATACATTTCTTTGGCATATAGAAAATGACACTGACCGTGCATACATATATTAAAAATAGATATATAGGGTTCTTTGCAATTATCCTTCCTACGTGGATTAACAACATGTGAGAAATGTATAATGTAAAGAATTTCCCACCCATTCTCATAAAGCCATGTCTGCTTGTAAGGCAAATATCTGCAGAAGAAGCCCTCCAACATTGCTCTGTCTGCCAAAAGACTGGAAACACCAAACCCTGCCCCTTTATACACTCTGCCCTCTTGCCAAAGCCACAAGATCGTGGTGAAACATGTTGAAGGGGGGGGGGGGACAGTTTTTCTTTTAACAGTGCTGTATCCAGATATATACTATGTGCACACTGCAGGCGCATAACAGTACAGCTATTGTGGGAACATTGTGCACGGCCAGCAGGCCAATGTTGATCAATATACCTGGATTTTGTTGTGTGAAATACAACAAAGTTACCGATTTTATGGTACATAAAATATAGGGATCATTTGTGGGCTAGGTGGTTTATGGGAATAAAATATATAAATGTGGGCATATATAGTTTGGCTGCTCACAAATGATAAAACAAAAGCATTTTCATCCACAGATAGCATGCACAGTTTTTTGAAAATAGTGAGGAATTCAAATACAAAGGCCTTGATTTACTAAGAGTGGAGTGTAGGTTTCTTTGTGGGTTTTAATTCCCTACAATTTATTTTCCACAGTATTTCCCTACATTTGATCTGTAGGGTTTTCCTCAGCTCAAATCCACCACATTTTCTGTGGAAACCTTAGTAAATATGTAGGGTTTTTGTGAAAATGTCGGGAACATGCCCCTTTTATGTGACCACGCCCCTTTCCCCGACAGACACACCCCTTTTTCGGGTGTTCTTAGTAAAATGGAGAGTTGGTCGGGTATTTCATTTCTAGCGCAGACAGAATTCTGGTGCAATAAGACAGAATTCTGGTGCACATTCTGGCGCAGACAGAATTTCTGGCACAATGCGCCAGTTTTTGTCGCACAACCCAACAAAACATGTCGGATTTACAATAGTAAATCAGGGCCAAAGTGTCAGAAAGTTGTTGAAATGTTTATTCATACAGTGACCCCCGACCTACTATGGCCCCGACACACGATAATTTCAGCATGCGATGGCCTCTCAGAGGCCATCGCATGTTGAAGGCAGCATCAACATTCGATGCTTTTGTATGTCGGGGCCATCGCATAAACGGCTATCCGGCAGCGCTGACTGCTTCAGCTGCCGCCGCATAGCCGTTGTCGGGCCCCATGTGCTCCAGTGATGGTCTCCTACCTGTCCTCGGGGCTCCAGAGCTCCTCTTCACGATCGTTGGCGCTCTCCATCATCGTCATCACGTCGCCACACATGCCGTCCTGTCATCCAATAGGAGCGGCGTGCGTAGTGACGTGATGGCAGCGACGTGAGAGCGACGATCCTGGAGAAGCAGAGACGTCCGGAGTGTCGGGGACACCACGGGGATGTGGCGACAGCAATGGAGGGCGACATCCAGGGCAGCGGTGACGAGCGGTGACGGTCCGGAGCGACGGTGACAGGTGAGTACACCTTCCTATACTTTACATTGCATGGATCCCTCAACATACGATGATTTCAACAAACGATGGTTCATTTGGAACGGATTACCATCGTATGTTGAGGGACCACTGTATAATGCCTAAACTTTGTAAGAGCCTGTAAGACAATTGTCCTTTAATGTATAGAATATTTGACCCAGAGGGAGCTTTTCTTCATAAATGGAACTTTTAAACATGATGTTACATAATTCTGACTGTGCTCTAGACTTGACAGGTCTCTCAATTTACTGTATATTAGAGGTATTTATCAAACACATAAAGGTGCAAGTATGTGAATGATGTGTCAGTTGGTATGTTGATATGCATGTTCCCTTTTTACCATGCCCAGGTGACAAGAAAAATTATTAGAAGATTTGTATTGCCTGACGGTACAGAAAGAGAAGAAGTGGTGGCACAGGGGGCATCACAAGAACCAGTGACCATAGAAGACGGGGACTCCGTGTCTAAAGTTGTAAAACGCACCGTACTCAAAAGTGACAGTGAGCAGTCTGAGGTGAGCACAGCTAAAGATTGTCATAATAAAGGGAACTAAAACAATCCTTTCACAGGTATAGGAAGGAAGTGCAGTTCTATCTGTAGGCAGTATGTATAATTTAATATAATGTGTAACATATTTATTTAATCTTTCTGTCTCTGACTTATGAGTCCAATATGCTGTCACACTCAGTGACTGACTGAAAGCTAACTAATCAATGAGTAGGACTGTCCACAGAGAGCACAGATCTACAGTAAGTGTATTTTCACACTTTACAGGTCTGTTGCAGATTTGCTGCAGGTTTGTTGCAGACATTAACTTACTTAATACATTTATTTGAGAAAATGGGCAACAAATCTGTAAAAATTCACAGAATGTGAACATACCACAGGTTTCCCTTATGGTATGTTCACATTGGGTGATTTGAAAGGAACATGCACTTGCGGAATTCCGCTAGCGGAGATTCCGTCTGATGACCGCCGCCAAAATCATTCAGCGGTAGGACCGCGTGGCCCTGCACCATCACCATTGATGGCAATGCAGTGCTCGCGGAATTCCGTGCAAAGAATGAACAGGTTCATTCTTTGTGCGTATTGATTTCAGCTGCGAAATGGGAAGACCCATTGACACTATTAAGGGTTTCACACCACGGATTTCCGACGTTCAATTTCTCATGCGACAATTCCTCAGTGTAAACATACCCTTAGATTCATTACTGTTTAGTAAAACATTATTATGAAGACATACTAGGTAAACTTTTACTGTTCATCATTTCATAATAATATATTTAATTTCATTATTTTATTTAATATACAAACATATTTATAAAGCAAATGTCAAAATCATGTATTAATAAATATGCATAGTAATAAGAAAGGAGTTTGCATATCAATAGAGAAGTGTATTTAATACCCTAACTAAAAACCTCTATGAATAATCAATTTTTGCTCAGGCAATCAATAAAATTCCTACATTTTTGTAATTGCCTAATAGATAAGTAATAGAATAATGCAGTGGGAGTCCCCGTAACTGCATCCATTGACAATACCATTTATAGATGATGTAGGATTAAAGGGGTATTCCTACATCAGGATAGAAGATAAGATGTCTGATCGCAGGGGTCCACCCACTGGAGCTCCCGACATTCTGTGGCCGTCACGCCCCCTCCCATTGACATGAATAGAGAGGGTATGGTGTAATGTCACAAGGGGGCATGGCGTGATGCCTTATCTCCCTCTCGGAAGCAGCACCCAGCTCAGAATGCCGGGAGCTGCACAGAGATCGCATGGGGGTCCAGCAGTTGGACCCACACAATCAGACATCTTATCCCCTATCCTTTGGATAGGGGATAAGATGTTTAAGCCGGAAAACCCTTTTAAGGAATAGAATTGCTAGAAAAGCGGTTATCATTTTGATTTAACTGTAATAAAGTTTTTAAAGTTTCTTGCAGTAAAATAGAATTTAAAAGGAAGCTACCACATTGAAAATGCAATCCAGTATGCATAAAGCCTGTTACAGAAAGGAAAAGCTTATGTAATTGTACTAAGTACAGTGGGGTAAAAAAGTATTTAATCAGCCACCAATTGTGCAAGTTCTCCCACTCAAACAGATGAGAGAGGCCAGTAATTTTCATCATAGGCATACCTCAACTATGAAAGACATAATGAGAAAAAAAATCCATAAAATCACATTGTCTGATTTTTAAAGAATTTACTTGCCAATTATAGCAGAAAATAAGTATTTTATTTTAATATCAATAATAAAAGTTAATCTCAATACTTTGTTATATACCCTTTGTTGGCAATGACAGAGGTCAAACGTTTTCTGTAAGTCTTCACAAGGTTTTTAACACACTGTAGCTGGTATTTTGGCCCATTCCTCCATGCAGATCTCCTCTAGAGCAGTGATGTTTTAGGGCTGCCACTGGGCAACATGGACTTTCAACTCCCTCCAAAGGTTTTCTATGGGGTTGAGATCTGGAGACTAGCTAGGCCACTACAGGACCTTGAAATGCTTCTTACTAAGCCACTCCTTCGTTGTCCGGGCGGTGTGTTTGGCATCATTGTCATGCTGAAAGACCCAGCCACGTTTCATCTTCAATGCCCTTGCTAATGGAAGGAGGTTTTCACTCAAAATCTCACGATACATGGCCCCATTCATTCTTTCCATTACACGGATCAGTCGTCCTGGTCCCTTTGCTGAAAAACATCCCCAAAGCATGATGTTTCCACCCTCATGCTTCACAGTAGGTATGGTGTTCCTTGGATGCAACTCAGCATTCTTTCTCCTCCAAACACGTCCAGTGGAGTTTTTACCAAACAGTTACTTTGGTTTCATCTGACCATATGACATTCTCCTAATCCTCTTCTCGATCATCCAAATGCTCTCTAGCAAACTTTAGATGGGCCCGGACATGTACTGGCTTAAGCAGGGGGACACGTCTTGCACTGCATGATTTGAGTCCCTGTTGGCGTAATGTGTTACTGATGGTAGCCTTTGTTATTTTGGTCCCAGCTCTCTGCAGGTCATTCACTAGGTCCCCCAGTGTGGTTCTGGGATTTTTGCTTACCGTCCTTGCAATCATTTTGACACCACGGGGTGAGATCTTGAATAGAGCTCCAGATCGAGGGAGAGTATGTCTTCCATTTTCTAATAATTGCTCCCACAGATTACTTCTTCTGACCAATTTGCTTGCCTATTGCAGATTCAGTCTTCCCAGCCTGGTGCAAGGTTACAATTTTGTTTCTGGTGTCCTTCGACAGCTCTTTGGTCTCCGCCATAGTGGAGTTTGGAGTGTGACTGTTTGAGGTGGTGGACAGGTGTCTTTTATACTGATAACAAGTTCAAATGGGTGTCATTAATACAGGTAACTAGTGGAGGACAGAGGAGACTATTAAATAAGAAGTTACAGGTCTGTGAGAGCCAGAAATCTTGCTTGTTTTGTAGGTGACCAAATACTTATTTTCCACCATAATTTGCAAATAAATTCTTTAAAAATCAGACAATGTAATTTTATGTTTTTTTTTCTCATTATGTCTCTTATAGTTGAGGTATACCTATGATTAAAATTACAGGCCTCTCTCATCTCTCAAGTGGGAGAACTTGCACAATTGGTGGCTGACTAATAACATTTTTGCCCCACTGTACAAGGCATGAACATTAGATTGCATTTTTAATGTAACAGTTTCACATTTCTTATGAATATAAAAGCAATACTTTAGAATTAGACAAGTTGCTGAAATTGTAATTACAAAGTATGGAGTATTGATTTTGAGAAAAACAAATACATTTTATTGACAAGAAGGTTATATACTGTATATATGTGGTGCCCAAGAGGAGCATAGGTGATGTAGTGCTGTTTAAGGGTAGTAGTCTCTTGTTAGCAATAGATGCAATAGATATTGGCACATTGCTAACCTGAGGAATCCCCTGTGAGCCCAAAAAAACACTTTTGTCAATGAAGTTGTACCCATGGTATTATATGCAGAATAAGAATCCAGATACTCCAGTACTGTCCACAGTATTTTGGCACAATACCCTACTTGCATGGCATACACTGAAGAAACTTTTAGCCACACAGGTTACAAGGTGACCTAGGAGGCTCACCCTAAATCCATACACTTTCCTGGCTAAAGTAAAACTCTGACTAGATTCTGGGTCAGACAAAACCCTTTTTATTTTTTTGGGGGGTCCAGCCCCCTGGGGAGAGAGAGTTTGATAAGGGTACTTCCACAGCCTTTCCAGAAACTTCTCGAAAGGAACTAGTTGGGGACTCATTTGACCAATTATCCACTCATCTTGTACATGTTAACCCTTACACTCTTGCATTACTCTTGCAGCGTAACAAACAAAAACACAGTTATCCATTTATCTCTATGGGAGAGGTGGAGACCGAGTGGTAAGACCTCCTTTGATCAGACATTTATCCCCTTACCGCTGGACATCTTAATAAAATTAAGTGAAATTGTGGCTTCTCTGAATAAGGAGCCGATAAGGTTGTCATGTTCATACAAGTCAACACTGCTCTTCTCCTCTTCCCATTAATAGTGACACCAGAAGATTGCTGATATCTTTGAAATATAGTTCTTCCTTATTATAGGCGAAAATTGGGAAATCTTGACATTCAGTAATGTTGCCTTTATATGTTGCCTTAATATGCCTTTACATCTTTATTTGCAATCTTGGGCTAAATATGTGTCTTTATGTGGGGAGGGTATGGTAAGTATTATTACATAGCACACTATGTCAGATCGCTGTGGTCCCGCTGCTGGGGACCCCCGGGATTGCTGCTGCGGCAGCCCGCTGTCATTACTGCACAGAGCGAGTTCGCTCTGTGCGTAATGACGGGCGATACAGGGGACGGAGCAGCGTGATGTCATGGCTCCGCCCCTCGTGACATCACCACCCGCCCCCTTAATACAAGTCTATGGCAGGGCGCGGTGACCGCCACGCCCCATCCAATAGACTCGTATTGAAGGGGGCAGGCTGTGATGTCACAAAGGGCGGAGCCGTGAGGTAACTATGCTCCGGCCCCTGTACTGCCTGCTCTGTGCAGTAATGACAGCAAGGTGCTGCAGCGGCAATTCTGGGGGTTCCCAGCAGCGGGACCGCGGCGATCTGACATCTTATCCCCTATACTTTGGATAGGGGATAAGATGTCTAGGGGCGGAGTACCCCTTGAAGGTACATTATAACTGTCCGGGGTAGAATCAATAAACTCATTAAAGTTAAAGAAAAATACAATTGTGTCACCAGATCTCATTCTCTGAGCCAAGAGTTATATCATCATTTGAAGCAGAACCTGTGGAAGGACGTAAGGTCAGCAAAGTTGTGAAGACCACCATGGTCCATGGTGAAAGGACAGAAAAATATTTTGGAGACTCTAGTTTAGCATCTGATTTGCCATCAGCCAAGGATGACTTTGAGCAGGTAACAAGGTGGCAGCAGAGGGTTTGCCTGAAAGCCACCATACGGTAGAATAGTGTTTTTTTTTGTACTATTTTACTTCTGTAGAATCTAGAAAATTGTAGTTTTCTACACTAAACTAAACCAACTACTAGTGTAGCAGAGCTGAGTAATAACCGCATGAGGATGTTTGTCAAAACTAGTGCAGAAGAAAAGTAAAGCAGTGCCCTATAGTACTAAATCATATACAAACAACTTTTTTACTGATTGGTTTCTATGGATAACAGTTCCACTTTTACTTTGCATCACCTTTGATAATGCCCCCACACTGTGTTTTCACAGTGCCTTATTTTTCCAAAGGACTGCTAGAAAACCAGCTCCTCATATTATATCAAACTACAAAAAAAAGTACACAATGAGAAATTCAGCTCTGCTACATCTTTAACTAACAAATAATATACAAACTAAGATCGCTGTGCAGTTTACAAGTGCCCAGTAGTTATTTTAGTCCATTTCCCCAATTCCCAATGAACATTCTCGCTTACAGTCTAATTGAGTTTTCTCAATAAACTGGATGATTGAAGAGCCTGAAAACCCTAGTAAACCCTCATCTACAATCTGTTAATTAATCTAACAACATCCAGGGGGATAAAGTGTTTGTAAACATGTTGGTGTATGCAAATATCCCTCGGCTAAGGCACGCATCTAAAACAGAATTATAGTACTCCAGAGATGTGGAGAACAACATTGGGAAGCTGGGGAATCCAAGCAGAAACCTCATAGCAGAATAGTTTGGTATAGCTGAAAGCTGTGGGGTTGGTTTGTCTGTTTGTTTCTAGAACAGACAAATAGATTTGTTAGATGATAGATATAAGAAATAGAGAAATATGAACGAAAGATATTAAATTGATAGGGACCTACTGTCACTTTTAAAGCAGCCTCATATGTAAGGGACTGAGCTCATAAATTTCCTAGCTCACAATGTCTGGTGGGGTGTTAGAGATACCTAAGAGCACCTAATACCTATGTTAAGCTATTTAATAGCATGGAGCTAATACACTATTCTAGCAAGGGGCCCTCTTCTGTCTATAGAAACTCCTGGATGATGTGCATTTTAAATTGGTCTCCTTAGCCACTAACAATGATATACTTACATAACAGTGTAATAATAGTTTATTTTTATTTAGGTTAAATATTTGGATTTACATCTCAAATGATTCAAACCAGTGTTACTGGGCTTATAGCCATGCTACCTACCAAAAGTTTGGTACCATGTTAGCCAGTTCAAAAAGTCGTATTGCTCTGAGTGAGATATAACTAATAGTCTTACAGTTATGATACCTTTTAGTGGCTAACTTAAAGGGGTACTCCGGTGGAAACCTTTTTTTTTTTTTTAAATCAACTGGTGCCAGAAAGTTAAACAGATTTGCAAATTACTTCTATTACACAATCTTAATCCTTCCAGTACTTATTAGCTGCTGAATACTACAGAGGAAATAATTTTCTTTTTGGAACACAGTGCTCTCTGCTGAATCACGAGCACAGTGCTCTCTGCTGACATCTCTGTCCATTTTAGGAACTGACCAGAGCAGCATATTTTTGCTATGGTGATTTTCTCCTATTCTGGACAGTTCTTAAAATGGACAGAGGTGTCAACAGAGAGCACTGTGCTCGTGATGTCAGCAGAGAGCTCTGTGTTCCAAAAAGAAAATTATTTCTTCTGTAGTATTCAGCAGCTTATAAGTACTGGAAGGATTAAGATTTTTTAATAGAAGTAATTTGCAAATCTGTTTAACTTTCTGGCACCATTTGATTTAAAAATAAATAAATAACGTTTTCCACCTGAGTACCCTTTTAAAGTGATTAAAAGCAGTGCTATAAGACAGTACTTGCAACTGCTTTGTAGGTTTTCATTTTTAGCAAATAGTAAAGCCAGAGGTAGACAGCTGCAGGCTCTGTCACATGAGTACATGTACATACTTCTAGAATGCTCTATCTTGTAGAAATTGATGGATTTGCTAAATGTATTTATTTCCAACATAGCACCAACATAGATAATCATTACTCAGATCAGTCCCTGTCCCCGATACTGGTCACTGATCATTGCTCAGTTTTAAACCACATACCAGGCACAGTTTTATAGGCACCAGCTAACCTATCAGTATGTTTTAGAGACTGGAAAGAAACTGGAGAAGCCAGGGAAATGCACAAAACACTGACAAAACATACAAATGCAGATGTTAACCATTGAGCAACCATACTACAGATTGCACAATGAGTACAAATTAATATAACTTAATACAACAGCTGGAGTGTTGCAGGTACTTCACTTCTGTTGGCAAGAAGATAGCTGTAGAGGGTCGACCTGATTTGGCTGCTTTTGGTTAGCATTTCTCATATATATTTTCATATCTCAAAAAATCCAGCATACTTAAGTAAATATGGCTGACTGATACATCCTGATGAGTACATCTACTATATACTTGTAGATAATAGTGGAGTGGGTGGCTGCTGCTGCTGTTGGCAGATCACAAGAACATTGCATAGTTATTTTTATGTCAGTGTTATGCATGTGCACAGCTAAAATAATCTCAAGTGAATATTTCGGCTGCCTGTGTTTAGATGTATTATTCATGCCTGAAAAAAAACCATATAAAGTCACTCAGCAGTGAGATTTCTCTCATTTTTTAGGCTTTAAGCTATGTGGGTGGAGATGTAAACATTCACCTGCCAAATTTAGTGGAATCAAAGATTACCAAAGAGGATGGATCTGTTCTAAAAAGGTTTGGGCTGGCATGGCATCAACGTTAACTGATTGCAGTGAAACTAACAGAAGTGGTCACCTATTCACCTAAAAAAAAGTCTGCCACCAGTCTTGACCCCTCTTCCTCCAAATTGCTGACACCTCTAGACAGGTGACATGGAAACAGGCTTATACACACTTACTGCCCATAGTACAAGCACAAGTTAGCAAATTAAGTTGGGTGTAGGTTGGGTGCTGCCGTGTCCTGAGGTTTCAATGGTACATTTTTCCAAACTACTCCAGTCTACACTTGACTCATCTAGAGGCACATTTGCAGCATTTGGATAACCCATAATGTGACATAGCGTAAACCTATAGCAGTCAATGTAGTCCATATAGTAGGGTTTTTGCAGGGTTTACTAAGGTATCCTTGGGACACTTTACAACTTGAGCAATGCCCACTGGAGACTTTGCATCTTACTGATATAAGGTGTGTATGTAAATAAACATTCTCATAGTTATGCAACAGTCATGTTGCCACCCCATGATTTTTTTTCTAGAAAATGAAGTTTTTCTTACAGAAAAGGATTGCATTAACACATGTTTTGCTATGCACATGTTTATTCCCTTTGTGTGTATTGGAACTAAACCAAAAAAGGGAGGAAAAAATGCAAATTGGACATAATGTTACACCAAACTCGAAAAATAGGCTAGGCAAAATTATTGGCACCCTTTCAAAATTGTGGAAAAATAAGTTTGTTTCAAGCATCGGATGCTCCTTTAAACTCACTTGGGGCAATTAACAGGTATGGGCAATATAAAAATCACACCTCAAAGCTGATAAAAAGGAGAGAAGTTCACTTAGTCTTTGCATTGTGTATCTGTGTGTTCCACACTAAGCATAGACAACAGAAAGATGAGAAGAGAACTGTCTGAGGACTTGAGAACCAAAATTGTGCAAATCCATCTCCAGAGATCTAGTTTTGCCTTTGTCCACAGCGCGCAACATTATCAAGAAGTTTGCAACCCATGGCACTGTAGCTAATCTTCCTGGGCGTGGACAGAAGAGAAAAATTGATGAAAGGTGTCAATGCAGGATAGTCCAGATGGTGGATAAGCAGCCCCAAACAAGTTCCAAAGATATTCAAGCTGTCCTGCAGGCTCTGGGAGCATCAGTGTCAGCGCGAACTATCCATCAACATTTAAATTAAATGAAACGCTATGGCAGGAGACCCAGGAGGTCCCCACTGCTGACACAGAGACATAAAAAAGCAAGACAACGTTTTGCCGAAATGAACTTGAGTAAGCCAAAATCCTTCTGGGAAAACGTCTTGTGGACAGATGAGTCCAAGATAGAGCTTTTTGGTAAAGCACATCATTTTACTGTTTACCGAAAATGGAATGAGACCTAGAAAGAAAAGAACACAGTACCTACAGTGATATATAGTGGGGGTTCAATTATGTTTTGGGGTTGTTTTTCTGCCTCTGGCACTGGGTGCCTAGAATGTGTGCAAGGCATCACGAAATCTGTGGATTACCAACTTATGTGGATTACCAACTTATGTGGGTCGCACTGTACAGCCCAGTGTCAGAAAGCTGGGTTTGCATCCGATATCCTGGGTCTTCCAGCAGGACAATGACCCCAAACATACGTCAAAAAGCACCCAGAAATGGATGGCAACAAAGCGCTGGAGAGTTCTGAAGTGGCAGCAATGAGTCCAGATCTGAATCCCATTAAACACCTGTGGAGAGATCTTAAAATGGCTGTTGGGAAAAGGCGCCCTTCCAGTAAGAGAGACCTGAAGCAGTTTGTAAAGGAAGAGTGGTCCAGCATACCGTCTGAGAGCTGTAAGAAGCTTATTGATGGTTATAGGAAGCGACTGATTTCAGTAATTTTTTCCAAAAGGTGTGCAACCAAATATTAAGTTAAGGGTGCCAATAATTTTGTCCAGACCATTTTTGGAGTTTGGTGTGACATTATGTCCAATTAGCTTTTTTTCCTCTCTTTTTTGGTTTATTTCCAATACACACAAAGGGAAACGTGTGTATTGGAAACGTGTATAGCAAAATCTGTGTTACTGCAATCCTTTTCTGTGAGAAATACTTCATTTTCTTTAAAAAAAATTCAGGGGTGCCAACATTTATGGCCATGACTGTATACATATATATGGTAAAAACTGCTTGCTTGTTAACTATTTAATCTATTAGTGTCAGCTGTTTGAGGGAAATCAAAAGTATTGAGCTAGATCATGGGGTAACTTAGGGAAGTATGTTGTCTCCTGCCTCCACTGTGTGTAGATAACAGAATTGGTTTGAATGTTTACCTTCCACCTAACAGACACATTCATGCTGTAAAATGTTCCTAACATTTCTATGTTGTTCTCATCAAAATGTAATATTGATAATGTATATTTATAATTATTCCGTCTTACTCTTAATCTGTTGGCTGAGGCCACATGGAGAAGTGAGTTTTTAACTTTGTTCACATGATTAAAGTGTTGTATGACAGTTTCTGGTCCTGAGAAGCCGGAATCCATGGGGGCACAGGGCTTTGCACAGAATATTACATCTGTCGGAAAAAGTCGAAAAAAGGTTGATTAACATGTGCGCCAAGAACATCATGAAAAAATGTGAAAAAAGACACCCATAGTTTTAAATGCATTATTTTTTTTTACTTGGTCAGCACTCTGCTCAGCCTAGCCCTATATACATTTGGCAGGAAGCTGCATAGGGCCCCATTCTTCCTGGCAGTCTCCCAGTCTCTGACTGAGAGCACATGGCGAGTGAGATTTTACACCTGTTCACACTTGTTTGGTGCTGTGCGGTGTCCATTGCTGCCACGGTGCCGTGTCTGTGGGGAGATATGGCCCAAGGACGGGTTTGAGTGGCATTGGGGCTGCTCTGTCAGTGGGTCGTTCCCCCTGTGGGCACTGGTGTTGTGGCGGTGGTGGTCGCCGCTCAGTGCTAAGCCATTTTATGCTAGGGACGTTAGGGACCCGCTACTTACAGGTCCCCTTGATGTGGCTAGCGGGCTTGCACTTCATAATCATAAAGTACACTAACGACTAAGCATTAGATCAAGGTGCATGATGTGGATGTGCGACCATGTCTGTTTTCTCCATTTGAATTCACATTTATATTAGCTGCTAGTTTGTTTATTGTACTTATTTAGTTCTATTGTTTTTTAAAACAGCTTTTATACTGATTATAATTATTGGTAATTTAGAGATAGTATACATTGGCCATACTGTGTCAACCGTACATTGCAACTGAGATATTACATTAGTCAGTATTATTATTAGCTTACCTATAGGGTAAGTTTACATGCACAGCTTTTGTCTTGTCTGCCTAAGACACCAAAATTTCTTGTCCCAGCATTATCATTATGGTGAGTCGCTAGTAACATTTGCCATGGCAGCGCCATTTCTCTTCTGGTTTTCTCTGCGTGGGAGCAGTTTCTTCCCTATTGTAGCACTATAAAAGGTAGAAATAGAAGAAGCAGACTTCCTAGACAACAAACAGGGAAGAAACAATGACTGGACTGACAACATAGGGAGGAGGGCAACCAGTTAAAGTTTTAGGCAGATTGGCTGGGCCTTAATGTCCAAATTGGAAATTGCGCTTACATTTGAAATAATCCTTATGACAGCTGTTTAAGTCTGGATTTACAAGCATGTGTGTATTTACCGTAGATGTATGGCTTAGTCATTACATAGTATTGGATTTTATCTGTCAAGACTAAATGTTCAGTAATGGGGAGAGACTATATTGTCCAATGTTGGTTGGCAGCACACAGAACATGCTGTTGCCAAGTCATTGTCATTCAGTTCTACAGTATTAATTCTGTGCAAATGGCATACCTGTCAATGAAAAGGCATAATGCATCCAGTATTGGAAGCCGTATGTGAAAACAAACAGCTAAATGGAAATCCTACTAAAAATTCATCTCTAAAGCTTCCTCCATAGCAGCCATCTGGAACAGCACTCAAGCTGACATAGTAAACTCTGGAGATAACAACTTATTGCTTTATTTAGTACCAGGCTAAACAGACATTTTTAGATGTGGGCATAAATCTATAAAGTCAGGAGCCACATCTCATACAAATCTCTGAAAATGCAGCATAGAATCTAATAGCAATGCATTTAAAGCTAAAAATGTCTAAGACTCGATATAATGTCTACACTCAATATAAGGTATGTATAAAGTTGGGGAATACTGGGTAGGTGTAAGGCCTCATGTACAAGTCAAAGTCCTTGTATTCTACCATATGAGGCATCATATTCGTCCATAGAATCAATGCTTCCAGGGGACAATGCCATTGATATTCAGCATGCGGTGGAGCATGCCTTCATTCTGTTTATGTGAATTTCATGTACAATATAAGCCCATAGATTTCTATGGGTTTTCCATTACTGTAATATGTAAATAAGAACCTCAGCAATGAAATGTGGTTTGAGTAGCTTTACAACATCTTAACCACTTATAGTAAGGTATCCATAGCAAGTCCTTGTTGACATGTGCACTGGAATGAAGACTTTGACTGTATAGAAAATATGACATATGATCAATGTCTTTTATGCCCTACAGAACAAGGATGAATAAAGCCAGCACACAGAAGAGGACTGTGGTGAAGGACCAGCATGGGAAACATGTTTTCGTTGAGCAGCTGGAGGATGTTCCTGAAGTGCTACAGAAGGATGACCTCCAGACTGACCTTCAGCAACTTCTTAACCGCTTCTGTGGAGAGGACTGGAAGAAAAGGGCCAAATGAGAGGCTGCTGCTCCATTCTTACAACACATATCTGTAGTCAGTATGCAAAAGACACATTCTAGTCCATGCCCAAAGGCCATGGGTACCATGCGCAATGGGTAACACCGACACTCCTGTTCTGCAAATGTCATAAACAAAATGATCAGTTTTGTTTGTTTGCAAATGCAAAGATAATTTGTGACCAAAGATAGCATCCTTTCCTTTCCGCTGGTAGATCCATATATTCTCCATTTAATTTGAGATGAATTCAGTTCCCTTTGTCCTTCATGTCAGCTCCGTCCACAGGCCTCTTCATAGTGTTTGCAAAGGCAACCTATTAAAGGATGGACCACACCATATTACTTACACAGAGTGAATGTGCTCCGTGGATTTGGAGATACCAGATGCTACTATAGGCCTTGATGAGACTTTGCTAACAGGAAAACAAAGTAGTTCCTGAAAGAGACTTTATAATGCTTTCTGCATTTAGTACAGGATTCCAACTATCAATACGCAGTCATTACTGTTTCAGGTTATTCTAGTGTATATCACTGGATTTAAGATATCCTCACTACAGTTAAGGGAAAAAGTAAATAACCAGATAAATAACCAATCTGCTGCTTATGAAAAGGCAGAAATACAAAAAAATTCCAATATTATAAAGTGGACAGACGCTAAAGTCCCCATCTTCCCTACTGCAAGACCTGTGCTCATGTCCATGCTACAGTAGCAGACCATTTAGCCTTATATAACTAGTGGGAATGGCTGCTTATGGTGGCACTGTAAATACTATGATGGGAGAGAGAATTCCCCATTTAAGGAAAACTAATAATAAATAAGTCACCTTGTTTATCAGGATTTCCTATGGCACATGCATGTGGCATTAAACAAAGATTAAACTCCTGTAATCATGTGTGGAACTTGTTAACCCTCTTAGCACTGAGCAAGCAGTTTTCACAAATGTGTCCTCTTCTATTTCTGTATTTTATTTTTATGTCAAAAGCTAAAGACACAATGCAGGTTTCAGTTCTATTTTTTATGTCTTTATGTCGGGACTAATTCTTGGAAATGATTCTAGCATTTATGCACTTTTTTTTTTTTAAAAGAAGGGATTATAAAGAAAATGGAAATATTTTTTGTCTTCTGTACCTTATTCTTCTGGTGGTTTAACTATGTAGCCTTTTAACGTACAAAATATATATATAGATACATATAAGCACTATACATTTTAAACCCATTTATTTAATGTAAGTATAGATTGGGAATTGAAAAGATCAAAACATTGCATTAAACTAGAACAAGCTAATTTATAAATAATACAAGAAAAAAAAAGCAAAAAAAAAAAATATATAAAAACCACAACGAAAACAAATTAGGCCTTTGCTCTAAGGGGGGGAGGAGAAAGACCCACCGAGAGAGATGAATGTCAGTTGTAAATTACTAGGGTTTCAGTCAATCCCTTAACAATTCTCTGGGGCCCTTGGGTTTATTTAATGAAAATGACCTACTGTGTAGCTTCATTTCTTTCTAGCAGAAACATTGCTAAATGACTTTCTCAGCAGGAAAGTCCGGTCACTTACCATGAAGTCTGGATGGGAGTCTTGCAGCTATTGTCATTTAGGGCTATCATGTCCATTGTGTGACAAGGTCTGAAGAAACAAATCGGTTGTGCTATTTGCAGTGCAGATGATGTCTGTGTAACAGCATAAATTGTTCCTCACTTTTATAGGTTCTGGTTCCTTTTTATTTCTGCTCTGTTATAAAACAAAGTTTACTACTGTGAGAAGTGACATTTAAGTTGATGATTCAGCATCTTGTTCCCATGGTGATAACACTAATTTAATATATCTATGAGGGCATGTCTTAGTTAAAAATGGCAAAAATAAATCACACTAACGATACATAGCTGCAACGTGTACAATGGCTGATTTAATTAAATAAAGTGTTCAATGTACAAATAGCTGCTTGTTTTTTCTCTGGTGATCGGCTGTGCATGGTATTTATACGTGTCATACACTGGGAATGAAAGCCCATGGACATTGTGCATTGAGTTATCAAATAAAGCTTTTTGTCCAACTCCATCTACATCAATGTCCACAATTCCAAAACATTGTAGGATGCCATTGCTAATAGAGATGAGGAAACAGAATGGGACAGATCTAGGAAACGGTCTAGGAATGGGTTCACACATGGGGGAGGAAGTTGTCTTATAGTAAGATCCTCTTTATTGCCCATAGTAACCAATCACAGCTCTGTTGCTCTAGTATCTTGCTCTACAATCTTACTATAAGACAACGTAATACCGTATTTTTCGCCGTATAAGACGCACTTTTTCTTCCCCAAAACTGGGGGGAAAAAGTCGGTGCGTCTTAGACGGCGAATACACCCCTATCGCGGCGGGCCCTGCGGCCATCAACGGCCCGGACCCGCGGCTAATACAGGACATCACCGATCGTGGTGATGCCCTGTATTAACCCTTCAGACGCGGCGATCAAAGCTGACCGCCACGTCTGAAGGGAAAGTGACACTAACCCGGCTGTTCAGTCGGGCTGTTCGGGACCGCCGCGGATTTCACCGCGGCGGTCCCGAACAGCCTGACTGAATAGCCGGGTTAGTGCTTACAGGACACCGGGGGGGACCTTACCTGCCTCCTCGGTGTCTTCTCCGTTCAGGGATCCCCTGTATGGCCGGCGCTCTCCTTCCTCGTCGTCACGTACGTGCGTCGGGGTGCGTAACGACGTGATGGCGGTGACGTAGAGCGAGGATACCCGGCCGGCAGCAGAGACGTTCCAGAGCGACGGGGACATGGCGACATCGATGGAGCGACATCCAGGGCAGGGGTGACGGGTCCGTAGCGGCGGGGACACGTGAGTATTAAATCCTATGCAGTGGTCTTCAATCTGCGGACCTCTTGATGTTGCAAAACTACAACTCCCAGCATGCCCGGACAGCCAACGGCTGTCCGGGCATGCTGGGAGTTGTAGTTTTGCAACATCTGGAGGTCCGCAGGTTGAAGACCACTATTGGGTTCAAAATCTTTTTTTAGATTCTGCCCCTAAAAATTGGGTGCATCTTATACGCCGGTGCGTCCTATAGGACGAAAAATACGGTAAATCCCCCATTGGGGTGGGGGGGGGGGGTAGGTTTGCACCAGTTGTTATATGTGTCTAACCCCACAAGAGTTGGTATGGTATCAACTGATCAATGGCATAGATGTGCTGCCAACAAGGGGCCTGAAACCTCAGTTGCCACAAAAGGGAATTGTTAAAGTTTTTGAAGTATTTCAGATGTGAGTATGTGTATGTACACTTAGGAATTGGAGAGGAATTGAAGAGGAAGGATTTTGGTCAGAAAAAATCTGCCATTTATGCTTGCCAAGAATTGAAGCAGAAATTACAAGCAGGAGGAGCAGCAAATGATGGTTGTGAGGAAGTCCAGTCATTTCAGATTGTACTCCGCTTCAAACTGATTTTCAAGCGGATTCCGCCTGAAGAATGAACATGTTCAATCCTCAGGCTGAATATAATTCAGCATGAAAATTCTGCTTGACGAAATTCCTCAGTGTGAACAGGGCAGCAGAAAGTCCATTAAAGTCAATACATTTTCCTTTAAAGGGGTACTCCTGTGAAAAACTGGTGCCGGAAAGTTAAACAGATTTGTAAATTACTTCTATAAAAAAATCTTAATCCTTCCAGTACTTCTTAGAGGCTGAATACTACAGAGGAAATTATTTTCTTTTTGGAGCACAGAGCTCTCTGCTGACATATCTGTCCATTTTAGGAACTGTCCAGAGCAGCATATTTATGCTATGGGGATTTTCTCCTACTCTGGACAGTACTTAAAATGGACAGAGATGTCAGCAGAGAGCACTGTGGTCATGATGTCAGCAGAGAGCTGTGTTCCAAAAAGAAAACCATTTCCTCTGTAGTATTCAGCAGCTAATAAGTACTGTAAGGATTAAGATTTTTTTAATAGAAGTAATTTACAAATCTGTTTGAGGCTGGGTTCACACTGTGGAATCCCTATAGATGTCAATGCATTTCTGAGCAGATCTCCCAAAAGAACCACCCAGAAATGCATTGCTGTCTACAGGGACAGTAATGCAGTCCACGAGGTCCTAATGCCACCGGCTCGATCTACGGCAGAAATTCTGCCCGGAGATTCCGCAGTGTGAACCCAGCCTAACTCTCTGGCACCAGATGATTTAAAATAAAAGAAGTTTTCCACCGGAGTACCCCTTTAAGGATAAATTGAAGCAGAATCACTCTAGTAAATTCCTCTCCAATTCCTCAGTGTTATCATTCCCTAAGGCTATGTTCACACGGGGGAATGTCCGCACATAAAAACCTCCGTGTGGACATTCCTGACAGCGGAGCGCTGGCACAACTTGTAGACAGCAATGCATTTCCGTTCGAAGTCCAGAGAAGGAATAGACATGTCTATTCTTTCTGCAGACACTAGAATTTGAATTTCTGCGCCAGATGTTTCCAGCGCGGATATTCTGCCATGTGAACAGCGTAGCAGAATCCTGTTGACATCAATAGGACATGTCATCGTGTTAACATAGCCTCCAATTTCACATCAGCTCTGCAGGTACCAGTTTGGTACCATATACTGGTAGCATTTTCCATTAGTATGACCTCCTACTTCTGGGCCAAGGACATCACAAATATGACGTTATATGAGACATGACCCATTCAAAAATAGTTTGTGATTGGTATATCCCTGAATGATGTTACAATGACTGTGATATCTATAAAGAGTGATTCAGAGGGTAACTGTTCATGTCAGGATATGAACATGCAGAGAATAGAGGAACAGATTTATAGAGGTAAAATTCTAATTGTCACAGGCATGAAAGGAAAACACAAATCTGGAAAAGTGGGAAATTGTAGTTTGTATAAATTTGGTGTACAATGGTTCCCTTATATGAACAAACAAGATTATTGGACAACTGTTCATTACAAGAACACAAATAGAAGAGTGAAAATAGGGAATAAAGTGACACAATAGCAATGAGTATATTCAATATATTACACAGCAAAATCAAAAAGAAAAATAGCCAGCACTACTACCTAATACACGGGTGCACGCTGCTGTGGCAAATACAGAGTATACAAAAAAAAAAGGTTGCAGCAGCACTCTTGGTCAAAAAGGAGGCTCTTAGCGCACTTTGTGATCAAAACGTGTCCCCCATCCACCACACTGAGGTGGCCTAATTTCAGATAGGACCCTAACACTCATTTCACTCACCTCTGCTCGGCATATGGCCTCTGACTGGGTGACATGCAGGATCCAATATCAATTTATAAAACCTCCTGTGAACAGGGAGGGGTGCACGGCTACAGAGTGCCGCTGCAACCTTCTTTTTTGTATATTCAATATATTATTACAAATTTTTATGGGACTTTTTGACTGCTTTTTATTTATTTATTTTCTGGTATTTGATGTGATAAGCCATGCCCGGACTTTCATTTTTTTTTTTTACTTTAACGCCACTGACTTTGTGGTTTCATTTACATTATATTTTAATAGCTCAGACATTTCAGCACATGAAGATACCACATGTGTTTATTTTATTTTTTTACATTGTTTTATTTAAAAATTGGGAAAAGGGGTAATTCAAACTTAAGGTAAGGGCGTATTCACATTTATTAAACATGTTTTCACTATTTTTATAGTCCCCATAGGGGACTATTTCATGCAATCTTTCAATTGCAAACACTAAACAATGCTGTGCTATAGTACAGCATTGATTAGTGTTACCAGCGCTCCACTAGTACAGGCTGCCTGCAAATTTAGAGCACTGATCGAAAGGGAGGGTAACTGGTAAGAGACCTCTGTCTGTACTTTAAGCTGATCTTGACCCAGCTATTTCACCACAGTGCTATTTCCCAATCAGCATCTCCGAACAACCGGCAATTGAATTTCGGCACTTTTGGACATCACTGATTATGGTGATGTCTGGTATAAACTCTTTAGACAGTTCAATCAAAGTTAATTGGTGATGTCCGGCATTAGCCAGAGGTCCTATAATGAAGTAGGCTCAGCTCCATAGATGGGATCAAATATTTTTCTGATCCCAGTAGTTGTTTTGGTGTGACAGCACCCCCTTCCCTATGAATGATCATTCAGGCACTTGCTGTACGCTCCCTCAATCACAATGTCATCAAATGATGCTAAGGTTTTAAAATCACTCAGTATTACACGTGTGATCATTTTGGTTACTAAATGGCAGTATTAGGCCATTGTAAAAAGTATTAGGCCATGTTAAATGTGAACATTGCCTTATAAGACCACTATATGTCCTTTTTATAGTTCTTTATGGAAGCTTCCATACAAACTTGTGGTGCTCCAAGATGTCTCACTGGTATCACTTTTTAACTGGGAGTAACACAATTTTCCATTCCACCTAATGCTACAGAAGGAATAGCTTTACCCCTGGGCTCCATTTCCTAATCCTGGGAGCATAGTAACAGTGAGTTTTTGTTCAGGATCAGGAGTGATGAACCAGTTGTTTCATGAATGGAATATTTACTTGTCTCTCCACATTCAAGGTGCACTGGAGTATTGTGTTCAATTCTGGGCACCTGTATTTATGGCTGAACTGGAGAAGGTGAAGAGGAAGGCGACAAAGATAATTGATGGTATGGGAGGATTACAGTACCAACACAGGTTATTAAAGAGTACCTGTCACCAAATAAAACTTAATATAGTGTAAAATTATCAACATAAATACAATAATGTTTAAAATGTAATAGAAAAACCCTCCACTAGGTGCCTCTGCTCTGTTCCCTGCCAAAATTAATACAGTGAGTTTGGTCTTCTCCCGGCCTGGCAGGAGTCCAAATTCAGGAAGTGCTTCTCTGTACTGAGCTTGATTGACAGCTGCACAGAAAGTGAAAGCTCCACAGATTCTCACTGAAAGGTGCAGGAGAGCCTCACTGATAGCAACACAGACTGAAATATGCATGAGGTCTTCTATTCATCACAGCACTGCAACCATGTGAGGGCGGAAGTGGTCCCCCAGCAGGCTTCAGTGGTGTCATGCCTGCTGGGAAATGCCCACTTTCTCCTGCTGGGAAATTGCACTATGTGAGCTAGAAGAAAGGTAAGATACACAGCTTTTTAAAGCTGGATGGGGTGTTAGGAGTAGTTAGGGAACATACCCTGAGTTAGTTTAACAACAGTTTATTTGGGTGACAGGTACCTTTTAAGCTTGGGGTTATTTAGTTTGGAGTAAAGATGTCTTAGGGGTGATTTGATCACAATGTACAAATATATGAATGGACAGTACCTTTCTAGTGATCTTTTTGTACCTAGGCTGGTAACCATGACAAGGGGGCATCTTCTAGGTCTAGATAAAAGAAGGTTTCACCATTATCACAGATGGGGATTCTTTACTGTAAGAGCATTGAAACTATGGAAGTCTCTGCCGCATGATGCTGTGATGTCTGACTCAATAAACAAGTTCAAGGGGGGCCTGGATGTTTATCTGGAAAAATATAATATTGCAGGTTATGGCTATTAGATTATGTGGATAGAACATTGATCCAGGCATTTATTGTGATTGCAATATTGGGGTCAAGAAGGCAATTTTCCCCGGTCATGGAGCAATTGGCATCAGCCTCATGGTGGGGGGTTGCCTTCCTCTGGATCAACACAGTAGGGTTTTTAGGTTGAACTTGATGGACTCTTTGTCTTTTTTTCAACCTTACAAGCTAAGCAACCAATCAGATCGCCTTTTCAAAATGAAAGAAACAATCTTATTGGTTGGTATGGGCAACTAAGCAACTTTTCCTCTGGACAGGTTTTGATAAATCTCCCCCTATGTTACATGCAACTTCAGAAATTTGCAGAACAAACAAGATCATAAAGCAAAAGAAAAACATCTGTACTTTCTATTGGCAGAAAGTGAAGCTCCAATTTAGAGGCACATGGAAGACTATATAATATATTATGAGAAATCTGCTTTTATATATAAAAAAAAAAAACCTGCAGGCTATGCCAACCTCCCTGCCTCTGCTAATGCCAACATCAAGCCGGTATAATAGAGGATATGTGTGTATAAAAATAAACATTTATGGCATATTTATGATCACCCAGTGCATCCACTTCTGTGTATGCCACTTTGTAAACTTCACGTCTTACTGATTTGCATTCTTTTCTTTGCTTGTTTATTTGTTTGAGTGCCTTTATTCCTCAAGGATTTACCTGTACAGTCCCAGCTTCATTTAAACAACAATTTACTTTCCACTGAGAATATTCCTTCGTGAGTAATGTCACATAAGAGGCAGAAGAATAACAGGGAATACCATCTCCATTTACATCCACATATAATAGAATCACAAGTTGCCTGCAGAGCAGGAAAGTCACAGAAACAAGACTTGTACAGCATATCAAATAGAAATAATTATTTACAGTAAAAACAAGAGCTGTTTACATTGGTAAATGCTGTTTATATGACACAAAATACTCCAGATAAGCCGGAATTTCCAGGAGATTGCTCTATTCATTACACATTATGTAAATTAATTTTTCTGTGCAACATCAATGCATTTTATTAACCCTTTAATGACTGAGAAGTATTGTTCTGAGAATTTGTTTTTGTATTTTACTTCTTCCCCTCCTAGTCTTCAAAGAGCCCGATCAGCCCGGTATCGCCGCAGATCGCAAGGGCGATTTCCCTTGCGATTTGCGGCGATCGCCGACATGGGGGGCCTACATGGCCCCCCTTGGCGTTTGCCGCTCGGCGAGCGGCAGAGACCGGAAATACAACAGGACGTTCTCTAACATCCTTGGGCATTAAAGCCCAGGTAGCTGGGACGTTAGAGAACGTCCTATGGCCTAAAGAGGTTAAGTATTATCGAAATATGTTTAGCCGTTTGGAAGTTATGCAGTAACATATATTTCCCGTAGACTTCTATGGGACTTTAAACAAAAACCCCGACCCTGGCAAATGGGGGTGAGTAAGGGTTAAATCACCTATCCTATGTTTGTTGTTGACATATAAGTAACGTGTGCCAAGTTTCATGTTAATATCCTTAGCCATTTGGACGTGATGCTGGAACATACACCCACACATACACACACATTGAGTTTTATATATATATATATATATATATATATATATATATATATATATATATATATAGATTAGCAAGACATCCCCAGTAAAGGAGTGGTTCTTCAGGTGGTGACCACAGACCACTTCTCAGTTCCTACGCTTCCTGGCTGATGTTTTGGTCACTTTTGAATGCTGGTGGTGCTTTCACTCTAGTGATAGCATGAGACAGAGTCTACAACCCACACAAGTGGCTCAGGTAGTGTAGCTCATCCATGATTGCACATCAATGCGAGCTGTGACAAGAAGGTTTGCTGTGTCTGTCAGCGTAGTGTCCAAAAACAGACTCCATGAGGGTGGTATGAGGGTAGGGGTTGTGTTTACAGCCCAACAGGTTGCAGGTACGTAATGCGACATGTCTGGGCATGGGCATTCCGGTGATGTCATGCATATATAATTAATTATGCAAATTACCATGGCTGGTATTTTTTAGCAAAAAAGGTGACAACCCTTGGGGGAATGTGGGGTTGATGGGGGGTTGATGAGAGGGTGATGTGGGCGTCATCTTTCGCCATTCACTCTGCATCGTAACTGACATGTTATACTGTATATACATTCATAAAATCAATACCTAAAGTATATAGTTTTAATTTGCTAGGTCCATACACTGTAAGTCCGGTTTTCTGACTGAACTGAAAACCATGGTATGCTACAGTTTTCAGCAAAAATGAGCCAACCGGAGTCATTATCTGACTCCGGACGGCTCATTCAAATGAATGAGATGCAGGCCGGGTCCGGCTGGGATACGTGAGCGCCCGGTTTTCACATGTCCCAGCTGGATCCGGTGACTGTATTGAACAATCGTGGTGTGAATGCACCCTAAGATATAATGATGCCCCCTCCCTCCTTCCTATCTGCTCCAGACCACATGTCTTCTTGCGATACTCCAGCACTAACTGCAAGAAGATCTTGTGATGCAGAAAATCCTGACGTGGGTGGACCCCCCTCAGACCCGGGCCCTCGGGTAGTGCCCGACTGCTCGACCTATCAGTCCGCCCCTGGAATGAACCCTTAACCCCTTAGGGTTTTTAAATGTTTGCACTTTAATTTTTCCTAAAAATCATAACGCTTTCAGTTTACCACCTACAGACCCATATGAGGGCATGTTTTATGCACTACCAATTTGACTTTGTAATGACATCAGTCATTTCACCACAAAATCTACAGCGAAACCCCCAAAAACTATTATGAATCATTGAAACCAAAAACTCGCCATTTTGTAATTTTAAGCGACTTCCGTTTCCATGCAGAGTACTTTCCATGACACCTTATTTTTATTCCGTAGGTCCTTACAATTAAAATACGGACAGCGGGGAGGCAGGTAAGGGCCTTCCCTTTTACGGTTTTGCCGTGGTGGTCCCGATCAGCTCCGCTTCATTTAAGATTCCGCAATTAACTTTGATCACGGCATTTAAGGAGTTATGCCGGGCATCACTGCGATCAGTGATGTCCGGCATTAGACACGGGTCCCAGCAGCTGATAGGTGCATGGACCACCCCGCTATGATGCAGGGTCAGTACGTAAGCCCGTGTCATAGCAGGGGAGTAGGTGCAGGGCATACAGGTATATCTTAAGGGAGATTTATCAATACTTGTGTAGAGGAAGAGTGGTGCAGTTGCCATTAGCAACCAATTAGATTGCTTCTTTCATTTTTCAAAGGCCTCTTTTAAAATGAAAGAAGAAATCTGGTTGGTTGCTATGGGCAACTGCACCACTTTTCCTCAACACAGGCTTTAATCAGTCTTCCCCAATGCATACACACGTTGTGTAAAAAAAAAAAAAAAAAAGGCTGTCTGTGTGTGAGCATAGCCTTAATGTATAAAAATGTAAACTACATTGACTCCTATATCTTTTTTTTTTATTAGCAGAGCTGTGTGAGGGCTCATTTTTGCACTTTGGCCTCTAGTTTTTGATACTATTTTGTGACTTCTTGATTGCTTTTTATTCCATTTTTTTCTGGTGAGGTCTTGAAAATCCTGCAAATCTGACTTTTGTTTTCATTTTAAGGGTACGTTCCCACCTGGCGTATACACAGCGTATTTCACTATGCGTAAAATCTGCAGCAGCGGCGGGAAATACACTGCGTATCCCTCGCTCACCATACACACAAAGGCTTTCCCGTGGCAGCCCTATGTGTGAAGTGCAGTGCATTTTGGAGGCGGGGCCGTGTGCTGGCGTGACTGTGACACGCGGCTCTGCTTCCAAAACTCACTACACACATAGGGCTGCTGCCGGAAAGCCTTGTGTGTATGATGAGCGAAGGATACGCAGCATATTTCCTGCTGCTGCTGTAGATTTTACGTAACGTGAAATACGCTGCGTATACGCCAGGTGGGAACGTGCCCTAATAGGAAAATGTCAAAAGGGGTTGATTAAAATGTTTTTAATGGGGGAATTTTTTTTCCAGGTTATTAGTTTTTTGTGTCCCTAGGAGACTTCACTCCACAATTGTTGATTGCTTATACATATGTGTTGCACTGAACTGTCAATTCACTGTTCGTCTATTACAGTCTGCTTTACCAGATTTACTAAAATTAGACTAGACAGTTTAACAATATGCCAGATTTATCAACTTATATCACGCTGTTTAAAATATATGTCATATTCTTAGACTGTCTAGTTAAGTTTAGACCCACCATCAACCAAGTGTTTGTCAGAATTCTGGCTCATTGTTGGCCCACAGTGTCACATCTTAAAGCAGTACTCCCGTGGAAAACTATTTTTTTTTTTAATTAACTGGTGCCAGAAAGTTAAACAGATTTGTAAATGACTTCTATAAAAAAAAAAATCTTAATCCTTCCAATACATTTTAGGGTCTGTATACTACAGAGAAAAATGCTTTTCTTTTTGGATTTCTCTGATGTCATGAGCACAGTGCTCTCTGCTGACCTCTGCTGTCCATTTTAGGAACTGTCCAGAGCAGCATATGTTTGCTATGGGGATTTTCTCCTGCTCTGGACATTTCCAAAAATGGACAGCAGAGGTCAGCAGAGAGCACTGTGGTCATAACATCAGAGAAATCAAAAAAGAAAAGCATTTCTTCTGTAGTATATAGCCCCTAAAAAGTACTGGAAGGATTAAGATTTTTCAATAGAAGTAATTTACAAATCTGTTTAACTTTCTGGCACCAGTTAATTAAAAAAAAAAAAAAAAGTTTTCCATGGGAGTACCCCTTTAAAAAGTTATTCAGCAATTGAGGTTTTTTTTACAAACGTATGCCACTCAGCGAATCACTGGTCAAGGTGGGATATCGCTACTGCCAGTGATAAGCTTAGTGGCAGTATAACACCTTATTGACCCTAATACCTCCCAGGCTCCACATTTCAGGTTGCAGCTAAGGAAGAAAATCGCTGTGGGGACCAGAGCAGGACATTGGAGGTACCGCTGAAGGTGAGTAAAGGTTTTATTTTGTTATAGCCCACACAATGGGGTGTTTGTTACAGGGAAAAGTATCTTAAAAGTGTTAATAACTAATAAAAAGGAGGTGCAAGTCGTGTGAGACAGTTTTTGGTGCAATTGGAAGAGCAAATCTGCCTCCATGTCATTTTCATGAATCTGAACAGCTTGTTTTCCTCTAAATACCCTGCGTGTATGTATGTATATATATATATATATATATATATATATATATATATATATATATATATATATAAATAAGAAAAACCCTTATCACTTATTGTCGTAATAACTGTGGGTGTTGTAAACCAAGGTTCAGTACTACTGGGGCACAGAGAAGGTATAACACTAACATGTGCCAGCTATATTATACAGCCAACACACTGCTCTAACAGAAGAGTTACTTACAACTCCATTCCTGGCCATTTGATAATTAACAAGCAAGAAACCTAAGTAGTTTTGCAGAGGCAGGGAGCTCCCATTTTAAGACATTCAGCACCCCATGATGGAATCACATTGTGCAGATAGCTTGCCATTAGAGGCAAGGCCCTAACAATGTGTAGTGCCACAGGGGGTGCTAGGAATACCTTATCACTTCATGCCGCCAGTGCACCATTAGCCTATACACAGTCCGAGGTTGGAGACAGCTTCTCCTGGGCCAAACATGGGGAGTAAAGAAACACACCGACTTCAGGTTACGGATATGTGCCTTTCACTGTATTACAGTATGGTGCAGAGTGGAGAGGATGCAGTGTAACCCCTTGGGGGCCCTATTACCTTTCTGGGAATTATGGTGCTTTCACCCTACTTACTTATTTGATATAAAAATAAGGATTGTTCCAGGTCACTAGGGTTCTGACAAGGTCCTGATACTTTCTCCGCCAGGCTTGAATTTCCTGTGCGGGAGATCCTTGCAGAATGGCAGGATAAGACTTGAGATTAGATTTGTTCTGGACTTCCCTCAGAACTTCTCCACATGCAGCTCACACCTTTACCACACATGTGCTCAGCATGATCTCACACAGGAACTGGGGTAACTCCTCCCCCACTACACTATATACTACTGAATTTAGGGGTTCCCATTTGCAGCCAAGGTCACATGGGCTTGCACTAGACATGTGCAATTCGGTTCGGCACGAATGTCTAAATTAACGAATTTTACCGTTTTCGTGCATTCGGACCGATCCGAATGCACGAAAACATATTTTGAACATTCCCGAATAGCCACGATAATACGAATAGCAAAGTAACGAATACATTCGTTATTTCCCGACCATAATGCTGTAAATAACGAATGCATTCGTTATCTGTAAACGACCGTGAATAATTCATTCTGATGACAAATATAATAAAAAGGATATAGTTTGATTTTTCGGATACATTCGGTATTCGGGTACATTCGGTAAATCTTTTTAGTCTTTTTTTGGACTTTAGCGATCCTAAAAAATTATGGAGATACCTTTTTTTATAAAAATTTCGTAGGGTATCATAAAAAAAAATAATAAAAAAGATACAGTGGTGATGGAAAAAATTGTATCTAATGAAATGTATCATTTTTATTATGAAATGTTTATTCATTTTTAAACAGGGATCAATTTATGTGAGCGGGTAAAGCACTAAAAATGTAGCCGACAATAATGAAAATGTAGTGTGTGCGTGTTTTTCACTTTTTTTAAAAACATTTTTTAGGTAGTACTACTACTCCCAGCATGGAACACACTCTTCCATGATGGGAGTAGTAGTTACCTGTACTAATTAACAGATCGCAGGGGTCCCTTGCGATCCTCTTGTATAATGTATAGATGCAGCGGCTGCTCTTCTATGGTCCCCTGCACTCACGTATATGTACACATATTCATATTTCCCGCAGAGCTGTGATTGGCCAGATGGTTCCAGCCAATCACAGCTCTCTGTGAGAAATAGGAATATGTGTATATATACGGCCGTGCAGGGGACCATAGGAGAGCGGCCGCCACATTCATACATTATACTGGAGGATCGCAGCGGGTGTCAGGAGTGATACCCGCAGTGATCTTTCCTTTACTACAAGTACTAATACTCCCAACATGGAGCACACTCTGCTCCATGCTGGGAGCTGTAGTACCTGCATTAATAGACAGTTCGCAGCGGGTGTCAGAAGTTACACTCGCTGCCATATGTCTATTAATGCAGGTACTACAGCTCCCAGCATGGAGCAGAGTGTGCTCCATGTTGGGAGTATTAGTACCTGCAGTAAGGGACAGATCCCAGGGATGTCACTTCTCCTGACACCGCTGCGATCGTCCTTATGTGAATGTCGGGATCAGCTGTTCTCAGGGCTACAGAGCCGGGAGAACAGCTGACGCTGAGCCGTAGGTATACATCGTATATCTACTGCCCAGCAAGAACTTACAGTGAGCCTGCAATGTGTATACAGTATACACATTGCTGGCTCACTTAACCCCTTGCTGAGCTGTGCGCTATGCGCAAGCCCAGCAAGGGAAGAGTTAACTTACACTGCTGGACAGTGTAGGTTAACCCTTTGGGCGGTATACACTATATACAGCTATCTATAGATAGCTGTATACAGTGTATACAGAAGACGAAGTCCAGCTTACTTCCCTCGAGTCCCGGGCGGGGTTCGTGTAGCTCCGCCCCCTAGTGATGACGTCATTAGGGGGCGGAGCTACAGAAGGGAACAAGGCTAATTAATCTGAAGCTCTGTTCACATTGTACGTTTTGTATAATGTGAACAGACCCTTCTGGCAGTGTCTACCCAGACAGGGAGACTCCAGCTGTTGCTAAACTACAACTCCCAGCATGCCCAGACAGCCAAAGGCTGTCTGGGCATGCTGGGAGTTATAGTTTTGCACCAATTGGTGGCTCCCTGTTTGGGTAGACATTGCATCATGGGTGCTCTCCCCAGCGGACAGCGCCAAAAATGTCATAACCAATTTTTTGTGTTTTTTTCTTCTCGTTTCAGATCCGTGTATGCAGAGGATTACTGCGGATTCGATGGATTACGGCGGATTATTTATTTTTTCCTTTAATAAAATGGTTAACGAGGGCTGTGGGGGAGTGTTTTTTTAAATAAAATAATTTTTCCAATGTGTTGTGTTTTTTTTTTATTGAATTTTCAAGGTTAGTAGTGGACGCTGTCTTATTGACGGAATCCATTACTAGGCCAGGGCTTAGTGCTAGCCCCAAAAACAGCTAGCGCTAACCCCCAATTATTACCCCGGTACCCACCGCCACAGGGGTGCCGGGAAGAGCCGGTACCAACAGGCCCGGAGCGTCAAAATGGCGCTCCTGGGCCTAGGCGGTAACAGGCTGGCGTTATTTAGGCTGGGGAGGGCCAGTAACAATGGTCCTCGCCCACCCTGGTAACGTCAGGCTGTTGCTGTTTGGTTGGTATCTGACTGAGAATGAAAATACGGGGAACCCTATGCGTTTTTTTTTTAAATTTTTTTATTTAAATTTAAAAAAAAAACGCATAGGGTTCCCCGTATTTTCATTCTCAGCACAATACCAACCAAACAGCAACAGCCTGACGTTACCAGGGTGGGTGAGGACCATTGTTACTGGCCCTCCCCAGCCTAAATAACGCCAGCCTGTTGCCGCCTAGGTCCAGGAGCGCCATTTTTGACGCTCCGGGCCTGTTGGTACCTGCTCTTCCCGGCACCCCTGTGGCGGTGGGTACCGGGGTAATAATTGGGGGTTAGCGCTAGCTGTTTTTGGGGCTAGCACTAAGCCCTGGCCTAGTAATGGATTCCGTCAATAAGACAGCTTCCGCTACTAACCCTGAAAATTCAATAAAAATTTAAAAAAAACACAACACATTGGAAAAATTATTTTATTTAAAAAAACACTCCCCCACAGCCCTCGTTAACCATTTTATTAAAGGGGAAAAAAATAATCCGCCGTAATCCATCGAATCCGCAGTAATCCTCTGCATACACGGATCTGAAACGAGAAGAAAAAAAAACACGAAAAATTGGTTATGACATTTTTGGCGCTGTCCGCTGGGGAGAGCACCCATGATGCAATGTCTACCCAAACAGGGAGCCACCAATTGGTGCAAAACTACAACTCCCAGCATGCCCAGACAGCCTTTGGCTGTCTGGGCATGCTGGGAGTTGTAGTTTAGCAACAGCTGGAGTCTCCCTGTCTGGGTAGACACTGCCAGAAGGGTCTGTTCACATTATACAAAACGTACAATGTGAACAGAGCTTCAGATAAACTAGCCTTGTTCCCTTCTGTAGCTCCGCCCCCTAGTGACGTCATCACTAGGGGGCGGAGCTACACGAACCCGGCCCGGGACTCGATGGAAGTAAGCTGGACTTTGTCTTCTGTATACACTGTATACAGCTATCTATAGATAGCTGTATAAAGTGTATACCGCACAAAGGGTTAACCTACACTGTCCAGCAGTGTAAGTTAACTCTTCCCTTGCTGGGCTTGCGCATAGCGCACAGCTCAGCAAGGGGTTAAGTGAGCCAGCAATGTGTATACTGTATACACATTGCAGGCTCACTGTAAGTTCTTGCTGGGCAGTAGATATACGATGTATACCTACGGCTCAGCGTCAGCTGTTCTCCTGGCTCTGTAGCCCTGAGAACAGCTGATCCCGACATTCACATAAGGACGATCGCAGCGGGTGTCAGGAGAAGTGACATCCCTGGTATCTGTCCCTTACTGCAGGTACTAATACTCCCAACATGGAGCACACTCTGCTCCATGCTGGGAGCTGTAGTACCTGCATTAAGAGACATATGGCAGCGAGTGTAACTTCTGACACCCGCTGCGATCTGTCTATTAATACAGGTACTACAGTTCCCAGCATGGAGCAGAGTGTACTCCATGTTGGGAGTGGTAGTACTTGTAGTAAAGGGGAGATCACTGCGGGTATCAATCCTGACACCCGCTGCGATCCTCCAGTATAATGTATGAATGCGGGGGCCGCTCTCCTATGGTCCCCTGCATGGCCGTATATATACACATATTCCTATTTCTCACAGAGAGCTGTGATTGGCTGGAACCATCTGGCCAATCACAGCTCTGCGGGAAATATGAATATGTGTATATATACGTGAGTGCAGGGGACCATAGAAGAGCAGCCGCCGCATCTATACATTATACAAGAGGATCGCAAGGGACCCCTGCGATCTGTCAATTAGTACAGGTAACTACTACTCCCATCATGGAAGAGTGTGTTCCATGCTGGGAGTAGTAGTACTACCTAAAAAATGTTTTTAAAAAAAGTGAAAAACACGCACACACTACATTTTCATTATTGTCGGCTACATTTTTAGTGCTTTACCCGCTCACATAAATTGATCCCTGTTTAAAAATGAATAAACATTTCATAATAAAAAAGATACATTTCGTTAGATACAATTTTTTTCATCACCACTGTATCTTTTTTATTATGATTTTTTTATGATACCCTGCGAAATTTTAATAAAAAAGGTATCTCCATTATTTATTAGGATCGCTAAAGTCCAAAAAAAGACTAAAAAGATTTACCGAATGTACCCGAATACCGAATGTATCCGAAAAAACAACACGAATACCCGAATACCGAATGTATCCGAAAAATCTAAACCGAAAATATTGCCGAACCGAAATTTTTTTCCAATACGAAAAAACGAAACGAAATTAAACGAAAATTTTTCTAGTGCACAAGTCTAGCTTGCACTGCTCCTCTGTTCTTAAAGGTATAACATATATAAATAACAGATAACATTGTACATATTAGAAATATAAATAAGAATATGATAAAGTTATCAAATATAATAACGGTAACAACCAGTCCTTTAGTGGGCCATACATCTGTGCCGCAGGTCAGCCTGAGGAAGTCCGAAGCCCACAGGACAGTCTTTGGGGCTGGGACACCACAAATGGTCCCCATGCCATGTACAAGAACGTACTAGGCCCTGCCTTAATAGGCTGTTTGTTGCTGTATATGAGTATTGCAATGTATTATAGAGGATCAAGAGATCATGTCTTAAAAAGTACAAACAAAAATGTTTTTCCAAAATAACATAATGGATAATTAACAATGTAAATTATTTATCCTGCATAGCTAAAACATTTTAGAAACTTAAAAAAATATCAGAATACCGACATACCCCACACTAGAGATTTTAAATGAAAATAAAAAATTTGATTTGTCCGATTCGCTGAATTTTCCCCAAAAAATTGTTTCGGTCCAAATTTATTTGCGGCGAATTGCTATTAAAATGGCTATTTCTGGCCTACAGAGAGCCTAAATAGGGGTGTAGAACACTTTGTCTTGCTGTAACATGCATAGGGTGTGTGCTGGGTTAGTGAAATAATGCTAGTATTCAGTATGACATGCAGATCAGAGGCATCGCTATTAGAATCACTGTCGCAGAGAGGCACAATGACAGAGCCTGGAGGTGGCATCAGTATGAGGAGACCATATAGTGGCTGAATGACATAGCGTGGAGGTGGCAGCAGCATGAGGAGAACATATAGTGGCTGAGTGCCACAGTGTGGAGGTGGCGGAAGCATGAGGAGACAATATAGTGCCTGAATGACACAGCCTGGAGTTGGCAGGAGCATGAGTAGACCATATAGTGGCTGAATGACACAGCGAGGAGGTGGCAGCAGCATGAGGAGACCATATAGTGGCTGAATGACACAGCGTGGAGATGGAAGCAGCATGAGGAGACCACATAGTGGCTGAATGACACAGCCTGGAGTTGGCGGCAGCATATAGGGGCTGAATGACACAGCCTGGAGTTGGTGGCAGCATGAGGAGAACATATAGTGCCTGAAAGACACAGCCTGGAGTTGGCAGGAGCATGAATAGACAATATAGTGGCTGAATGACACAGCGAGGAGGTGGCAGCAGCATGAGGAGACCATATAGTGGCTGATTGACACAGCGTGGAGTTGGCAGCAGCATGAGGAGACCACATAGTGCTTGAATGACACAGCCTGGAGTTGGCGGCAGCATATAGGGGCTGAATGACACAGCCTGGAGTTGGTGGCAGCATGAGGAGAACATATAGTGCCTGAAAGACACAGCCTGGAGTTGGCAGGAGCATGAGTAGACCATATAGTGGCTGAATGACACAGCGAGGAGGTGGCAGCAGCATGAGGAGACCATTTAGTGGCTGATTGACACAGCGTGGAGTTGGCAGCAGCATGAGAAGACCACATAGTGCCTGAATGACACAGCCTGGAGTTGGCGGCAGCATATAGGGGCTGACTGACCCAGTCTGGAGTTGGCGGCAGCATGAGGAGAACATATAGTGGCTGAATGACACAGACTGGAGTTGACAGAGCATATAGTGGCTGAATGACACAGCCTGGAGTTGGTGGCAGCATACGGAGACCATACAGTGGCTTAATGACAGCCTGGAGTTGGCAACAGCATGAGGAGAACATATAGTGGCTGAATGACACAGCCTGGAACTGGCGGAAGCATGAGGAGACCATATAGTGGCTGAATGACATAGCATGAAGGTGGCGGTAGCATGAGGAGACCATATAGTGGCTGAATGACACAGTCTGGAGGTGGTGGAAGCATGAGGAGACCATATAGTGTCTGAATGACACAGCCTGGAAGTGGCGGAAGCATGAGGAGACAATATAGTGGCTGAATGACATAGCATGGAGGTTGCGGCAGCATGAGGAGACCATATAGTGGCTGAAAGACACATTGTGGAGGTGGCGGCAGCATGGGGAGACCATATAGTGGCTGAATGACACAGCCTGGAGGTGGCGGAAGCATGAGGAGACCATATAGTGGCTGAATGTCACAGCCTGGAGTGGCGGTAGCATGGGGAGACCATATAGTGGCTGAATGACACAGCCTGGAGGTGGCGGAAGCATGAGGAGACCATATAGTGGCTGAATGACACAGCCTGGAGGTGGAAGCAGCATGAGGAGAACATATGGTGGCAGTATAAGACAGCCTGGAGGTGGAAGCAGCATGAGGAGAACATATGGTGGCAGTATGAGACAGCCTGGAGCCGGCATCAGCATAAGGAGAACATATGGTGGCAGAATGAGACAGCCTGGAGGTGGCAGCAGCATCAGGAGTCCTGAAAGTGTCCTGGTGACAGAGTGGTGCGGTGGATGGCAATACCAGTACCCGGTGATGAAGGTGGGTGAAAAAAGGGGAACTTGGCATCAGGCGGGTGGCAGGATCAGAATAGTAGCTGAGGCAGGTAGGCAGAAGAAAACGGTCTCTTTTGTAAAAGTGTTCACAAGTAAGTATTGAGGAAATGTATTGCGTAAAACTTATCTTTTAATAATATTCTTAGGATAAAATATATGGACCCAAAAAGTTTTTTTTAAATCAAGCAAAAGGAAAGGTGTGCAAAAAACACCATGTGCCACCTACACCACCAAGTATTGATGTGATGCAAAGACCTCTAAAAGGTGGAAAGGAACAATGTATGGTCCATTGTAACCGGTGGGGGTAAAAACTTCCCCTGTTAGGCCCTACTCTCGCATTATTAATTCCCTTCTTGGCAAGTGTTACTCGCCCTAAAAAGGGCGGCCCCACACAGGAACATCGGCCCCACACAGGAACCGTAGCAGGTGGTCAGTAGGAAGGTGGCAAAGGAGCAAAGTCAGGTCACAGAACAGGGGTACGATACATGGCAAGATAATACTCTGGAATGCGAATCCCGCAATGCGAATCCCAGCCCCGCCGGTGGCAGCAGGAGACGGGGCCATGCGCTCATGGCCAGCGTGTGCGGCCAGAGCGCTAAACATGTCACAATGCCATTTCCCAGGGTTTTTTAGGTGGAAATAGGGATTGGTTCCTGTGTGGGGCCGCCCTTTTTAAGACGAGTAACACTTTCCTAGAAAAGGTGGAGGGGAACAACGTATTGTCCATTTAAGCAGATGGGGGGTAACAACTTCCCTTGTAAGACCTTACTCTCGCCCTATTAATTCCCTTCCTAGCAACTGTTACTCACGCTAAAAAGGGTGGCCTCACACAGGAAACTCTCTATTTCTGCCTAAAAACCCTGGGAAATGGCAGTGTTTGTAGGGGGAAATAGGGAGAGGTTTCTGTGTGGGGCCACCCTTTTTAGGGTGAGCAACACTTGCCAAGAAGGGAATTATTAATGCCAGAATAGGGCCTTACAGGGGAAGTTTTTACCCTCACCGGTTACAATGGACCATACGTTGTTCCCTTCCACCTTTTAGAGGACTTTGCATCACTTCAATACTTGGTGGTGTAGGTGGCACATGGTGTTTTTTGCACACCTTTGCTTTTATTTAATTTAAAAAAAATGTGGGTACATATATTTTATCCTATGAAAATTATTAAAAGTTAAGTTTTACATAATGCATATCCTGAATACTTACTTGTGGTCTGATGGCGAGGAATGTCTGTAACTGGGAAGCAGCGCCTTAAATATGTTTTGCACTATTCATATTTGTAAAGTGTTAGTGTGGCACCATGATCAACCTGCTCTGATGAATCAGGCATTGGTGGGTGGAAATCCTGGCTGATCCATGCCTATTTCATCTTCACAAAGGTCAGTCTCTCCACATTTTTCGTGAACAGATGAGTTCTACTTGGGATCACTATGGCCCCCGCCACACTAAACATCCACTCTGATGGCATACTACTGGCCGGGCAAGACAGCTTTTCCAGGGCAAACTCTGCTTGTTATGGCCACAAATCAAGTTTGGCTGCCCACAAGTCCAGCGGATCTTCAAGGTGTGTTGGCATGGTCATGTCAAGGTATGCCACCACCTGCTGGTTCAGGTCCTGATCCAGGTCTACCTGCTGCTGATGAGTTGCCTCACTATGCGGGTGAAGAAAGCTACTCATCAGCGACTGTAGACGCAGGCTGCTGCTGATGGAGCTGGTACTGCTCCTGCCACCCCACCCCTCCCTAGCAGCCAGGGAAGTGGAAGATGAGCGCAGAGGGCACTCCGAGTCAGATGTGCAAGAGGATGGACTATGGCGCAGATAGGCATCGGCCAACTGACTACGTAGGATGTCTCTGTAGTAGGTCAGTTTGTCCTCCCTCTCAGTGGATGTAAAAAAAGTTTTGTGCCGGGAGCGAGGGTCCAATAATGTGGAGAGCCAGAAGTCATTCCGCTGCTGAATGTTGACAATTCGGCGGTCATTATGCAAGCAAGTGATCATGCATCGTGCCATTTGTGCAAGTGACTCGGAGGGATTCCCTGCCTCCATCTCCACTGCATACTGCCACGGTGTGTCTGGGTCCTCTGTCTCGCGTTCCTCATAACTCTCTAGCTCCTCTAACTGCTCCTGCTCCTAGAAAAACTGCCCATCTTGTGAAACCTAAACTGTTCTACACTGTGCCCCTCCCTCTCCTCCTCCAGTTCAGCCCCCACAGGGCTCATGTGGCCGTGAGATGTAGGCACCACATCTCCAGTGCCCTGGCCAGCCATTTTTTCCAACACGTGTTAGATGAAGCAGTGGAATGACATTGTTCATCCTGTAATTCTGGCGACTGACAAATAATGTGGCTTCCTCAAAGGGCCTAGGCAAACGGCAGGTGTCACGTATGAGCTGCTACTGGTTGACATTGAACTTACACAAGGGAGTCTCCCTATCCGCTTGGATCATCAAAAAATTGGTGATGGCTTTTCTCTGTTAGTATAGTCGGTCCAACATATGGAGGGTGGAATTCCAAAGTGTGGAAACGTCGCAAAACAGACTATGTTGGGGGATACTGTTCTGACGCTGCAGCTCAAGGAGGGTGTGCTTTGCGGTGTAGGAGTGACTGAAGTGCATGCAGATGGGGGGAACACTTCAGGAACCGCTTGACAACCAGATTAAACACGTCTGCCATGCAGGGTGCATGTCTCAGGCTTCCTTGTCGCAATGCAGACAAGATGTTCTTCCTGTTGTAGGTCACCATGGTTCTCCTTTCCAGATTGTGTGGAGTAAGCCATGATTCAATTCCTTCATGAATTACTTTTAGCAGTTCCTCCCCTGTGTGACTCTGTTCGCCAAGGCAAACCATGTGAATAACAGCGTGACACCGCCGTGCACTGCACACATGGTATGGTGGAGGGGCACTGAGACATGTCCACATGCAGTGGAGGCTGAGGACATGGTGGAGGATGAGGAGGCGTAGTCGCACACTGTCACAGGAACAACGGCCTGAGAGCATGGAGGCAGAAGCAATGTGACCTGTCCAAGTTGCTGTTTTGGCTGTTCAGCAACCACATTCACCCAGGGGCTGTAAAGGACATGTATTGTCCTCGACTATAGTTACAGCTCCACACGTCGGCGCTGCTGTGCACTTTGGTACACACCGACAGGCTCAAGGACTGGCCCACCTTCTGTTCCACAAAATTGTGCATGGCTGGTACTGCTTTCTTCACAAAGAAATGACGGATTGGGACTCTCCACCTCGACTCGGCACAAGCCATCAGTTCTCTGAAAGGTGCAGAGTCCAGCACTTGAATAGGGAGGGACTGCAGCACCAGCAACTTGGAGAGGAGCACATTCAGCTTCTGCGGCGTTGGAGGAGTGGGCGCATACTGTTGTCTCTTGGACATGGCTTCGCCGATGGATTGCTGCTAAAATGACTGACTCGAATTGACAGAAAATGGGTATGACACTAAGCTCCCTTGAGCCCCAGCTTCACCAGAAAGGACTGGTGGCTAAGCCAGTCCTTTCTGATGAAGCTGAGGCTCCAGCAAAACAAAGGAACTTGCTAGTTGCAAGTTTTAATCAGCAGCTTTCAGTGAAACTCAATACAACCATTAATCGTGCTAACCTAGAGGGGCCTTACTATAATAGCACACCTTCTCCATAAGCAGAATGGTTGTCATACAGGTCACATAGGAGTTAGACTGGAGCTGGGGTTTTAATTTCAGTGTGGTCCTGACAAATTGTGAATCACACAGAGTTTATACAAAATTTTCACTTATATTTTAACCTGCAATAAATAAAAGTTAATTCTTATAGGGAGGGTCCTAGTTTAGGGTACCCCTTTAGGGTTTCACCTAAAGTTGTTGTGAAATTCACAGTATCTGGGCCCTTAAAAGCACAAAAAAGAAAGTTGCAACGGCACTCGGTCAAAAAATGGAGGCTCTTTTTGATCAAAATGTGTCCCCCCATCCACCACGCGGAGGTGGCCTCATATCGGATGGGACCCTAACATGATAATTCACCTCTGATGTGCATATAGCCTCTGACTGTGTGACATGTTGGATCAGCCATTGACTAAACCACCTCCAGTCTGAGAGGGGTGGGGTGCATGGCTAAAGAGGGTGCCACGCCCCCCAACTTACAAAGTAAAAACAAAAGGAAAAATAGCCAGCACAACAACCTAATACACAGGTGCCCGCTGTTGTGGCAAATACAAAATGTACAAAAAAGAAAGTTGCAACAGCACTCTTGGTCAAAAAATGGAGGCTCCTGTGTATTAGGTTGTTGTGCTGGCTATTTTCCCTTTTGTTTTTACTTTGTAAGTTGGGGGAAGTGGCACCCTCTTTAACCGTGCACCCCACCCCTCTCAGACTGGAGGGGGTTTAGTCAACATGTCACTGTGCTGATCCAACATGTCACACAGTCAGAGGCTATATACACAGCAGAGGTGAGTTATCATGTTAGGGTCCCATCCGATATGAGGCCACCTCCGCGTGATGGATGGGGGGACACATTTTGATCAAAAAGTGCGCTAAGAGCCTCCATTTTTTGACCAAGAGTGCTGTTGCAACTTTCTGTTTTTGTACATTTTGTATTTGCCACAGCAGCGGGCACCTGTGTATTAGGTTGTTGTGATGGCTATTTTTCCTTTTGTTTTTCCTTTAGGCCCTTAAAAGGGTACTCTTTTTTTTTTTTTTAAGTCAACTGGTGCCAGAAATTGAAACAGATTTGTAAATTTGTTCTATTTAAAATCTTAATCCTTCCAGTACTTTTTAGGGGCTAAAAACCGATCAGCTGTAGTGGCGCTCCGCGGGAACCCAGGAAGGTGAGTGATGGTTTATTTTCATTTTTTTTGCAGCCCGGGCAGGACGGAGCAGGAGTAGTCTGCACCAGAGTACTCCTTTAACAGGAACAAAATAGTACACCACTTAGATGTACGTATGTGGTATGCACTTATGAGGGGAGGACAATGCATCCAGGACAGTTAAAACAGTATTTGTCTACAACACCAGCAAGTGTGTACTTTTTGCTGGCCTTTCACAGTAACTAGGCCCTTAAGACTTTAACAGGAACAAAATAGTACACCACTTAGATGTACGTATGTGGTATGCACTTATGAGGGAAGAACAATGCGCTCCAGTACTCTTAAAACAGTATTTGTGTACAACACCAGCCCGTGTGTACTTTTGCCTGGCCTTTTACAGTATCTTGGCCCTTAAGACTTTAATAGGAACAAAATAGTACACCACTCAGATGTGTGTATGTGGTATGCACTTATGAGGGGAGGACAATACACTCCAGTACACTTAAAACGGTATTTGTACACAACACCAGCAGTACACACCAGTGCTGCAGCACACAGTCGCTGTGTACTACACCCAAAATTGCTCTCTCTCAATCTCACTACCTTCCCTATTAGTGCTTCTAAGCAGGATTTGGGCTTGAGGTGAATCGCTGCTGTTCTGTGTGTCCCTCTCTGTAATAGAATGCTGTAGTGACTGGGAGGTGAATAGCTGCTGTAAAAATGTTTTTCTGTGCAACACACACTGCTCTCTGTCCATCTCTCTGTGCAACAGAACGATGATGTGACTGGGAGGTGAATTGCTGCTGGAAAAATGCTTTTCTGTGCAACACACAGCGCTGTCTGTCCCTCTCTATCTCTCTGCAATAAAAGGCTGAAGAAACTCGCCGCAAGATGGCTACCGATTATATAGGGCTGTGACATCACAGGGGTGGCTGGCTGCTGATAGGCTGCATGCTGCATGTGATTCAGGGTCATCTCACCGAACCTTGTTCCCGCCTTCCCAGGATTCCTTGCCCCATGTCCTCACAGGTGGATTCGCCATTTTAGATGTCCTGGAGCCTGGACCGCACTAAATGGAGTTTAATGGATTGAATCTCAGCGATATTCGCATTCGTTGCAAAGAGAATTTTTCTGAAATTCATAACAAATTTGAATTCGTCAGATTCAATTTGCTCATCCCTACCTCACACTGTTAGCAATAAAAACTACAACAATAAAAACTAGGGGGCTAGTGAGCAACTCTCCGACCACCTAGGGCATCCGAATTGCCACCAGCCAGGACATCACAAACCAGGGAGTGCCCCAGTTGACTACATACAAACACATTTAGTGCAGCCCCTCTTCTTTTCAGTTGTAGACGTAGGGTCCGAACATAACTCTAGCCTCTGTGAACAAGGTATCCTACTGAGGGTGGGACTGCAGCTACAGTTTTAACATATATATATATATATATATATATATACACAGTTATATATACTTAAATAATTTGTTTTTGAGTCGCCATGTCTTAAGGGTCTGTTTGGTCAGGCAGGGCTACAGGAGGAGACAGGATTGGTTGAGGTGATCCCCCAGGTGCACCAAGGATCCGTATACAGAATATACAGAATAGACAATGGGGAACTATGGCTGCACATTTACATTACAAAATAAATGCTATTTATTTTTTTATTTTTTACAGTGGCAGGGCAAACTGTGCTTGCAGTTTGCCGCCAAAAAAAAGAAAATGTTAATTATTTTGGTGAATCAATTATCCGCTGCGGAATTTCCTACAGTGTGAATGGGTCAACAGAAAACCCTTTACCCCCCTATTTTGGTTCGAGAAACAGAATCTCTGAACAGAATTCCTTTGTGTAATTCCACTCATAGATTCCGTAGTGTGAACATACCTTATTCCTGAAACCTGGTAGACACATATAACAGGTACCTTGGGAAAATATAGCGATCCTCGACCACCATCCCTGTAATGGTCATACACTGTTTTGATGCCGTCATCTGTTCTTGCTGTGACTTGCTCCTGAAGTAGACTGCTCCACAGATTCACACTTCTTACAGTAAAGAAGGCTCGTCACCCCTTGGAGGACCCTCTTGTCTTTTGAGGGGGTTTTATATGGAACAGCATTTCACCATATTTTTCACCATTTACATACTGTGTTCATATATTTTCAGCCCAAAGTAATGTTGTCATTGTTTTCTACTGTTTACCAAATGTCCTTCTTTACAAAGAAATGGTGATATAATAAAATCTTGATGGATATGTGTGGATCATGATGGGAATAATTGTGAAGCTAGCATTACTGACTGCTGCCAGCGGGGGGCAGCATAGCTCTCTTGTAACACCTGTAGACTGAGGCTTGTGGTGGCGGCTCTGTGAGAAGATACAGTTGGCTACATGCGGACACTTATCTGGGAAACGTTTGTCTCTCTTCAGCAGTCACCCTTCAAAAAACTTAGAGCAAATATGGTAAAAATGAGTTTAGAATAAAGGAAAGGTATAAAAGCTTAAAAGATCTTAAGGATGAGTAAAAGCTCCATCATTCTCTCTCATTGTTAATTCTCCATCAGCACCCATGTTGTTCCCCCTTATTGTAGATTATTAATCGTCAGTGAAATTCGAGCAGTTTGATCCTAGTATTATGCTGTCCATATAAAAGATACATGTTTGCTGAAGCGCTACTATATTACTTTCATTGTTATTTATTTCAATTCATTCTTGTGCCAAGCTAATAAAGGAGAAGGCAAACTTGTCATTGAAATTCAGGGCTCACCTTAATTCCAAGCAATTCCAAAGTTTAAGGACATCATTAATAAAACAATCTGTATTAAGGCTACAATTATCCACATAGGAAGGAATCAGATTTAAAGAAGGTCACTCGTGACAGCGACATAAATACCAAAAGGCAGAGACTAATCTTCCCTGTAAATTATTTAACCTTCTGCTCCGCTGACTGCTTTATTTAATGAAAACATAAATATTAGGCCCACTGACAATTGGAACTAGTACTCTATAAGCCAGTAGTAGCCCAAAAAGGGCTAAAGTGAGATACAGCAACCTGAAGACATTGCTAAATCCCATGCTGAGCTGAGGTGACAGATATTCTCAACCCATGATACATAAAACAGCACCATCTTTACCATGCTGATAGCAGGCATTCTGGAGGACAGGAAGAGCCTACAATAGTCTGAAACCAATCATTCTGATCAGGGAGAAGAGCTGCTGTCACTGTCACCCACTTCATCAAAAAAAACATTTGATATATTATAGATTAATGTATGCAGAATAACTTTCGAATAGCATTATTAAAAAAATATGCTTCTTTCTATTTAATTTCCCCTTTGAAAAAATAACCACTAGGAGTCTCCCTACCAGTCCTTGCCACAAGCCTTCCTATGAGAAACCATTGATCAATGTAAAAGATCAGTGTGTGCAGTGTTATAGTCCCCCATGGGAGCTATAACACTGCAAAAAAAAAAAAAAAGTAAAAAAAAAAAAATGAATAAAGATCATCTAACACCTTCTCTAATAAAAGTTTGAATCATCACCCTTTTCCCATTTAAAAAAAACTGTAAATAAAAATAAACATATGTGGTATCGCCGCATGCGGAAATGTCTGAATTCTAAAAATATATAATTAATTAAACCGCACGGTCAATGGTGTACGCGCAAAAAAATTGTGCATTTTTTGTCACTTTTTATATAATGAAAAAATGAATAAAAAGCGATCAATAAGTCCTATCAATGTAAAAATGGCACCGCTAAAAATTTCAGATCAGAACGCAAAAAATGCGCCCTCATACCTCCCCATACGCCGGAAAAAAAAAAAGTTATAGGGGTCAGAAGATGACAATTTTAAACGTATAAATTTTCCGGCATGTACTTATGATTTTTTCCAGAAGTACGACAAAATTAAACCTACATAAGTAAGGTATCATTTTAATCAGATGGACCTGCAAAATAAAGAGAAGGTGTAATTTTTACTGAAAAATGTTCTGTGTATAAACGGGAGCCCCCAAAATTTACAAAATTGTGTTTATTTTTTGTACTTTGTCTCACAATGATTTTTTTTCCCCGTTTGGCCGTACATTTTTGGGTAAAATGACTGATGTCATAGCAAAGAAGAATTAGTGGCGCAAAAAATAAGCCATCATATGGATATTTAGGTGCAAAATTGAAAGAGTTATGATGTTTTAAAGGTAAGGAGGAAAAAACGAAAATGCAAAAATGGAAAAACCCCGGGTCCTTAAGGAGTTAAGTATACTTATGTTTTTTTTTAAGTATTACAATAATTGAAAAGCTATGTAAAAATGAGTATCCTTTTAATCATATTCCATAGAAGAAAGATTTGGTGTCAGTTTTATTTTAAAGTGCACTGCGTGAAAACGAAACTAAAAATTTGCAAAATTACTTTTTTTTTGGGGGGGGGGGGGGTTGTTTTCACTGTACATTCTATGGTAAAATGATATTTGTCATTGCAAAGTACTATTGGCTGTGCAAAAAGAAAGCCATCATGTGAATGGAAAAATAAAAGAGTTATGTCTCTAAGTACCTGTCTCCAAATAAACTTTTCTAAACTACCTCAGGCTATGTTCCCTAACTACTCCTTACACCCCTACCACACTTAAAAAAAATTTCAGAGCTTTAAAAAGCTCTTTATCTTACCTTTATTCTTGCTCAAAGCAGGAGAAAGTGGGCGTTTCCCAGCAGGCATCACTGAAGCCTACTGGGGGGACAACTTCTGCCCCCACGTCGTTGCAGTGCTGTGATGAATAGCAGCTGTCAGTTAGGCTCTATGTATGTTTCAGTGAGGCTCTTTGCAGCTTTTAATGAGGCTATGTGCAGCTTTCAGTGAGGCTCTGTGCAGCTGTCAATCAAGCTCAGTGCAGAGAAACACTTCCTGAGTTTGGTCTCCTGCCAGGCCGGGAGGAGACCAAACTCACTGTATTAATTGCAGCAGGGAACAGAACAGAGACGCCTAGTGGCCATTTTTTCTATTACATTTTGAACATATTTATGTTGATCATTTTAAAAGCAAGTGAATGGAAAAGTGTCTGATAATTAAAAAAAGGAACAATATATTAAAAGTTTTATTTGGTTCTAAAACATAAAAAAAAAAGATTTACATAATAGGTACTTTTTACTGAATTGTCCTATGGGCAGAAACTTCATTGCAAAATTGAGTGTGAATCATATTCGGGTAGAGTGATAAGGAAGCTTTCAATTAAATGCCACTTAGCCTAGTATTCACACCCTATCATATTCACACCTCTTGATCCTAGCATACATGCCCTATTTTGCAATAAAGTTCATGCCCATCTGGCAGTTCAGTGAAAAATACAGATTGTCAACCAAATAGTAAATTCCAATATCTTGTGAACCAAGGGTTTAGCAAGAAAGTAAAATAAATGGAATCAGTATACTAGAGGCTACAAAGTGATTTAAAATCCTCAATAGTTTTGGACTGACCACAGGTCCTCTTAAAAAGCCCAACATAGGTCAATCACTAAAGATGTAGTAGAAACCATTTAGCGTATGACTTGCTTACCTTCTGCCCCGGGAACTGGTAATAAAACATTAGTTACACATTGCGGTTTATTTACTAATGTGATCCCGACTCTTTTTTGTCGGGTTTTGCACCCAAATTGTGGCGCACGTTCCATGCCACACAATTTGCGACCAAAACCCCCCAAACCCTCCATTTTACATAAAAACCCAAAAGAGGGCATGGCCACCTGAGAAAGTGGGCATGGTCCAACAAAAGGGCGTGTCCCTGACATTTTTGAAAAATCCCAACATATTTACTAAGGTTTCAACAGAAAATGTGGTGGATTTGAGTTGAAGAAAACCTGACGACAGATCGGAACAGTTGTAAAAAAAAAAGCAAAGCGTTGGGAAAAGTGCAAAATTTAAGGAAACCTTAGCAGATACCTTGGGAAAATTCCTGTCGGAAATCAAAATCCACAAAGAAAACTACACTCCACTCTTAGTAAATAAACCCCATTATCTTTTGTCTGTGCCATTGCCCCACATTCATCCACAAGAGTCTGAAGATGTACACCAGAATAAAAAAAAAAAACTTCACCAATAGCACTCATTACATACAAGATATAATACATATGCTTCAACCCCTTCCCTCTCGGGCCATTTCATTTTTGCACTTTTGTTTTTTCCTCCTCACCTTCTTAAAATCATAACACTTTACATTTTCTACCTACAGGCCCATATGAGGGTTTTTTTTTTGTTGCTCCACCAATTTTACTTTGTAATACCATTAATCATTTTAACACAAAATTTATGGGGAAACCAAAAAAAAAAAATATTTGTGGGGGGAAATAGAAAAAAACGAAACGCCATTTTGTAACTTTTTTGGGGCTTCCAATTCTATGCAGTGCACTTTTCAGTACAAATGACACCTTATCTTTATTCTGAAGGTCCATATGGTTACAAGGATACCTTGTTTATATAGGTTTTATTTTATTTTACTACTTAAAAAAAATTAGAACTACATGCACCAAAATTTGTATACTTAAAATTGTCCACTTTTTACCCCTATAACTTTTAAATTTTTCGGTACACAGGGATATGAGGGCTCATTTTTTGCGGCATGATCTGAAGTTTTTATCGGGACCATTTTTATTTTGATGGCACCTTTTGATCGTGTTTTATTCATTTTTTCTAGTATATGAAGTGACCAAAAATATGCATTTCTGGATTTGAGAATTTTTTATACACTTGCGCCTTTGACCGTGGTTTAATTAACATTATATTTTAATAGTTCAGAAATTTACGCTTGTGGCAATACCACACATGTTTAGGTTTTATTTATTTAATAAAAAAAAAATTCTTTGAAAAATGGGAAAAGGGGAGCGATTTAAACTTTTATCAGGGAAGGGGCTAATGCATATTTATTTACTTTTCTTTTACACTTTTTCTAGTCACCATAGGGGACTATATCATGCAATCTTTAGAATGCATACACTGATCAATGCTTCTCCATAGGTGAGCAGTTATCAGTGTTTTCGGTGCTCTGCTGCTCCAGCCTGCAAGGACACCGATCGGACAGCGAGGAGCAAGGTAAGAAGCCTCCCGCTGTCCTCTCAGCTGTTCGGGATGCCACAATTTCCCCGAGCCGGTCCCGAACAGCCCACTGAGCTAACCGGCAACTGTTTTCTCCCATTTTAGACACCTCCATCAACTTTGATTGCGGTGTCTAAAGGGTTAATGCTGGACATCAGCCCGATTGGCGATGTCCGGCATTAGCCGTAGGTTCTGGTTGCTCATAGCAACCGGGACCCGCTGGCTATGATGCATGCTCACCTGCTGAGCACGTGTCATACAGCGGGAGCCCACAGTAGACGTAAATATAGGTCCATTTGCGGGAAGGGGTTAAGAAGGGAATTGCTTCTATATAATGTTTAACCTCCAGAAAAAAAAGCTCCAGTCAGAACAAGCCCAGTTTGAACTAGCAATAAATGAAATGTTATATTAGCATCTGAAGGAGCTAAGCCTACAAGAATGCAGGTAACCTCTTACCCCCTATGCACCCCCAACCAATAAGGAAGACTCCATTAACAGTTTGCTGGGTGTGGGGGTCAGGCAGATCTTTTAATCATAAAAACAAAATTCAATAAGAATTAAATAACATACAGTTTACATTCAGTAAACCTCAATTAAATATAGGGCAAAGCGTAATGCCAGCCGACATTCACATATGATGGGCAAGTCCACCTTTAACTTCCATTCCTTGTGAATATACCATCTCCAACGCTGTGACCCAGGAACTGAAGAACTAAAACAGAAAAAAACAGGAGACTAGAACTACTCAAGCACTGACCAACAACTCAAAATGCAATAGACAAAGCTTCAGTTCAGCAAGCATTTTATTTTGTAACAAATTGATTTTCCGTTAATTTTAATAGTTTTATAGACAATATGAATGAGAACAAAATTATGAATGATGCAGAACACTAAAATGATGAAAGTGAAAACTGTTTAATAACAAATACATTCAGATATTGTCCTTACATTTCTGCTGAGCATAATTAAATGTATTTGGATTTAATTGATGTGTTTTTAGGATGGGCGCTGTTATTGTCAATCAGCTTACCCCTTTTGTCTTTATGTGGGCTCAAGACGGTTAATCAGCTGACTCTGAGATCAAATTACAGCTACCCATACAAGGCTAAGAATGTGGGAGGAGGGAGAATGGAAGGAAGAGTGCCTGGAGGGACACATAAGCTACAGGGAGATAACTGTAAGTAAGAAATCTTAAAGGGGTACTCCGTTGGAGAATTTTTTTTTTTTTTTATCAACTGGTGCCAGAAAGATTTCTAAATTACTTCTATTTAAAAATCTTAACCCTTCCAGTACTTATCAGCTGCTGTATGCTCCACAGGAAGATCTTTTCTTTTTGGATTTCTTTTCTGTCTGACCACAGTATTCTCTGCTGACACCTCTGCAGTATCAGGAACTGTCCAAAGCATGAGAGGTTTGCTATGGGGATTTGCTTGTACTCTGGGCAGCTCCTGACATGGACAGAGGTGTCAGCAGAGAGCACTGTGGTCAGATCGAAGAAAAATTCAAAAAGAAAAGAACTTCCAGTGGTGCATACAGAAGCTTATAAGTACTGGAAGGATTAAGATTTTTAATTATAAGTACGGTAATTTACAAATGTATTTAACTTTCTGGCACCAGTTAATTTAAAAAAATGTGTTTTCCACCTGATTACCCCTTTAAGCCATGGCTGTACTCACAGTTTAGACTGCTCACTATAGCTTTATCATATCTTTATTGCTTGTGTTGCTATTTAAGCTGTGTATAGAGACCCGGAAGCAAGTTCGGGATCTCCTTCTCTTCTGTGTGTACAGTGTATGGGAGAAATGATAGACATAGACCCAACCCAAAATCTCTGCGAGAGCTGAAAATTTTAGTTGAAGTCTGCAGAGCACAGATCTGCTCATAAAATATTATTATACAATTTACATAATGACCAGAAATAGTGCTGCTTTTCATGTACACACACAGGGCAGCTTATCCTGAAAAGTTACCTATAAAGACAAGTACGCTTTAGACAGCTGAGAGTAGAGGTTTCTCAGATCACAGAATTTAGAGCAGGTGCCCAGCTATGATTATACAAATAAAGACTTAGTGATTGCCAAGCACTAAGGGGTTAACAAGGGATTTCCTCTTTATTCCCTGTTCAATATAAATATATTGATATAGAGAAAGTATACATAAATGAACTAGCAATGGGTTACTAAAAAGTCTTCTCAAAATAAGATCATGTCATACCCTATCTGTATCATTGCACAAAACAGTAATTGAAGGTTTCACTATAATTGCAGTCTGAAAGGAATTGAGTGACATTTTCGTTAAATATAGAGCTTGCTTTCTTTTAGGACAGCTTGAAAGTAAGAAACTGTAGAAACTTCTCAATCAGTTCAAAATATTCTCATAACAGTATATTGTAACAACCAATGGTGTGCCAATGTAAAGATGAGATGTTATGCTGCTACATTAAGGGTACATTCACAGGTACAGGATCCTGCGTAGATTTGATGTGCAGGATTTGATGCACATGATTTTCTGTACCGTACCGGAACCACACGAATGGTAGCTCCGCTATTCCAATGGCTAGTTAAGAAAAGGAGAGTCCACAACCAGTTATTGTTTAACGGAGGCTTTACTGAGTTAAAGAGGCCACCTCTTTGGGAATCAAGCCTAGCTGTGAAGATAATTCCATCTGTCAGTAAGTGAGTTTTGGAGGCGGGGCCATGTGTTGGCGTGACCATGACATGCAGCTCCGCCTCCAAAACTCACTGCACACATAGGGCTGCCGCCGGAAAGCCCTGTGTGTATAGTGAGCAAGGAATACGCAGCATATTTCCCGCTGCTGCTGTAAATTTTGCACAGCGTGAAATACGCTGTGTATACGCCAAGTGGGAAAGCACCCTTAAAATCACTGCCGTAGAGCGGCACAATGACAGAGCCTGGAGGTGGCATCAGTATGAGGAGACCATATAGTGTCTGAATGACACAGCGTGGAGGTGTTGGCTGAAGCATGAGGAGACCATATAGTAGCTGAAGGACACAGCATGGAGGTGTTGGCAGCATGAAGAGACCATATAGTGGCTGAATAACACAGCGTGCAGGTGTTTGCAGTATGAGGAGACCATATAGTGGCTGAATGACACAGCATTGAGGTGTTGGCAGCATGAGGAGACCATACAGAGGCTAAATGTCATAGCGTGGAGGTGTTGGTAGCATGAGGAGACCATATAGTGGCTGAAAGACACAGCTTGGATGTGGCTGAAGCATGAGGAGACCATATAGTGGCTAAATGACACAGCGTGGAGGTATTGGCAGTATGAGGAGACCATATAGTGGCTGAATGACAAAGCTTGGATGTGGCTGAAGCATGAGGAGACCATATATCGGCTGAATGACACAGCGTGGAGGTGTTGGCAGCATGAGGAGACCATACAGTGGCTGAATGACACAGCATGGAGGTGTTGGCAGCATGAGGAGACCATATAGTTGCTGAATGACACAGCCTGGGGCTGGCAGCAGCATGAGTAGACACTAGGGCTTCACAATCCCTAAGATTAAAAGATGAATTTTGAAATTTAAACTAAAGATTTATGGTAGCTACTGCTACCATAAATTTTTTTAGGCCCAGGCCCAGCAGCATCAGTAAACTATATATTGGCTGAATGACGCAACCTGGAGGTGGCTGAAGCATGAGGAGACCATATAGTGGCTGAATGACACAGCCTGGAGTTGGCAGAAGCATGAGGAGACCATTGAAATGTAAGATTTTTAAATAGAAATTTAAGATTTTTATATTAAAATTGAGGATTTTGAAATTGAAATTTTAACTCCCAAGTTTTAGTGTCCAGGGCCCCGGCGTGTGGGTACAAAGCACCAAATCTAACAAGGAGTCACGTCACATGGCAGCACAATGACTGAGCCTGGAGGTGGCATCAGTATGAGGAGACCATATAGTGGCTGAATGACACAGCCTGGAGTTGCAAAAGCATGAGGAGACCATTGAAATTTAAGATTTTTAAATAGAAATTTAAGATATTGAAATTGAGGATTTTGAAATTTTAACTCCCAAGTTTTAGTGTCCTGGGCCCCGGCGTGTGTGTACAAAGGACCAAATCTAACAAGGGGTCACATGGCAGCACAATGACTGAGCCTGGAGGTGGCATCAGTATGAGGAGACCATATAGTGGATGAATGGCACAGCCAGGAGTTTGCTGAAGCATGAGAAGAGACCATATAGTGGCTGAATGAGGCAGCCTGGAGTTGGCATCAGTATGAGGAGACCATATAGTGGCTGAATGACTACCTGGAGTTTGTGGCAACATGGGGAGACCATATAGTGTCTGAATGGCACAGTGTGGATTTGGCTGAAACATGAGGAGACCAAATAGTGTCTGAATGGCACAGCCTGGCTGAAGCATGAAGAGACCATATAGTGTCTGAATGGCACAGCCTGGAGGTAGCTGAAGCATGAGGAGACCATATAGTGTCTGAATGGCACAGCCTGGAGGTGGCTGAAGCATGAGGAGACCATACAGTGGCTGAATGACACAGCTTGGAAGTGGCTGAAGCATGAGGAGACCATATAGTGGCTAAATCACACAGTGTGGAGGTGTTGACAGCATGAGGAGACCATATAGTGGCTGAATGACACAGCGTTGAGGTAAAGGCAGCATGAGGAGACCATATAGTGGCTAAATGACACAGCGTGGATGTGTTGGCAAAATGAGGAGACCATATAGTGGCCAAATGACACAGCTTGGATGTGGCTGAAGCACAAGAAGACAATATAGTGGCTGAATGTTACAGCGTGGAGGTGTTGGCAGCATGAGGAGACCATATAGAGGCTGAATGACACAGCGTGGAGCTATGGCACCTAGTGCTACCATAAACATATAAATAGGTAATGTCCTAGGCCCAGCAGCATCAATAAACCATGTAGTTGCTGAATGACACAGACTGAAGCTTGCTGAAGCATCAGTAAACCATATATTGGATGAATGGCACAGCCTGGAGGTGGCTGAAGCATCTGAAACCATGTATTGGATGAATGGCACAGTCTGGCAGTGGCTGAAGCATCAGTAAACCATATATTGGATGAATGGCACAGCCGGGAGGTGGCTGAAGCATCAGTAAAACATATATTGGATGAATGGCACAGCCTGGAGGTGGCTGAAGCATTTGTAAACCATGTATTGGATGAATGGCACAGTCTGGCGATGGCATTAGCATCAGTAAACCATATATTGGATGAATGTCACAGCCTGGAGGAGTTGGCATCATGATGAGACCATATAGTTACATATTTTTGTGGCGAATCTATATTAAAAATGGATATTTCTGGACTACAGAGAGCCTCAATAGGGGTGTAGAACACTTTGCTTTGTTCTAAAACGCATATGGAGTGTGCTGGGATAATGAAAGAATACTTGTTTTCAGAATGATATGCAGATTACAGGAATCGTTCTTAGAATCACTGCCGCAGGGCGGCACAATGGCAGAGCTTGGAGGTGGCATCAGTATGAGGAGACCATATAGTGGCTGAATGAAACAGCTTGGATGTGGCTGAAGCATGAGGAGACCATATAGGGGCTGAATGACACAGCGTGGAGGTGTTGGCAGCATGAGGAGACCATATAGTGGCTGAATGACACAGCTTGGATGTGGCTGAAGCATGAGGAGACCATATAGTGGCTGAATGACACAGCGTGGAGGTGTTGGCAGCATGAGGAGACCATATAGTGGCTGAATGACACAGCTTGGATGTGGCTGAAGCATGAGGAGACCATATAGTGGCTGAATGACACAGTCTGGAGCTGGCAGCAGCATGAGTAGACACTAGGGCTTCACAATCCCTAAGATTAAAAGAGGAATTTTGAAATTTAAATTGAAGATTTATGGTAGCTAGTGCTACAAAAAAAATTTTTTAGGCCCAGGCCCAGCAGCATCAGTAAACAATATATCGGCTGAATGACATAGCCTGGAGGTGGCTGAAGCATGAGTAGACCAAACAGTGGCTGAATGACACAGCCTGGAGTTGGCTGAAGAATGAGAAGACCATATAGTGTCTGAATGGCACAGCCTGGAGTTGGCAGAAGCATGAGGAGACAATAGAAATTTAAGATTTTGAAATTTAAATTTTAACTCCCAAGTTTTAGTGTCCCGGGCCCCGATGTGGGGGTACAAAGGACCAAATATAACAAGGAGTCACATGGCAGCACAATGACAGAGCCTGGAGGTGGCATCAGTATGAGGAGACCATATAGTGACTGAATGACTGCCTGGAGTTTGTGGCAGCATGGGGAGACCGAATAGTGTCTGAATGGCACAGCCTGGAGTTGGCAGCAGCATGAGTAGACACTAGGGCTTCACAATCCCTAAGATTAAAAGATGAATTTTGAAATTTAAATTTAAGATTTATGGTAGCTACTGCTACCATGAAAAAAAATGTTTAGGCCCAGGCCCAGCAGCATCAGTAAACCATATATTGGCTGAATAACACAGTCTGGAGTTGGCTGAAGCATGAGGAGACCATATAATGTCTGAATGGCACAACCTGGAGTTGGCAGCAGCATGAGTAGACACTAGGGCTTCACAGTCCCTAAGATTAAAAGATGAATTTTGACATTTAAATTGAAGATTTGAAAAATTTTAGGCCCAGGCCCAGCCCAGCTGCATCAGTAAATCATATATTGGCTGAATGACACAGCTTGAAGGTTGCTGAATCATGAAGAGACCATATAGTGGCTGAATGGCACAACATGGAGTTGGCTGAAGCATGAGGAGACCATATAGGGTCTGAATGGCACAGCCTTGAGTTGGCAGAAGCATGAGGAGACCATTGAAATTGAAGATTTTTAAATTTAAGATTTTGAAATTGAGGATTTTGAAATTGAAATTTTAATTCCCAAGTTTTAGTGTCCCGCGGCCTGGCGTGTGGGTGCAAAGGACCAAACAAGGAGTCACATTTCACATGGCAGCACAATGACAGAACCTGGAGGTGGCATCAGTATGAGGAAACCATATAGTGGCTGAATGGCACAGCCTGGAGGTGGCTGAAGCATGAGGATACCATATAGTAGCTGAATAAGACAGCCTGGAGGTGGCAGCAGCAGGCCTGAAAGTGACCCTAATGCAGAGGAATTTCTGAAACTGGGGACCAGCACCATAATTATGTTTTACAGTATCCATGACAGCACAATGAGAGAGCCTGGAGGTGGCAGTATCAACATGAAGAGACCATAGAGCAGCACAATTAGAGAGCTTGGAGGTGGCAGCATCAACATGAGGAGACCATATGACAGTGCCTGGATGTGGTAGCATCAGCATGAGGAGACCATATAGTGGCAGCATCAGCATGAGGACACCACAGAGCAGCACAATTAGAGAACCTGGAGGTGGCAGCATCAGCATGAATAGACCATAGAGCAGCACAATTAGAGAGCCTGGAGGTGGCAGCATCAACATGAGGAGACTATATGGCAGAACAATGACAGTGCCTTGAGGCGGTAGCATCAGCATGAGGAGACCATATGGTGGCACAATGACAGAGCGTGAAGGCGGCAGCATCAGCATGAGGAGACAATAGAGCAGCACATTGAGGAAGCCTGGAGGTGGCAGCATCAGCATGAGGAGACCATATGGTGGCACAATGACAGAGCCTTGAGGTGGCAGCAGCAGCATGAGGGCCACGCCAAGTGAGGGTTGAGTCTGCTGAACCCCACCGACTGTTGACTGGGGTTGTCGGATGTCACTTGGAATGAAGTGGATGACCAAGTTAATGGATCAATCATGGCTGCTGGGTTGCTGGTCGAGACACAACTGCTAGCTGACACCGGGAGCTCAGACCTCTTGCAACGACTCTGGCTGCCACATGCCCCTACTTTGCTTTGACCTCTGCCTGCGCCTGATGAATTTAGGCATCTGCCACTCCACTGTGCACGCCCTGGCACTAATCTGCCTGACATATTTATTGCGTATATCAGGGGAGTACACTACGCTGAAAACAGTATTTGTCTAGAACAGCAGCAGGTATGTACTATAAGCTGTCCTTTCACAGTATATAGGCGCTTGACAGATTGACAGGTACAAAATAGTACACTACTTAGATGTACGTATGTGGTATGCACTTATGATGGCAAAAAAATGCGCTACAGTACACTTAACCTCTTAAGGACCCATGACGTATGCATACGTCATGGTCTTTTCCTGGTCTCCGCCGCTCACCCGGCGGAGATCGGAAGCGAATCCCTGCTGAAATCCTTCAGCAGGGATCCAGGGCAAACGCCGAGGGGGGCCATGTAGGCCCCCCATGTCGGCGATCGGCGCAAATCGCAAGGGAAATCGCCCTTGCGATCTGCGGCGATACCGGGCTGATCGGGTCTCTGGGACCCGACCGCCCGGTAATTTCGCATGATCCCAGCCAGGACCATGCTAAAGCATAGGAGCGAGGTGGCAAGCCTCCTCCGATCCCCTGCGATTCTTCGGTTAGTTAACCGACCAATCGCAGGGGGGGGGGGGGGCGGTTACTTCCTCCCGCCCTGCCCGGCCCCTGGAAGTCCGGAGAGGACGGGAGGAAGACCGGAGGACGCGGCGGGGGACGGGGGAGTGCTGGGGACCGGCCCCGGTACTTACCTCGTCCCTGAAGACCCGGATCCCGGCGATGAAGAGGGCGGCGGCGGCGACAGGTGAGTAGATCTTCAGCCGCGGTCGGGCCCTTAACAGCAATGCACGTCGCCGTAAAGCGACATGCATTGCTGTATTGGGACCCTGTATACTACAACTCCCAGCATGCCCAGACAGCCCTTGGCATCTGGGCATGCTGGGAGTTGTAGTTTTGCAACATCTGGAGGTCCACAGTTTGGAGACCACTGTGCCCTTCCAGATGTTGCAAAACTACACATCCTCAGCATGCCCTTACTGTCCAGGCATGCTGGGAGTTGTAGTTCTGTAACATCTGGCCCTTCAGATGTTGCAGAACTACAACTCCCAGCATGCCTGGACAGTTTTGGCAAACTGGGAGTTGTAGTTTTGCAACATCTGAAAGGGCACAGATTGGGAACCACTGTATTAGTGGTCTGCAAACTGTAGTCCTCCAGATGTTGCAAACTACAACTCCAAGCATGCTGGGAGTTGTAGTTCGGCAACATCTGGCTCTAAAGATGTTGCCGAACTACTACTCCCAGCATGCCTGAGAATGTTTGGGAGTTGTGGTTTTGCAACAACAGGAGGCACACTGGTTGGGAAACATTGTGTGTTTCCTAACTCAGTGTTTCCCAACCCGTGTGCCTCCAGCTGTTGCAAAACTATAACTACCAGCATGCACTGATAGACTGTGCATGCTGGGAGTTGTAGTTTTGCAACAGCTGGAGGCCCCCCCCCCCTGTGAATGTACAGGGTACATTCACATGGACAGGGGCTTACAGTGAGTATCAGGCTGCAAGTTTGCGATGGGAAAATCGCTGTAACCCCCGGCCCGTGTGACTGTACCCTAAAAACACTACACTACACTAACACAAAATAAAATAAAAAGTAAAAAACACTACATATACACATACCCCTACACAGCCCCCCTCCCCTCCCCAATAAAAATGAAAAACGTCTGGTACGCCACTGTTTTCAAAATGGAGCCTCCAGCTGTTGCAAAACAACAACTCCCAGTATTGCCGGACAGCCGTTGACTGTCCAAGCATGCTGGGAGTTTTGCAACAGCTGGAGGCACCCTGTTTGGGAATCACTGGCGTAGAATACCCCTATATGCAAATCCCTAATTCAGGCCTCAAATGCGAATGGCGCTCTCACTTTGGAGCCCTGTCGTATTTCAAGGCAACAGTTTAGGGCCACATATGGGGTATCGCCGTACTCAGGAGAAATTGCCTAACAAATTTTGGGGGGCTTTTTTTTCCTTTCACCCCTTGTGAAAAGGTGAAGTTGGAGTCTACACCAGCATGTTAGTGTAAAAAAAATAATTTTTTACACTAACATGCTGGTGTTGCCCTATACTTTTCATTTTGACAAGAGGTAAAAGGGAAAAAAAGGCCCCCCAAAATTTGTAATGCAACTTCTCCCGACTACGGAGATACCCCATATGTGGGCGCAAAGTGCTCTGGGGGCGCACAACAAGGCCCAGAAGGGAGAGTGCACCATGTACATTTGATGTGATTTGCACAGGGGTGGCTGATTGTTACAGCGGTTTTGACAAACGCATAAAAAACAAAACCCCACATGTGACCCCATTTCGGAAACTACACCCCTCACGGAATGTAATGAGGGGTGCAGTGAGAATTTACACCCCACTGGTGTCTGACAGATCTTTGGAACAGTGGGCTGCGCAAATTAAAAATGTTGTACAGCCCACTGTTCCAAAGATCTGACAGACACCAGTGGGGGGTAAATGCTCACTGTACCCCTTGTTACGTTCCTCAAGGGGTCTAGTTTCCAAAATGGTATGCCATGTGGGGGTTATTTTGCTGTTCTGGCACCATAGGGGCTTCCTAAATGCGACATGCCCCCCGAGCAAAATTTGCTCTGAAAAAGCCAAATATGACTCCTTCTCTTCTGAGCATTGTAGTTCGCCCGTAGTGCGCTTCAGGTCAACTTATGGGGTACCTCCATACTCAGAAGAGATGGGGTTACAAATTTTGGGGGGTATTTTCTGCTATTAACCCTTGCAAAAATGTGAAATTTGGCGGGGAAACACACATTTTAGTGAACAAATTATTTTTTTTTTACGTATGCAAAAGTCGTGAAACCCCTGTGGGGTATTAAGGCTCACTTTATTCCTTGTTACGTTCCTCAAGGGGTCTAGTTTCCAAAATGGTATGGCATGTGGGTATTTTTTGCTGTCCTGGCACCATAGGGGCTTCCTAAATGCGACATGCCCCCGAGCAAAATTTGCTCTGAAAAAGCCAAATATGACTCCTTCTCTTCTGAGCATTGTAGTTCGCCCGTAGTGCGCTTCAGGTCAACTTATGGGGTACCTCCATACTCAGAAGAGATGGGGTTACAAATTTTGGGGGGTATTTTCTGCTATTAACCCTTGCAAAAATGTGAAATTTGGGGGGAAACACACATTTCATTGAAAGTTTTTTTACATTTTTTTACATATGCAAAAGTCGTGAAACACCTGTGGGGTATTAAGGCTCACTTTATTCCTTGTTACGTTCCTCAATGGGTATAGTTTCCAAAATGGTATGCTATGTGGGCTTTTTTTTCCTGTTCTGGCACCATAGGGGCTTCCTAAATGCAACATGCCCCCCAAAAACCCTTTCAGAAAAATGTACTCTCCAAAATCCCCTTGTCGCTCCTTCCCTTCTGAGCCCTCTACTGCGCCCGCCGAACACTTTACATAGACATATGAGGTATGTGCTTACTCGAGAGCAATTGGGCTACAAATATAAGTATACATTTTCTTCTTTTACCCCTTGTAAAAATTCAAAAATTGGGTCTACAAGAACATGCGAGTGTAAAAAATGAAGATTGTGAATTTTCTCCTTCACTTTGCTGCTATTCCTGTGAAACACCTAAAGGGTTAAAACGCTGACTGAATGTCATTTTGAATACTTTGGGGGGTGCAGTTTTTATAATGGGGTCATTTGTGGGGTATTTCTAAGATGAAGACCCTTCAAATTCACTTCAAACCTGAACTGGTCCCTGAAAAATTGTGATTTTGGAAATTTTGTGAAAAATTTGAAAATTGCTGCTGAACTTTGAAGCCCTCTGGTGTCTTCCAAAAGTAAAAACTCGTCAATTTTATGATGCAAATTTAAAGTAGACATATTGTATATGTGAATAAAAAAAAATTATATTTGGAATATCCATTTTCATTACAAGCAGAGAGCTTCAAAGTTAGAAAAATGCAAAATTTTCAAATTTTTCATAAAATTTTGGGATTTTTCACCAAGAAAGGATGCAAGTTACTAAAAAATTTTACCACTATGTTAAAGTAGAATATGTCACGAAAAAACAATCTCTGAATCAGAATGATAACTAAAAGCATTCCAGAGTTATTGATGTTTAAAGTGACAGTGGTCAGATGTGCAAAAAATGGTCGGGTCCTAAGGTGTAAAATGGCTGGGTCCTTAAGGGGTTAAAATAGTATCTGAGTAAAAATACCAGCCGTGAGTACTTTTGCCTGGACTTTCACAGTATGTAGGCCCTTGACAGATTGACAGGTGCAAAATAGTACACAACTTAGATGTAGGTATGTGGTATCAGGTATGCACTCATGAGGGCAGAAAAATGCGGTACAGTAAGCTTAAAAAAACGTATTTTAGTAAAACACCAGCCGGTGATTACTTTTGCCTGGACTTTTACAGTATGAAGGCCCTTGACAGATAGACAGGTACAAAATAGTACACTACTTAGATGTAGGTATGTGGTATCAGGTATGCACTTATGAGGGCAGAAAAATGCGCTACAGTACACTTAAAAAAGTATCTGAGTAAAAACACCAGCCGGTGAGTACTTTTGCCTGGACTTTCACAGTATCTAGGCCCTTGACAGATTAACAGGTTTAAAAGAGTACACTACTTAGATGTAGGTATGTGGTATTCATTTATGAGGGCAGACAAATGTGCTACAATACACTTAATAAACGTATTGGAGTAATACACCAGCCGGTGATTCCTTTTGGCTGTCCTTTCACAGTATGTAGGCCCCTGACAGATTAACAGGTACAAAATAGTACACTACCTAGATGTAGGTATGTGCTATGCACTTATGAGGGCAGAAAAATGCGCTACAGTACACTTAAAAAAGTATCTGAGTAAAAACACTAGCCGCTGAGTACTTTTGCCTGGACTTTCACAGTATCTAGGCCCTTTACAGATTAACAGGTTTAAAATAGTACACTACTTAGATGTAGGTATGTGGTATGCACTTATGAGGGCAGAAAAATGCGCTACAGTGCGCTTTATAAACGTATTGGTGTAATACACCAGCCGGTGATTACTTTTGGCTGTCCTTTCACAGTATGTAGGCCCTTGACAGATTATCAGGTACAAAATAGTACACTACTTAGATGTAGGTATGTGGTATGCACTTATGAGGGCAGAAAAATGCAGTACAGTACGCTTAAAAAAACTTATTTTAGTAAAACACCAGCTGGTGATTACTTTTGCCTGGACTTTCACATTATATAGGCCCTTGACAGCTTAACAGGTACAATATAGTACACTACTTAGATGTTCGCATGTGGTATGCACTTATGCGGGCAGAAAAATGCGCTACAGTACACTTAAAAAAATGTATACAACAGTGCTGCAGCACAAAAAAAGCTGTGTACTAAACACAAAATTGCACACTGTCAAAGACTATTAGGAATGACCCGCACGGTATTATACCGTCTACAGACTAGTATAACCAGCAGTTGATTTGTTGTGGAACAAAGACAAAGAATTGCGCTGAAAAATTATTCTTGCCTCCTATGCTAAGGTTTATGAAGTTGAGGCAGCTTGTTGAAATGTATGAGGCAACACACAGCTATCTGCCCCCCTCTGTAACAGAATGCTGAAAAAAGTTACTGGGAGGGGAATGGCTTCAGTAAAAATCCTTTTCAGTAGAAAAAACACTGCTCTCTGTCCACCAGAATGCTGATGTGACTAGGATGTGAAACGCTGCTGGAATGAGCTTTTCTGTGTAACACACACACAGCGATGTCCGTCCTATCTGTATGCAGTGTAATGAATGATATGACGAGCCGCAAAATGGCTGCCGAATATATAGGGCTGTGACATCACAGGCGTGACTGGCTGCTTATAGGCTGCATTCTGCATGTGATTCAGGGTTATCCCGCCAACTTCCCTTCCCGCCTTGCGCTCCCGGCTTCCCAGCATTCCTTGCCCCTTGTACTGACATGTGGATCCGCCATTTTAGATGCTCTGGAGGCTGGACCGCAGTAAATGGAGTTTAATTTAGTGTTTCACGCGATAGAATCGAGGTGATATTCGCATTCGTTGCAAGTCGAATATTTCAAGAAATTTGTAACAAATTTGGGTTTGTCCGCTTTGATTCGCTCATCTCTAATTGCGATGAACGACTTGCGGTTCGTACCCGGACTTCTGTATTGCATACACATCTGAGTCAGGATAGGGTACTGCGGTCACCGTACAGGGCTCCGTTTCCCAGATAGAGTCCAGTTTGTGAGTTCTCGGGAACTTCCGCAGCCAGACCTTGTCACCTATTTGGAGGGGTTTGGCTGAGGCATGATGGTTGTAGTCTTGCTGCTGCTTCTGTTGAGCCTCACCCATCTTTCTGTTGACAATCTCTTTTGCTTCTTGGATCCTTCTTTGATGGTCGGACACCCATTCCATAGAAGCCTGCAGAGAGTTATTCAATGGAGCCTGGAGTCCGAAAGTGCAATCTTTTGGTAGCTGACCAGGTTGGCCCATCATCAAATAGAATGGGGTGTATCCAGTGGAACAGTGCACTGTGTTGTTATAAATCTCCAAGAGCTTGGGTAACAACCAGGGCCACTCTTCGTGCCTGGACCCAGAAGCTGCTCGCAGCATGTGAATGAAGACTTGATTGATCCTCTCACAGAGCCCATTCCCTTGAGGGTGATACACAATCATCCTGAGTTTCTTGCAGGCATGAAATTGACACAGCTCTTGGAGGGCTTCAAAGGCCGTTCCTTGGTCAGTGAAGACAGACTCTGGACATCCGAGGATTTGAACCCAATGGGAGTAAAACATCTGGGCTGTGGTTTTGGCTGTAAGATCTTTGACTGGTACGACTACAACCCACTTTGAGTAATGATCCACCATGGTTAGAGCATAAGAGTACCTGGACCTAGTAGGAGACAACTTGACATGGTCTAGCGCGACCAACTGGTTAGGCCTTTCACTCTGGATGGAATGGAGTGGTGCTCTGGCGTCCTTACGCCCGTTCTTGGTGAAGTTGCAGACGGCACACTAACTGCACCATTTCTCAATGTCGCCCCACATCCCAATCCAGTAAAACCGTTGCCTGACAGTGGCTTCTGTCTTGTGGACTGAGCATGGTAGGCATTGAGGACCATCGCCGCGTCTCTTCGAGGAACCAGGATCTGATTCAGTTGTTCACCTGAAACCGGATCCAAAGAGTTTTGATACAACAGTCCCTTGTGCACAAACAGTTGCTTTCTTTGTTGCCACAGCCGCTTCAACTCGTAGTTGCTCTGAGCCTGACGTAGACAGGTTGGTACCTTTTTCATTAGAAGGTAGTCCAACAGATCCCCCATGACTCGACTTTCATCCTGCTGAGTCCTCCAGGTGTATAAATCTTCTTGGACTTTCTTGGACCTAGATGGGATAGGACCAGTGGTAATAGCTGGCAAATACCAGGAACCTCCAGACGTCTTTCACTGTGCGCTGGGTAGGCCAGTTCTTAACAATTTCCACCTAGTCGTGATCAGGCTGGATTCCCTTGGCACTGACAACATGACCTAGGTAGTGTACCTGAGGTTTGAGCTGATGGCACTTGGATGGCTTGATCTTCAATCCATGTTTGATCAATACTCGTCTGACAGATGACCAAGCTGCTCTTGATAGGACTTAGAGTATACAATGACATCATCCAGGTACAGCAGGACACTCTGAAAGTTTAAATGGCCCAAGCATCGTTACATCAGCTGCTGGAAGGTAGCAGGGGCATTGCACAGCCCGAAAGGCATGCTCTTGAACTCAAACAGTCCCAGGGGGGTCACGAAGGCTGTTTTCTCTCGGTCTTCCACAGCCATAGGCACTTGCCAATACCCACTGGTTAAGTCCAAGGTGGAGAAGTACGCTGCCGACCCAAGGGCAGTGAGTGATTCCTCGATTCTTGGAAGAGGATAAGCGTCCTTATGGGTGATTTCCTTCAGTTTCCTATAGTCGACACAGAAACGGATGGTCCCATCCTTCTTTTTGACCAGAACAAGGGGCGCCGTCCAGGGACTCTGACTTTCCTGAATTACGTCAGAATCCTTCATGTCGACTAACATCTTCTTGAGGGTTTGGTACATGCCTGGTGCGACCGGACGGTGTCTCTCTTTGATAGGTGGGTTGTCGCCTCTCAAAATCCGATGCTGGATCATGTACGTACATCCAAAGTCTGTAGGATGCTTACTGAAGGCTTTCTGGTGCCTCCTGGCGACATTGATAACCCTGTTGACTTGATCCTTCGGGGTGGCTTTATCTCTTACTTGCGCCCACCAGGGTTCGGAGGGACTTTCCACAGAACCTGAAGTCACTTGGGCTGCTCGTTGTCGAACCACCTTGCGTTCTGACAAAATATCACCTGGCTCTAGAAGATACAACTGGGCCACTGGAGCCACGGTAGCCACACTTGACAGATTGACTCCCGGACTGGAACTTTCCCATCAATAACGGTGACTAGACTCCTTGCAATTAGTGGATGATCTTCACACTGGATAGGCTCCAACAGGGCTTGATAGTCCTTGTTTCTCACTCCAGGATGGGCAGGGCACCACAGAATTGTCTCTGTGTTAGGTTGTAAGGTCACCGGCCTGATGTCTTGAATCCGTACTTTGCAAACTTCTTTTGTCGATTGGAAAACTTCAGCTCTGCTTGGAGAACCTTTAAGTGGTGCTGCGCAGCCCACTGGCCTGAGGGGGACATGTAGGGGAGAGAGGCATGCAAAGAATCTACTGTGTCAGTAAAGCAATGTTTCATAATATTTATCCCCAATATGAATTCTGCAGATCCCTTATCAGACACATCAGTTACAATCACTCCCTGTCCCTTAAGCACATGTTTCCCCACTTGAATAGTGGGCTCCCAATTTTCATGACTGGGTATTGGTTTCCCGTTACCTGCCACTACCTTGACATCAACACTGTAAGGTTCACACAACAAATTAACATTCCAGTACTTGTAAAACAAAGATATAGTGGACACTTGTGACCCGAGATCGATTAGTGCCTTCAACAGGATACCCTCCACAATGATTTTACATAGGGGCAGGGGGCGACATATAGGGAGAGTCTGGACTTAGATTGTTCTGGGTTCGGACCTGATATCTGCTTTCCTGAGGGCCGGTCTGCGACCTCAGGGGAAATCCGTTTAAATCCCAACATTGTACCTTCCAATGTCCTGATTTGTTGCAATAGGTACAAAAGGGCTTTTGAGTCACTGGGGCCTATTGCGCGGATTATGGCGGGGGGGTTAACTTGACGAGGGGAGCAGGAGCAGATACAGGTCTCTTAGGTAGGGGTGGTTTACGGTTGGCCTCAGCGGACTGACTGGCAAGTTCTTTCACAGCCTGATTCAATTGTTCAATGTCCTGTTTGACACTCTGGATTTATGAGGCTGGGGAGGCTGGTAGGGTATTAGACACTGGGGCGGGAGCCAGTGGTGGGGGTAGTATGGGGCCGGCTGCCGCACCCAGGGGTTCTGGCATAGGGGTATAACTCTCCTCAGACTCAGTCTCAGGCTCTATAACCTGAATAGCCAGCCTTTTAAAAGCAGAGGACAGATTGGGATTCTGCACTGCTAACATCCTCAACTGAGCTTTGTCCCATTTGTTATGAGCCCCATCAATAAACCTGTCCATCAGTACTCTGTTACCCTGGTCGGGAGTGATACTGTCTAACATTTAAACAGTCTCTAGGGCATTTTGCATGGCTACAGCATAAGCTCTCAGAGTCTCATCTGGCTTCTGTCGCCTCTAGTACAACCTGAGACGTACCTCTGACAGAGAATGTGACTCAAATACCTGATATAACCCCTCGAAGATCTGTTCTACCATCGTATTCTCGGAGGCTAACCAGGTGTGGACTTCTTCAAGTGCTGGTGCTTGTAGTTGTCCTGTGAGCAGTGGGACCTGTTGGTTAGGAGGGAGAGAGTAAAAGACAAACAAGCTCTGAATATTCTCCTTGAAATCCCTCAGGGTGAAGGGATCTCTGCTGTAGGTAGGGATGACAAGATTCCCCAGAAAGACTGGTGCGGTTGCTGGGGCCCCTACGTGATGGACATGGACTGCAAGTGGGACTGGGAGGACTCCTGCCGCTGGTGTAGCAAATGTTCCCGCTGTTGGTGATGGAGTGGTACTCTTATTGGGTCGATCTTGGGAGCTGGGTGCTGACATGTTGCTGGTCTCTTTGAGTGCGCTGTCACTTTAAGAAGGAGCGAGTGCGTTGTTGCTTCAAGAAGACTTGAGTGCGCTGTCACTTTATATAATTGAATACTTGAGTATGTTGTTTCTTTGAGAAGAATTGAGTGCACTGTCTCTTTAAGCTGCCTGGCAATAGACTGTAACGAATAGCTGTAGACTTTACTGGTCACTGAGGGGTTAACATTGACTGCCACCGATGCTGGAGACTTATTGTGGTAAATCGTTGGTTTATGCAGAGTCTGCGCTGCATCGGGTACTTGCCTATATTCTGTAAAGCCAGACGCAGCTGCGGGGACCTTTACTGTGGCTGCGCCCAGGGAGCCTCCAGTTTGGTCAGGGTGGCAAATTCTTCCCCTGTGCAACACAGGGAGGATTCTTAGTTCCGGCTCGCACACTAAAGAGGCGTCACAGCTGGTGACTGACTGGGTGGAGCTGCGACTGCTCCTGCACACAGGAAACACTGGACTTTTTAGCCCCTTCAAGTATGGACTTTCCACACTTAGCAATTACGATGAACAGTCTTTCTTTCACCTGCCCCACAATTTTTATCCACGCCACAGTAAAAACAGATTTTAGCAACACAGTCCTGTACATTTTGCTGGCGCAAACTTTTTCGCAACGGCATGCGATTTTGACTTGGACACAGTTCAGACTTGGGGGAAAGGACTTGCGACAACTTGCATATTATACATACCCGTATACTGTTAATGGGTGGCCTGACTTGACGGTTAAGTGGTTAAGGCAAAGTTGTGGTGGACCACTAGTGTATGACGGGACCACGGGTGTAGTCGTGTAGGTGGTGGGGCCAGATGATATTAACCCCTGAGGCAAGATGTTATTAACCCCCTAGTGTTCGTGACGCCAGAGTGGTTTTCGTGTACTGGAACCACACGAACGGTATCTCCGCTATTCCGATGGCTAGTTAAGGAAAGGAGAGTCCAAAACCAGTTTTAATGGAGGCTTTACTGAGTAAAGACAGATGGAGTTATCTTCACAGCTAGGATAGATTCCCAGAGAGGTGGCCAGGAACCCATAAGGACCTTGCAGCTTGCTGGGACCAATTATACTAGTAATAGACTTGAGACAATTATCTTGAGGCTTGACTATATGCAGGACTTGACTATTTGTAGTGACAGCAGACATAGACTTTTGACTTACTGGAATGACTGTAGCTTTGTGGCCTTCCAGATACTGGTCACTAGCACTGCAACATCTGTCCTGGCTGGTTCTCAGTAAAGTAAGAGAACGAACTGTAATGGACTAAGGCCCATTGGTAAAGCTGCAGGTCATCGGTTAAGCTGGTGCTCTTTGGGTAACATCATGTGACAACATAACATGTGAAAATCTCACAGGTCCTTGAGACAACTCGCAGGTCCTTTATACTAACTATAAATTAGGACACTGACTATACATAAGGTAGGCTAAATAACATTATAGAAACAGCAGGAGAGACCCTGCAGGGGAGCCCTCAGGTCACTGAGGGACTCAACCTGACAGGGCCTAACTGCAGTACAGGACCATGTCCTGTACTGGGACATTACAGGTGCTTTCACGTGCATATTTTTGCTGCTGATTTTGTTGCCCATTGACTTTAATGGGAAGCAAAATCTGCTGAAGCAAATCTGCACGTGTGAATGCACCCTTAGGGCTCGCTCACATGGATCTGTATCGTATTTTATGCTGCGGATCGGCACCGACGATGGACCCTACAGTGTTGCCTCCATCTGTGCCTGCTCATAGTGGCAATCCGCCGCTATGAGCAGACACGCTGTGATGTGTCGCCACGCGCATTCGCAGTATACTCGGACACATTGCGGGCGCTCCCCCTGCTCCCTGAGTTAGGCCGAGAGCAGCCGAGATGTGTGCGAGTATACTGCGCATGCACGTGGCGACTCGCACATCACAGCGGATTGCTGCTATGAGCAGGCACAGATGGAGGCAACTCTGTAGAAACCATTGTCGGTGGATCCGTCATTGTTAACGAGCCCTTAGGGTGTATTCACACATACAGGATCTGCTGCATATTTGATGCTGCAGATTTCAGTGTCAACTAAATGACTGTACACAGCATCAAATTTGCAGCAGTTCTGCAGAAACCCCTCCTTGGCTTATATCTGTAGTTAGAAACTGGCATAAGATCTGGCAATGTGAATGTACCTTTATACTGTATCTAGTACACAGAAATATTTGTTTCTAGAAACTTGTGACATTGAGCTGTGATGTTCAAGTTTATGACTAGGGGTAGGACACACTAATCAAATCACTAGAAATACAATTTATATTAATTCTTGCACAATAATAAGTTACATTTCATGGCCACAGTCACAAATTCTTACCAGAGCTTATACTTATAAATTGTAATCAACACATTTCACACTGATCCCTTTTTTCAACCACAAAATCCTGTGGGAGACAAAAGGAGCTGAATCTAAATATATGTCTCTTTTTGAATGACATTACCAAAATGGTCTGAAGAGACTCTGTGTAGTGCTAGTATAGAAAGCATATGTTCATTGTATAGGTTTCATATTGGTCTATGTATAGTGCTTATTTAGCAACACTATGGTGTTAATGTGGGGTCATGCTATAGTGGTATTATTTGGTATAGTGGTATTACCGTATTTATCGGCGTATAACACGCATATTTTAGACAAAAATTTTTAGTTTAAAGTCTATCTGCGTGTTATACGCCGATGGACTGTTTCTGGCCCCGCAGGCGATTCCCTCACCATCCTCGGGTTGCATGTCCCACCGATGCCCGATTCCATCCTGGTGACCGCGCTCTTTATGGTCCTGCAGCATCCTTATCTGTCACTGTGCGTCATTCACTGACTGACGAGTGATGTCACGTTGAGGATGTCACTTGTGTGCAGCGCACAGTGACAGATAAGGACGCTGCAGGACCATAATGAGCGCGGTCCCCAGGATGGAATCGGGCATCCGCGTGACATGCAACCCGAGGATGGTGAGGGAATCGGGCATCGGCGGGACATGCAAACCGAGGACGGTGAGGGAATCGGGCAGCGGCGGGACAGTGACAGCAACATATAACTATAAAAGGGGGATAGGGGACGGAATCAGGCGACAGGACTATGGCCCCACAGAAGCTGCCTCAGTTCAATGATTTAAAGTGCCCACTTTAAATCATTGAACTAAAGTGGCTTCTGCGGGGCCAGAAACTGTTTTATTGAGGTATACCCACTCACACACGCACCCTCATTTTAATAAGAATATTTGGTTAAAAAAAACTTTTTTACCCAAATTTCCTTGGAAAAATGAGGGTGCATGTTATAGGCCGGTGCGCGGTATACCCCGATAAATACAATATTTTGTAACCATTAATTATTCTGTATTATCACATGTAGGAATGTTTCTTGTAGCTCTGTTGTCTGTGAGAGCAGGGGCTGAAGGATGTGCACAATGGCTTTGATTTATCAATCTACCTAAAACCAAAACTGTCCGGTTTTCCCTATAAAATCCAATCACGGCTGAGCTTTCGTTTTACCAGAGCTCATTAAGATATAAAAGCTGAGCTGTGATTAGTTATTGTGGGCAAAACCTGACAATTTTGGTTATAGGCAGCTTAATAAATCTGGCCCACTGCCTCCAGAGTACACAGTAATTATGCAAGCCTATGATGCTAAATGTGTACCTGTAGGTCTATGAAGGACAAGTTAAGTGAGTGTGGTTGGGTAGATATGGAATTTACTGTCTCTGCATGTATGTCATACATTGCAGATTGTTCCATAACAAGTGAATATAAAAGTTTTTTTCTTTGTCCTCTGACAACCCCCAGGAGTTTCAAAATATCCCTCTCCAAGCATCATCCTTCATCAGCTTCAGAAGCCTGGACATACTGAACGAGATTTATCATTCTTTTCAAACGTATGGCTTTTATATGACAATTTTTTTAACGTACTTTTGCTTACATGCAGCCTATTTAGCAAATAGTTGCATGACCTTGATAAATAAATCACATGTAAGCAAAACCCGGGAAATCCACTTACAAAAGCATTTTTTAAAGCAGAAAAGTTTTCCCTTATGTTAATTGCTGAAGTTCTTTATCTACCGTTGGAGGCGGAGAGGGGGTAGTTGGAATGCAGCTATATAGTGCCAGACAGGCCAGTCAGGTAACACCCTGACTGGCCTGTCTGGCACTATATAGCTGCATTCCAACTATCCTGCAACAACCCATCCACCTTCCTCAGAAATTTACAAATATTAAAAACATACTGGCCCTCATTTACTATTCTAAACCCGACCTCTTTTGTCGGGTTATTTTGGCGCAGCTTTGTCTGCGCCATGTCGCAGACATCGTGCGCCAGTCTGCGACACGATGCGACATTTTTTCCCGACGGACCCGATGTGGATTCTCCCAAACCCGAAAAAGGGGCGTAACCCGACATTTCTGAGCTTTCCCACGTATTTATTAAGGTTTCCAACTCGAATTTGTTGAATTGTTGTGGATTTTTTCCCGACAGCTCAGAGGAGTTGGAAACCAAAACCAACAAAACCCACGTGCGACAAACAGGATGCGACATAATAATAAATATCAGGGGGAAAAAGCAGTCGGGTAAGAAAGCAACATAGACTTACAACCCGATTTTCTTAGTAAATGAGGGCCACTATGCTACACAATGAATATCCAGAGGCTTTTTTGTTTAATTTTTAGCCCACATTTTGTGACATTGGTGGGCGGAGTCTTGCGTCGCTGCGCTGAGGCCGGAGTTTACGTCAGGAAGGAAGACAGCACCAACAGGCACATAAACAATAGTGAAGCCACAAAAAACAAAAAATAAACGGCTAGGTACGTTACCCACCCCAAAATGTGCATGAAGCTGCATTACTATGGATGTTTCTTTTTTATTTAAGGAAAAATCTTAGTGCCACATATAGGTTATTTACGTAGTCTGTAAAAATTATTACACAATTATTTTGTGCCTTACTCTATTTTAACACAGCATTGATTTTACAATGTAGTGGGTACACCAGCATGTACATGTCCTAAAATTAACAAGGTGTGCAGTGTGTATTTTCAACCTTAAAATTAATAGTTATTAATTATATAATATTTGTTTTTCTATAATTAACATTAACATTAACCCCTTAAGGACCCGGCCATTTTACACCTTAGGACCAGAGCGTTTTTTGCACATCTGACCACTGTCACTTTAAACATTAATAACTCTGGAATGCTTTTAGTTATCATTCTGATTCCGAGATTGTTTTTTCGTGACATATTCTACTTTAACATAGTGGTAAAATTTTGTGGTAACTTGCATCATTTCTTGGTGAAAAATCCCAAAATTTTATGAAAAATTTGAAAATTTTGAATTTTTCTAACTTTAAAGCTCTCTGTTTGTAAGGAAAATGGATATTCCAAATAAAAAAATGTTTTATTCACATATACAATATGTCTACTTTATGTTTGCATCATAAAATTTACGTGTTTTTAGTTTTGGAAGTCACCAGAGGGCTTCAAAGTTCAGCAGCAATTTTCCAATTTTTCACAAAATTTTCAAACTCACTATTTTTCAGGGACCAGTTCAGGTTTGAAATGGATTTGAAGGGTCTTCATCTTAGAAATTCCCCACAAATGACCCCATTATAAAAACTACACCCCTCAAAGTATTCAAAATGACATTCAGTCAGCGTTTTAACCCTTTAGGTGTTTCACAGGAATAGCAGCAAAATGAAGAAGAAAATTCACAATCTTAATTTTTTACACTCGCATGTTCTTGTAGACCCAATTTTTGAATTTTTACAAGGGGTAAAAGGAGAAAATGTATACTTATCAGAAGGGAGGGCTCAGAAGGGAAGGAGCGACAAGGGGATTTTGGAGAGTACTTTTTTCTGAAATGGTTTTTGGGGGGCATGTTGCATTTAGGAAGCACCTATGGGACCAGAACAGCAAAAAAAACACATTCCATACCATTTTGGAAACTAGACCCCTTGAGGAACGTAACAAGGAATTAAGTGAGCCTTAATACCCCACAGGTGTTTCACGACTTTTGCATATGTAAAAAACAATTTTTTTTTCACTAAAATGTGTGTTTCCCCCCAAATTTCAAATTTTTTCAAGGGTTAATAGCAGAAAATACCCCCCAAAATTTGTAACCCCATCTCTTCTGAGTATGAAGGTACCCCATAAGTGGACCTGAAGTGCACTACGGGCGAACTACAATGCTCAGAAGAGAAGGAGTCACATTTCGCTTTTGGAGAGCAAATTTTGCTCGGTGGGGCATGTCGCATTTAGGAAGCCCCTGTGGTGCCAGGACAGCAAAATAACCCCCACATGGCATACCATTTTGGAAACTAGACCCCTTGAGGAACGTAACAAGGGGTACAGTGAGCATTTACCCCCCCCCCCCCCCACTGGTGTCTGTCAGATCTTTGTAACAGTGGGCTGTACAAAATGTTTAATTTGCACAGCCCACCGTTCCAAAGATCTCTCAGACACCAGTGGGGTGTAAATGCTCACTGCAGCCCTCATTACATTCCGTGAGGGGTGTAGTTTCTGAAATGGGGTCACATGTGGTTTTTTTTTTTTTTTGGGCGTTTGTCAAAACCGCTGTAACAATTAGCCACCCCTGTTCAAATCACCTCAAATGTACATGGTGCACTCTCCCTTCTGGGCCTTTTTGTGCTCCCCCAGAGCACTTTGCGTCCACATATGGGGTATCTACGTAGTCGGGAGAAGTTACATTACAAATTTTGGGGGGCTTTTTTCCCTTTTACCTCTTGTCAAAATGAAAAGTATAGGGCAACACCAGCATGTTAGTGTCAAAAATTAATTTTTTTACACTAACATGCTGGTGTAGACCCCAACTTCACCTTTTCATAAGGGGTAAAAGGAGAAAAAGCCCCCAACATTTGTAGTGCAATTTCTCCCGAGTACGGCGATACCCCATATGTGGCCCTAAACGGTTGCTTTGAAATACGACAGGGCTCCAAAGTGAGAGCGCCATGCGCATTTGAGGACTAAATTAGGGATTGCATAGGGGTGGACATAGGGGTATTGTATGCCAGTGATTCCCAAACAGGGTGCCTCCAGCTGTTGCTAAACTCCCAGCATGCCTGGACAGTTAGTGGCTGTCCAGAAATGCTGGGAGTTGTTGTTTTGCAACAGCTGGAGGCTCCGTTTTGGAAACACTGCCATACAATACGTTTTAATTTTTATTTGGGGGGGGGGGGGACAGTGTAAGGGGTGTATATGTAGTGTTTTACCCTTTATTATGTGTTAGTGTAGAGTAGTGTTTTTAGGGTACATTCACACTGGCGGAGGTTTACAGTGAGTTCCCTGCTAGGAGTTTGCGCTGCGGCAAAAAATTTGCCGCAGCTCATACTTGAAGCAGAAAACTTACTGTAAGCCTGCCCGTGTGAATGTACCCTGTACGTTCACATGGGGGGGGGCAAACCTCCAGCTGTTTCAAAACTACAACTCCCAGCATGTACTGACAGACCATGCAGGCTGGGAGTTGTACTTTTGCAACAGCTGGAGGCACACTGGTTGGAAAACCTTCAGTTAGGTTCTGTTATCTAACTCAATATTTTCCAACCAGTGTGCCTCCAGCTGTTGCAAAACTACAACTCCCAGCATGTACTGATCACTAAAGGGCATGCTGGGAGATGTAGTTATGCAACACCTGGAGGTATCGCAACTACAACTCCCAGCATGCTGGGATTTGCAGGTTTGCAACATCTGGAGAGCTACAGTATAGAGACCACTGCAAACTGTGGCCCTCCAGATGCTGCAAAACTACAAATCCCAGCAGGCCCAGACATCAAACAATTGTGTGGGCATGCTAGGAGTTGTAGTTTTGCAAGATCTGGAGGGCTATAGTTCAGAGACTACCATATAGTGGTCTCAAACTATAGCTCTCCAGCTGTTGCAAAACTACAACTCCCAGCATGCCCAAACAGCTGTCTGGGCATGCTGGGAGTTGTAGTTTTGCAACATCTGGAGGGCTACAGTTAGAGACCACTGTATAATGGTCTCAAACTGTACCCTCCAGATGTTGCTAGGCAACTCACCGGCTTCCGTCGGATCCAGCCGCACGTCATCGCCGCCCGCCGATCTCTGTCGCCCGCAGCCTCCGTCGCCCGCCCGGATCGGTAAGTGGATCTTCGGCGCCGGTCCCCGTCGTTTCCCCGTCCTGCCCCGCCTATTGTGGGTGGGCAGGACGGGGAAAATGAAAGTTAACGCCCCCGATCTGCTATTGGTGGTTGCGTCTAGACCACCAATAGCAGGGATAGGAGGGGTGGCAACCCTGCCACCTCACTCCTACCGCTTCAGGGGGATCCTGGGTGTCTTAGACACCCCCTTACATTCCGGGTCACCGGGTCACTATAGACCCGTAATGACCCGTAATCGCGCAAATCGCAAGTGTGAATTCACTTGCGATTTGCGCCGATCGCCGACATGGGGGGGTCTGATGACCCCCCTGGGCATTTGCGAGGGGTGACTGCTGATCGATATCAGCAGTCACCCCGGTCCGGTCCCCGCCCAGCGCGCGGCCGGAATTCCCACGGACGTATGAGTACTTCCCTGGTCCTTAAAGGGGTAGTCCAGTGGTGAAAAACTTATCCCCTATCCTAAGGATAGGGGATAAGTTTGAGATCGCGGGGGGTCCGACCGCTGGGGCCCCCCGCGATCTCTCTGTACGGGGCCCCGGCTCTCCGCCGAGATAGCTGGTGTTGACCCCCGCAAGAGGCGGCGGCTGACACGCCCCCTCAATACATCTCAATGGCAGAGCCGGAGATTGCCGAAGGCAGCGCTTCGGCTCTGCCATAGAGTTGTATTGAGGGGGCGTGTCGGCCGCCGCTTCGTGCGGAGGTCGACACGCCCCCTTCCCGCGGGCTGTCGGGGCTCCGTACAGGAGATCGCGGGGGGCCCCAGGGGTCGGACCCCCCGCGATCTGCAACTTATCCTCTATCCTTAAGATAGGGGATAAGTTGTAAACCACTGAGTCACCACTGGACTACTCCTTTAAGACCCAGGGTGCAGGGACGTACTCATACGTCCGTGGTCCTTAACCCCTTAACGACGCAGGACATATATTTACGTCCGGCGCCGGCTCCGCGATCCCGCATTATATCGCGTCGGTCCCGGCGCTCATCAACGGCCGGGACCCGCGGCTAATACCACACATCGCCGATCGCGGCGATGTGTGGTATTAACCCTTTAGAAGCGGCGGTCAAAGCTGACCGCCGCTTCTAAAGCGAAAGTGACCCGGCTGCTCAGTCGGGCTGTTCAGGACCGCCGCGGTGAAATCGCGGCATCCCGAACAGCTGACAGGACACCGGGAGGGCCCTTACCTGCCTCCTCGGTGTCCGATCGGTGAATGACTGCTCCGTGCCTGAGATCCAGGCAGGAGCAGTCAAGCGCCGATAACACTGATCACATGCGTGTTAATACATGTGTGATCTGTGTAAAAGATCAGTGTGTGCAGTGTTATAGGTCCCTATGGGACCTATAACACTGCAAAAAAAAATTAAAAAAAAAGTGTTAAGAAAGGTCATTTAACCCCTTCCCTAATAAAAGTTTGAATCACCCCCCTTTTCCCATAAAAAAAATAAAAGTGTAAAAAAATATAAAAATAAAACATATATGGTATCGCCGCGTGCGTAAATGTCCGAACTATAAAAATATATCATTAATTAAACCGTACGGTCAATGGCGTACCCGCATTTTTGGTCACTTTTTATACCATTAAAAAATGAATAAAAAGTGATCAAAAAGTCTGATCAAAACAAAAATCATATCGATAAAAACAAAAAAATTAGTCCTCATACCGCCCTGTACGCGGAAAAATAAAAAAGTTATAGGGGTCAGAAGATGACATTTTTAAACGTATAAATTTTCCTGCATGTAGTTATGATTTTTTCCAGAAGTGCGACAAAATCAAACCTATATAAGTAGGGTATCATTTTAACCGTATGGACCTACAGAATAATGATAAGGTGTAATTTTTACCGAAATATGCACTGCGTAGAAACAGAAGCCCCCAAAATTTACAAAATTGCATTTTTTCTTCGATTTTGTCGCACAATGATTTTTTTTTCCGTTTCGCCGTGCATTTTTGGGTAAAATGACTAATGTCACTGCAAAGTAGAATTGGCGACGCAAAAAATAAGCCATAATATGGATTTTTAGGTGGAAAATCGAAAGGGTTATAATTTTTAAAATGTAAGGAGGAAAAAACGAAAGTGCAAAAACGGAAAAACCCTTAAGGGGTTAAAGGGGTATTCCAGGAAAAAAAACTTTTTTTTTTAGATCAACTGGCTCCAGAAAGTTAAACAGATTTGTAAATTACTTCTATTAAAAAATCTTAATCCTTCCAATAATTATCAGCTGCTGAAGTTGAGTTGTTCTTTTCTGTCTAAGTGCTCTCTGATGACACGTGTCTCGGGAGCTCAGAGTAGAAGCAAATTCCCATAGCAAACCTATTCTGCTCTGTGCAGTTCCTATGGGAATTTGCTTGGACAGCTCCCGAGACACGTCATCAGAGAGCACTTAGACAGAAAAGAACAATTCAACTTCAGCAGCTCATAAGTACTGAAATGATTACGATTTTTTAATTGAAGTAATTTACAAATCTGTTTAACTTTCTGGAGCCAGTTGATATAGAATAAAAGTTTTTTCCTGGAATACCCATTTAATGTAGTAGCTTTGTTTCATGATACAGAACAAGAAGAGTTGTTAAAGTGGGTGTTAATGTCCTTTTCTGCAGACATATGCACTTTCTGTAAGCCAGGTTGGACCTGGAATACTTGTGCGACTTTGAAATGGAGATGCAACTTTTTTTCTTCATAAATAGCGACTATCGCATTTGATAAAAACATGACCACAGCAAAGTAAAAAAAAAAAAATTACGACGTGATTTCAGAAATGTGCTTTGGAATAAGCAAAAATCAAAAAGTCGCAGCATGTATAGAAAAGTCGCACGTGCGCAAGTATGTGCAACTTTTTTACGCAAAAATATCTATTGCGGAGCTTGATAAGTCTCCTTCACTGTAGTTTCCAATATGAAATGTAACAGCACAGCTATTATCTTCCTTTAAGGATTCTGTATAAAAGCATCAAAACGTTCAGATGGAGAAAAGGCAAGAACTCAAATTAAAATGTTTCACATTTGTCAGCCTGTAAATTCTTTTCCCTGACCACTACTGAATTGGCTGCGCAGACAAAACTTCATATTTCTTTTTGTAGTAGAACTTCTGTGCACTTTTGATAAAGGCGTCTCCTATCTACATAAATGTTGAATATAAGAAGGGGTACACAAAATTAATTTTCTGTTCTGTTGTTTGATGCTTGATTCGTAGCGCATTCTGTTTGTTGCATGAGGTCTCAGTGGTGGTCTTTAATCTTATTTGTCTTTTATCTTCAGTACCCTTTCATCTCAACCTAAATTACAATTGTCTGGTTTCAAATGATTGTTTCCAGAGTGCATCTACCAAGTTGTTTGAACTATCCTACATTCATTACTTATTACTACAGAAAGGCTCTCACCATCCTTCTTCCTGGATGTAATATAATTCTCTATTATGACTCTATAGCTATGGTTTATAATGCAATGCGTAATTAGTTACAATTTATTTTATGTACATTTTCTCCAATGTTCTTGTATTCTACAGAGGTGACTTATGTTCACATACAACATACTATACAATAAACTGTTCTGCTATCTGAATTTCATAAATATGTGTGAAGTAGTGGTTTTGCTGTCCAGTGGCACAAAGTGGAGGTAGTGTCAGATACCCTTTTGGAACACAAGCTGGTGATGGTAGTTTTAGGGGTTCCGTAAGCCACAATGATTGACTGCAAAACATGGGTTGTTGTTTACTGTGGTCTTCACTGAGAAACGTGTCCACATGAACAGCAAGCAGGATTAAGATCTATCTAGATGTGAGGCACACACCTGAGCATTGGTAAAACTGTTCTTGTGTATTTGCCTTTTCCTTTGGGGCACTCGCCATCATAAAACAGAAGACCAATGTGACAGTTTCCCATTTTCTTATTTACAGCAGGGCAGAAAAAACATTCACATGGCCTTCAGATTATAGGGATTTCTGGTCTTGTCTCTTGTGGAAATCTGTTTTTGCCATCTATATGTAGAAAAGGAGCATCTTCTAGGGACTCAGCAGTGATAGGCCCTTCCTGGTTTAGAGGCTTTTCATGAATCTCTCTCGCGTGATGATACAAACATCACCTAACAACCCTGCCTACTGAACACTGGTTTACAGCAGTTTTTCCCAAAAACTATTCATTCTGTCTCTTTAATAAACTTGGTTGCTGTCTCCTGGAGAGATGTGAAACTAACTTGCACCTCCAAGCACGTGAACAACCCATGGATCAAGAACCCGTTGTCAACCCAACTACCATGACAGCCACCCCAAAAGTGTAAGCTTGAACTGCAGTAACACAGAAAGAAAGCATTAGCTGTTGACAAAGGCCCATAGAAATACAGGCATACCATATTATAGAATACATTAACAAGTTACAGTGGGGGGGGGGGGGGAGTATTTAGTCAGCCACCAATTGTGCAAGTTCTCCTATTTAAAAAGATGAGAGAGGCCTGTAATTTTAGTCATAGTTATACCTCAACTATGAGAGACATAATGAGAAAAAAAATCCATAAAATCACATTGTCTGATTTTCAAAGAATTTATTTGCAAATTATGGTGGAAAATAAGTATTTGGTCACCTACAAACAAGCAAGATTTCTGGCTCTCACAGATCTGTAACTTCTTTAAGAGTCTCCTCTGTCCTCCATTACCTTTATTAATGGCTCCTGTTTGAACTTGTTATCAGTATAAAAGACACCTGTCCACAACCTCAAACAGTCACACTCCAAACTCCACTATGGCCAAGACCAAAGAGCTAGAAATGGGGTAGATGTATGAAGTGTCTATTCACTATAATGATACAGACTCCCAAGGAAATGATAATAGAATGGTAAGGGGGAGTGGGCAAAAATGTAACTTTAATAGATATGTTGTTAAGAAACATATATGTGCAAGATATATTATATTAACAAGGGATACTGATGATGCTCCCTTGTCAAAAGAGACGCAGAAATAACTCACAGTTAAGAGATTAGTTATACTGTCTTCAATACACCTAAAAATCACCCAGTCCCATTCATGTTGGGGCTGCAACTGTATCTGCAACCCCAGTATTGTATTATTGTCTGGATATGAGGACATATGCGTGCACAGAAACATAGGACCATATATCCTCATATCCAGACAATAATACAATACTGGGGTTGCAGATACAGTTGCAGCCCCAACATGAATGCTGACAGTATATAGAGTATTCCACAATCAGGTTTACTTTTCTCAATCATGTGGAAAAAAGGTTCAAGAAAACATCTGATTATCCGTAACAGATGTCCTAACCGCTTCACTATGTGAACGCCCGCAGTGGCGGGGAGCCGTACAATACTATGTTTCTGTGCATGCATTTGTAGACAGACCCTAATGAGGTCACCTATTGAGGTGGACTGAAACACGTAGGGCAGGGTATTGTCCAGAATTATATATGCTTGACGGCCTGTGATATGACTATGACTAGTCAGACTGGGTGATTTTTAGGCGTATTGAAGACAGTATAATTAATCTCTTGACTGTGAGTTATTTCTGCGTCTCTTTTGACAAGGGGGCATCATCAGTATCCCTTTTTAATGTAATATATCTTGAACATATCTATGTTTCTTAACAACATATCTATTAAAAGTTAAGTTTTAGCTCACTCCCTTACCATTCTATTAAAAGACCAAAGAGCTGTCAAAGGACACCAGAAACAAAATTGTAGACCTGCACCAGGCTGGGAAAACTGAATCTGCAATAGGCAAGCAGCTTGGTGTGAATAAACTGTGGGAGCAATTATTAGAAAATGGAAGACATACAAGACCATCTGATAATCTTCCTCGATCTGGGGCTCCATGCAAGATCTAACCCCGTGGTGTCAAAATGATGACAAGAACGGTGAGCAAAAATCCCAGAACCACATGGGGACCTAGTGAATGACCTGCAGAGACCCGGGATCAGTAACATACTACACTGCCAGGAACTCGAATCATGCAGTACCAGACATGTCCCCCTGCTTAAGCCAGTACATGTTCAGGCCTATCTGAAGTTTGCTAGAGAGCATTTGGATGCTCCAGAAGAGGATTGAGAGAAAGTCATATAGTCAGATGAAACCAAAGTAGAACTTTTTGATAAAAATTCAACTCGTCATGTTTGGAGGAGAAAGAATACTGAGTTGCATCCAAAGAGCACCATACCTACTGTGAAGCATGGGGGTGGAAATATCATGCTTTGGGGCTGTTTTTATGCTATGGACCAGGATGACTGATCTGTGTAAAGGAAAGAATGAATGGGGCCATGTGTACTGAGATTTTGAGCGAAAACCTCCTTTCATCAGCAAGGGCATTGAAGATGAAATGTGGCTGTGTCTTTCAGCATGACAATGATCCCAAACACACCGCCCGACCAACAAGGAGTGGCTTCATAAGAAGTATTTGAAGGTTCTAGAATGGCCTAACCAGTCTCAAGCTCTCAACCCTACTGAAAACATTTGGAGGGAGTTGAAAGTCCTGTTGCCCAGCGACAGCCCCAAAACATCACTGCTCTAGAGTAGACTCTAGAGTAGACTTACAGAAAATGTTTGACCTCTGTCATTGCCAACAAAGGGTATATAACAAAGTATTGAGATAAACTTTTGCTATTGACCAAATACTTATTTCCCACCATAATTTGCAAATAAATTCTTTAAAAATCAGACAATGTGATTTTATGGATTTTTTCCTCTTATGTCTCTCATAGTTGAGATATACCTATGATGAAAATTACAGGCCTCTCTCATCTTGTTAAGTGGGAGAACTTGCACAATTTGTGGCTGACTAAACACTTTTTTGCCCCAATATATATATATATATATATATATATATATATATATATATATATATATATATAGTAGAATACCAATTGTGATACTAAGGCAGTGAAAGGGTGCTTTTCTTTAGCTGGGCTAGCAGAGTCCCTCAACTGGTCACTGACTTAGGCTGGGTTCACACTACGTTTTCTCCCATACGGGAGCGCATACGAAGGCATACGGGAGCGCGAGGTTTTAGCTCCCCCCTGCCGTATGCGCTCCCGTATGGGAGAAAACGTAGTGTGAACCCAGCCTAAGTCAGCCTAAAACTGTGGTTAACCACGGTTTGAGGTCCGGTCGTAAAAGCGCATACGGCGCAAAAATGAGCCGCCCGGACCGAACGTTTTACCCCGGCCGGCTCATTGAAATGAATGACATACGGGAGCACATACGAAGGCATACGGGAGCTCGAGGTTTTAGCTCCCCCCTGCCGTATGCGCTCCCGTATGGGAGAAAACGTAGTGTGAACCCAGCCTTAGCTAGACTAGGAAGCATAGTCTTTACTCTCCCTAGGACAACAAGCTGTGAGGGAGTGGCAAGGGTTCTGGCAGGACACACAGCGGGGGGCTGTGAGTGACCCATACAGTTTTGACAGTGACAAAATGCCAGACAATTAAATATTCCCTTTAGGGCTTTCGCTCCTCAGGGACAGTTTCCCTTAACTAGGGATCACCTGTTAAAACTTCATTTTTATTAATTAATTTAAAATATTATTCCTGTGTTTAAACAATACAAAGTGGTATATTTAATAACACATTCATGCATTCAATAAATATATACGCATTGGGGGAGATATATGAAAATCTGCTCAGAGGAAAAGTTGCTGAGTTGCCCAGAGCAACCAATCAAATCACTCCTTTCAGTTTTCAGAGGCCTTTTCAAAAATGAAAGAAGCGATCTGATTGGTTGCTATGGGCCACTCAGCAACTTTTCCTCTGGACAAGTTTTGATAAATCTCCACAATAGTATTTCATTTTGCATAAGGCCATATAGAGTATCAACCCACTAATGATTAAAAAAAAAAAACCTAGTCGCAAAGCGTTTCCATTTGCTGGGTTTATAAGAAACTCTACTATATAATCCCTCGCTATATATTATCAAATCCAAGGACTGCTATTAAAAATTAACACTGTAGCATCCCCCCGACGTGGGGAAGGGCCAGGACACTAAACTAAACTATCCCTGAGGGGCGAAAGCCCTAAAGTAAATTTACAATTATGGAGAGACAAGTTGTGGCAACACGAATGGAGGACTTCTTCCCCAGTGCAAGGGACAGTTGGATGGGCCAGCTGAGGAGCACATAAACACTTTGAGGCAAGTGTGAACAATGGCCAAGGTTGCATGAACATATATTTTTAACTGGCAGGGATTAGCCCATCAGTGAGCAGACAGTGTCTGTATTGTGTAGCTAGTGGCAAGACATCCCAGGTTTTTATTTTGTGTTAAGTTTTGTTTATCCTGCAACCTGTGTAAGGAGAGTCAGTTGCATGAAGAAGTTGGTATGGACCTGCTTTGATGAAGATAAAAATGTGTCCTTTTGGCTGCAGCAAAAGACAATCCTAGTGCTATATCTCACACAATGATAAACAATTCAAGCAGAAAATACACAATCGAGCTATTATAATGATGGCACCCCAACATCCCTATGGTGCACCCAATACTCTTACAATAACATAAAACAGTAATCTACATTAGAACCCTTGATAATATTTCACTTGAAGAAGTCTGTCTTTTAATCCAGCTATGGACTGTATAAGAGGAACCATCACAGTATATATCATTCATATTATACTGTGGTTGAACCAACCTTTAACCCCTTAAGGACTCAGGGTTTTTCCGTTTTTGCACTTTCGTTTTTTCCTCCTTACCTTTTAAAAATCATAACCCTTTCAATTTTCCACCTAAAAATCCATATTATGGCTTATTTTTTGCGTCGCCAATTCTACTTTGCAGTGACAGTCATTTTACCCAAAAATGCACGGCGAAACGGAAAAAAAAATCATTGTGCGACAAAATCGAAAAAAAAACACCATTTTGTAACCTCTGGGGGCTTCCGTTTCTACGCAGTGCATATTTCGGTAAAAATGACACCTTATCATTATTCTGTAGGTCCACACGGTTAAAATGATACCCTACTTATATAGGTTTGATTTTGTCGCACTTTTGGAAAAAATCATAACTACATGCAGGAAAATGTATACGTTTAAAAATGTCATCTTCTGACCCCTATAACTTTTTTATTTTTCCACGTACAGGGAAGTATGAGGACTCATTTTTTGCGCCGTGATCTGAAGTTTTTATCGGTATGATTTTTGTTTTGATCTGACTTTTTGATCACTTTTTATTAATTTTTTAATGGTATAAAAAGTGACCAAAATACGCTTTTTTGGACTTTGGAATTTTTTTGCGCCTACGCCATTGATGGTACGGTTTAATTAATGATATATTTTTATAGTTCGGACATTTACGCACGCGGCGATACCACATATTTTTATAATTTTTTTTTTACACGTTTTTTTTTATGGGAAAAGGGGGGTGATTCAAACTTTTATTAGGGAAGGGGTTAAATGACCTTTATTAACACTTTTTTTTTACATTTTTTTTGCAGTGTTATAGGTCCCATAGGGACCTATAACATTGCACACACTGATCTTTTACACAGATCACAGGCGTGTATTAACACGCCTGTGATCAGTGTTATCGGCGCTTCACTGCTCCTGCCTGGATCTCAGGCACGGAGCAGTCATTCGCCGATCGGACACCGAGGAGGCAGGTAAGGGCCCTCCCGGTGTCCGGTCAGCTGTTTGGGACGCCGCAATTTCACCGCGGCGGTCCCGAACAGCCCGACTGAGCAGCCGGGTCACTTTCACTTTAGAAGCGGCGGTCAGCTTTGACCGCCGCTTCTAAAGGGTTAATACCGCACATCGCCGCGATCGGCGATGTGTGGTATTAGCCTCGGGTCCCGGCCGTTGATGAGCGCTGGGACCGACGCGATATGATGCGGGATCGCGGCACAATCCCGCTTCATATCGCGGGAGCCGGCGTAGGACGTAAATATACGTCCTGCGTCGTTAAGGGGTTAAAACTACGGAATCACTTTGGTCTCATTTGGAAAAGACAAAAGTATCAACTTCACCCTCTGAAGGTGAAGGTAATGGTAAAAGCACTTGTTTCTTATTTCAACAACTTCTAAAAAGCTGTTGAAATACAAGTGCTATAGAGAGCTGAATGCTAAACTCTGTGCATGTCAATCAGTAATGTGACACTGTATAAATACACCAATATGTGTCAATTCCTACACGAACAGCACCAAAGAAACATGTATACACGTATAGGAAAGAGGTGCCCAGTGGATCTACAATTACAGCAGTACAACAGGATAAACAGACTGACAGCATCCCCAAGTAACAAACAGAACAAAGTGACTAGTTCCAAAAAAATTTAGTATGTGTTCAATATAGATCCAACCACTCCTCCGATGCTTTCTGCCACCAGGCTTTGTCTGAGAAAGTTTTGCAAATAAAATAAAGAAATTATAATATTTAAAACATATGGTTCTGCTAGTTGCTTATTTCTAATGTAGGTTATGCAGTTTTTAAAAAGGCAATAAATTAATTTAGGTAAAGCCTAGGAACAAATCTGGGGTTGATTGTTGTGGACAGAATGGTCATAGTGTTAAAATAATTCATGGCATATTACCCCATCAGCATGGTATAAGACAGTGATGGCAAACCTTTTTGAGCCCGAGTGCCCAAACCGTAATGCACGCCAACTTTTTTTCCCTCAAAGTGCAAGCACAGCAATTAAATCAGAATACTGAGGTTTAAGTTTAGAAAAAAAAACTTAGGTTGGCAGTATGTTCCCCCACATTAGGTTGTAGTTCCCCCACATTAGGTTGTAGTTCCCCACATTAGGTAGGCAGTATGTTCCCCCACATTAGGTTGTAGTTCCCCCACATTAGGTTGTAGTTCCCCCACATTAGGTAGGCAGTATGTTCCCCCACATTAGGTTGTAGTTCCCACACATTAGATAGGCAGTATGTTCCCCCACATTAGGTTGTAGTTCCCACACATTAGGTTGCAGTTCCCCCACATTAGGTAGGCAGTATAGTTCCCCCACATTAGGTTGCAGTTGCCCCACATTAGGTTGCAGTTGCCCCACATTAGGTTGCAGTTCCCCCACATTAGGTGGCAGTTCCCCCACATTAGATTGCAGTTCCCCCACATTAGGTAGTCAGTATGTTCCCCCACATTAGGTTGTAGTCCCCCCACATTAGGTGCAGTATAGTTCCCCCCACAGACATAATGCCTTCAGCCATATACAGTGTATGGCGTGAGGCTGTATGTCTGTGTACTGCCTCACAGTGCTCAGTCCACCACTCCTCTGATCAGGGGTCACAATCTACTGTAGCAGTAGGAGCCGGGGCCAGAGGAGTGGTGGTTGGAGTACTGAAGATGACGTGCAGGTAACTTACCATGCCTGCACGCCCTCCTCCTCGATGCTCTGTTCCTATAGGCACACGCACGGGACGTCAGTGACGTCCCTGCGTGCACTACCTCCCGGCAGTCCCTGCAATTTTAAAATTAACGTGGGGCCGCAGAAAGGTAACCGGACATCCTTGTGTCCCGAAAAGATCTTTCGGGACACAGGGATGTCCCGTTTGCCCCACCTGACGAACTATGGCTGTGGGCCCACAGAAGGTGTGGCACGCGTGCCATAGGTTCGCCATCACTAGTATAGGATATGGGAGTCTGCCATTTATTATTGTCAGTGATTGGCTGAATGAGCAGAACAAAAGGGGCGTCATAGGGAAAAGGGAGAGAACCAGGGACAGAGCACCTTCAGAATGCAAAAGAAAAAACTTGTCTATCCAGCAGTACAAAACTAAAACTTAGCTTTTATTGGATGATATAAAATCACACAAAGTGGCATATAACTTGGGTCATCGCCTGATTAAAAGGTGGTTGAACACACAAGAAATGTCCAACTCTTGTTTTATTTTATTTTTGTTTGTCTCCTAAATTATGTGTTGCTTGATGTGTGATTTATGTGATCTAGTAAAAGCTAAGTTTTACTCTTGTACTGTTGGATACACAAGTTATCTGTGTTGGATACTAATAACACCGAGCAGGCCGCCGATATGTGTGCAGATTGGCCTGACAAGCTATAGAGCAGTGAGCTGGCTGTATTTCTTTTTTACTGTTTGATTCAGCTTCAAAATGGCAGTGGTAGAGAATTGTGAAAAGAGTTATTTAGAAAACAGATCTTGTTAGGTTAGAACAAATTTAGTCATCCAGTCTGATCTACATTATCTTAAAACTTCACACAGACATCACAGCATTAGCAGTTTTCATTTAAATTGTTAGTATAAGCAATGAACTGTCTCATGTCTAAGGCCCCTGGAGTGTAAAGGGGTGTTTACACAAGATGACTATTGTACCCTATAAAGTACCCAGTGATCATCCATCATGGAGGCAAACACTCATCTGTTGACTGATTGCTGGGATTGCACAGCCCAAGAAATCATTGTTAGTTGGCTGCACATTTCCCTGCACAAACCATCCAGCCATCATTCCTGTGGCGCTGCCCATGCAATACTTGGCATAGACTTGCCAAAAAAGTATGTGAAGACCCTTACTAATTAATAAGATCTATAGAATTACTAAGAATTATAAAGACTAGACGCCGTGATACCAGAGGCTATGGGGAAGCAAGGAAGGTAAGTTCACTTGGCCTTGGCACTTTTAATGAAAATTTTTTTTGCTGGAAAGTGCCTTTAAATACTAGAACAGGGATTGTGATTCAGACCCACTCCTCAATAATTAGTGCCAGACCTCCCAAATCTTCTTGCAGCTAAAAGTGCACAAATGTGCACAGGTTAATAGTTATGTTTTTTGGGGATGGAAATCAAATATACTAATACATGTAGAGGGTCTGATGCTACTTGGCTATGCTCCAAATGGATTTTACACCCAAATGGAGAAATTGCATTATTATATTTTTGTACTTCAAAGTCTCCTTTATTTTGTTCAAAGACCAACTACAGTGAAACATATAGAAGAAGATTTATCATTCTTTTCAAACGTATGGCTTTTATATGACAATTTTTTTTAACTTACTTTTGCATGGGACCTATTTATCAAATAGTCGCACAACCTTGATAAATAAATCACACAAAAGCAAAACCTGGGAAACCCACTTACAAAAGCATTTTTTAAAACAGAAAAGTTTTCCCTTTTGTTAATAGCCAAAGTTCTTTCTCTACCCTTTATTACCAGTAGTGTTGCTAGAGAGTGACGGGGAGGGGGGACGTACCGCATCGGGTGACACCCTGACTGGCACTAAATAGCTACACTCCAACTATCCCGAAACAACCCATCCACCCTCCTCAGAAATTGCAAAATATTAAAAACATACTATGCCGCACCATGAATATCCGTACTCTGGAGGCTTTTATGTTTAATTTTGAGTCCGCATTTTGTGATGTTGGTGGGAGGAGTCTTGAGCCGGAGTTTACGTCAGGAAGGAAGACAGCGCAGCACCAATAGGCACATAAATAAATAGTGAAGCCACAAAAAAAAATGGAACGGTACCTTACCCACCCCAAAATGTGCATGGAGATGTATTACTATGGATGTTTATTTAAAAAAAATATATATTTTTTAGTGCCACATATGAGTTATTTACATAGTCTGTAAAAATTCTTACACAATAATTTTGAGCCTTATTCTATTTTAACACAACATTAATTTTAACCCCTTCCCTCTTTTGTGATTTTTCTTTTTTTTTTCTTTCAATTTTTTTCTTTCAATTTTGCCCCTAAAAATCCAAATTATGGCTTATTTTTTGCACCACCAATTCTACTTTGTAATGACGTCAGTCATTTTACCCCAAAATCTACAGCAAAACGGAAAAAAAAATCATTGTGCGACAAAATGGAAGAAAAAACGCCATTTTGTAAATTTTGGGGGCTTCTGTTTCTGTGCAGTACATTTTTCTGTA